>NW_006911899.1:114053-143594 GCF_000338995.1 Bipolaris sorokiniana ND90Pr | reverse complement strand
TAATGCACCTATCCATACTGCTCGTGTCTCCAAAACTTGGTTCAGGAATCACAACATTGAGACTATTGACTGGCCCCCCTTTTCTCCGGATCTCAACCCCATCGAACACCTCTGGTGGGCACTCAAAAAGAAACTCCATGAGCTGCACCCCGAGTTTGACTACATGGGCGACACAGAAAGGGAGTGGGATCAGTTTGAAAATGGGTTGCGAGAGGCCTGGTCTGCCATACCTGATTCTTTGATTACCAAACTGATCTCGAGTATGCCGCGACGCCTCGACGCCGTGCGCACTGCACATGGTTATCAAACAAAATATTAAGATTAATAGCTTTAATTTGATTATTTCAAAATTAATTTTGGACGTGGTTTGGTGGAGCTGCACGGGGTTGAAGTTATGGGAAAAAGTGGTGATCGTGGCCCGTGCGCTCGGGGGAACAGACTTTTGAGCTAGTACTGTATAAAGCGCTTTATGTCTCTCACTTCACTTATCAATTCACAAATAGTTCACAACAACTCTCTTCTACAATATTTTACGCATTATCAAGATGAAGCTTTTTTTTACTCTACCCTTAGCCTTCACTGCACTGGTGATAAGCACCCCAACTAAGCTAGACAACCGATTTTATCTGGGCAAAGTGCAAGATACACTTGAAGCTCGTCAAGCTCTGGTCACACAAGCTCCATCAATCCCACCACCTCCACCAGCCTCCCAACCTGTTGTCTGCAGCTGTCCTAAGATCCTTGGAGTATGTTTTATACAAAGATTTGTATCCTTCATTGGTACTTTCACTAACCGAATAACAGCGTTGCATAGTTGATGCTAGTTGTGTGTGTTGCAATTAGAGAGTTACTATATGTCCGTCTAGAATTTTATCGTTGTATGGAGTTCTCTGTAGTTTTATGTAGAGTTTAAGCTCGAGCGGTATATTCAAGTCATAGTTTGGATCTCTTTATAAGAAATACAAAGTATTTTCGTAAGCTAATAGCACTTTCCCTTGAAGCCACGTCAGGCGATATATAATGCTGAGTAGCAACTTCTACTCGGACTGAGTTCAATGTACACTAATGAAGGATGCCTTGGTTAATGAGAGAACGCGCAGGAAACGAGGGAGGCTTCTGCTCCTACAACAAACTGAGGTGTATCACGGTGATTCTGTCTTGGGGTCTCCAAAGTAAAAGAGGCGAATGATAGCCTATGACTCCAGCAGGAAGAGTAGGAACAGCTACGACACCAAAGAGCTAAAACAATGAGGGAGCGTGCGCAGGAGAGGCTGTTGAAGGTGGAGGAGAAGGATCTGAGGTGCCAGGCAAGGGCTTCAGCAAGCTTGGCAAAGCAGGAGAAGGAGCAGGAGGATTCTAAAAAGGTCCCGAGTATCGCAGCTCGTAGGGCTGCACAATAACTCCAAAATTCACCAAAACTTCCAAAGAGATAGCAGAAGGGGCTTTGAGGCTCCTATAAAAACTGTTCCAGAGAAAAGAAGCTTACCATAAGTCCTTAAGGCAGTAGGGAGTTTGAGAGAGGTGGTGGAGCTTTACCACCTCTAACTTTATAGCGAGGCAGAAAATTCAATAGGATACTTTATGTGAAGATTAGAAGTAAATGCATATGAGTTCCCCAGACGTTTGTTCAGATGTACCCTTGTATTTTACAGCAATTTTCTCTCTATCTACAAGTGTGGGATCGAATGATCCAAGACATTTGATTCTCTACATTGAGATGCGCCTTTGCCCAAGTGGACAATGTACAGTGACAGGTAAGACGTTACCTTCTGTGGCAGTGTCATATAGCCGGAGAAGTAGGTAGCGTCGGGAGTCTTTGCCTGCACTTCAATGTCTCCTTGAACAATCTGTTATTGGTAAACCCATTCAATGCAATCCGAACCCATAGAAGCCTCAGCAGGGACTACGAGATGGGCATCAAGGTACTAAACAAGTTCTGTAAGAAAATATCCCAACATATCATGGTCAGTAACGTTCATCCACTCGTAACGGAATAACCGCCGTAGCGGAACACCAACACTATTTTCTCCCTCCACAATGCCAACAACAGCTACATAGCTAAGATAGTCTTCGAGTACAATCTTTGATCTTTTATCTTCCCCTAATTTTACTATCTTAGAGCTGCTCAACCAATTAACTTTTGCCACATAGCAAACAGGATATCTAGATCCCACCAATAAACTTCTAGTAAGGCAGTCATGCTGAATCCTTAAATATTGTGAGAGAAGGGTTGGCGGTTAAGCCTTTCTTTCTACATCATTCCTGATACGGCCAGTTCCTTGTCTCACGATGGTTCAACATTGCAAGCACCAAGGCTGCCTCGTCGATGTCATTAGCAACGCTGGGCAAGCACACCATGACAAAGTCTTCAAAAAAAACTGTGGTTTGCACGGTTGCTACAATGGTAATGAGCTTAATCACATTTTGAGTGTTAAGCATCGCAAATGCGGGTTTGGGGACTGCAAAGATTACAAGATCAAGTTCAAAACCGATGCTGCGTTTCGGAGGCATTGTAACGAGCACCATGGTGGAAACTTCACAACTGATCGGTATGGTGGAGATCTCGACAATGGATATGAGAGCGATTTCGCTGTTTAGTAATGTGTAAAAGGTGAGACGCGCGGGGTCACCTCGCAGCCCCGTATGAAATCGCACCTCACCGCGTGCACAGGGTTAATGACTTTACAGGTCTCAAGGGAGGTTCTAAAGCTCATACAAGTTACTCTACAAGAATTCAGAACGACAAGGACTCGAGGTTGGTGCTACGCGAGGGGAAGCTTAGTGTGCCACGAAGGTGCTGTGCAAATCAGGCTCGGAGATAACAAGGTGAATATGGATTTTCTGATAGGGGGAGCATATGTATTTGGAGTTGGCTACGTCTAATTATATTTGTTGTGCGCGTATACTGGGGGATTGCACACCCAGAGAATGTATACAATATAGACGAGACAGGCGTCATACTATCCATACTAAGTTGAAACCTGGAATTGGAAACAAGAGCGATAACTCTTTATCTATGCCTATAGCTCCAACTCATATCATTCGACTAAGTCTATATCGTGAGTTTTCAAAGAATACTTGCAGATCCTAGCGCTGCTTCACCCAGGTACTCGCTGCTTGAGGCCTTTCCTGGTTTTCTCAGGCGCTCATCACACCTACATACACTCGCAGTGATAATATATGATATTCCTTGTCTATTCAGCTGCGCCTGTCGCAGCCATCTTAGGCAGGTAGGATTAGCGGCTTGTCATTCGCGTATCTGCCGCTTCTAGCCAAGAAATCCGGGATAGTAACAGGGTTGCGATCCTATACGGTGCGCTGACACGCCACATTCTTGAAATACTATATGCAGATGTAAGTCACGAATTGAGAAGTAATCAAAAACTTGGTACTGAAGCTTCACTACATAGACTCCAAAAATGTGACGTTGACTACTTGTTCATGCAAATTTTGAGTTTGCTGAACGGTTCGTACCATGCGTCCCGGAGGAGATTCACCAAGCAGCTGGTAACGACTGAATGTACATAATACCATTGCTAGAGTTGGTGTAGCGTGTTGGCTTACTGACTAAAACCTGAGTTCAGCCAATAGCGTGACCTACATCACGATACCCGTTGGCACTATATTCATGCAGCACGCCTGATCGTGCTTCCTGATAGTGCTTATCCATGATCTGCCTCAAATTTCACCTGCATTGTTAGTAAAGTACCAGGTATGGTCATAAGGCTTAGTCTCATATGCAGCAGGCCTAATCGTGCTACTGAGAAGTGCATTTCCCTTCTTGAGCCTAGGCTCATGGAATTATCACAAGAACGTTTTCTTTGCCAAGGTCCGAAAAATATAGGCGAGCATTCCATGGAGAAATGGCTCATTGAAGGGTAGAGAGAAAGTATAAAAGAAGGTGCCTCTCTCGCATCATTACCACCACAAAGACAGAGACTACAAGCATCAAGATCAATCAACTTTGTTTTCATTTCTTTACGCAATGCAGTTCAAGAGCACTCTCCTTCTTGCTTTCCTTAGCGCTTCTAGTGCTTTCATCATTCCCGAGGGTACTGGAGATGGTGTCTACGAGCACCATGTCAATGCCAATGGTGTTGATGTCCACGTCAAGATTGGCAACGCCACGGACTTCTCTGCCACAGAATTGAGCGTTTATACCAAGAGAGTGAATTCCATTCGCGCTTCACGCCTTCAGGCCCGCGATGGCGCTTTTTGCAACCAGGGCCCTGACAAAGCAAACATGCATCATGGCGTCAGTACTCTTAGAATTCACTACGAAAAGCTAGTAACTAACTCATTCTAGGACACTGATGCCGCAAACGCTGATCTGGATTACCAGTGCAGCAATTATGGACCGACCAAGGGCCGCCACAACTACTACTCTGTTCGTGGCAATACCGTTGCATTCTTTTGCAACCGTGCTATCAACTCGGTCCAATGCACTGCGAGTCGACGTGCTCAGACGAGCAGTTACATCACAGAGAAATGCGGGTGGTACCATGCTGGATGGTGGGATGCGGGTTTGACTAGCTACGGTTACGATACTGGCAGATGTTTCTGCAGTGAATGTGTCTAAATATACAGTCATTAGGTTAGAACAGAGGCAGGAGTAAGAAGGTGCGGAAAGCAGTCTTGATATCGACTTTTCAGGTGAAATGTTTGAGTAGTCTAGGATATTATACAAATACAATCAAGTGTGGACGAATTCTTGATGGCTGCTTTGAAACACGTGGAACCCGCCTCGGATCTCAGTAATGGCTTTGATGGTCTTCTCTGGATCTTGTTGTATTTAGGCCAATAATATAAGTGAATTCATACGTGCGAACACATAGTAGCCAGCTATATGGCCTATTGGACTGAAACGTTAAACGTATTATTCTAGCATAATTGAACCATACAGACGTCAGTTACTCACAGAGAGGAGCATAATCTAGTGAATTGGCAAGTAATCTGCGGACGTGCTAGCTATTGAAACTCAAATAGGATCACTGGGCATGTTGTGGCACGTTCACCAATGAATCAATCGAATGACTGAAACGTTTCCCGCTTTGATCTTACGCACCGCTCTTTCATTTTAGGTTAAAATCCTGTCGCTCTTAATTCTTAGTATACTGCTTATAGGGTGCTTATTTTCATAGTTCATGGACGATTAGTAGAGAAGATTCATAGACTAGTTTTGTGACTGCAAATGGGTAAATGCCTAGTCGACCAGCTATTTGCATACACTGCTCATCATTATAACACGAACGCACAAACATGTTAGCCTGAACATGAAAAGGGGTCAGCTATAACAGAGGTGTACCATATGATTGGGCGCAAAGTAGTGCTGTTTTTAACTACGAGCATGCACCGACAAAGAGAACGACTTGGGTGAAGGGTGCACGGTCTTGGTTGGCAGAAACATCTCCAAACAGAAACATCGCACGTTGGCGCGTGTTGAGGTGCGTGTTGATAGGGGTAAACCATCTAGCTTCTATGATCCAGCCGCATGGCCGCTCAGGGGTTGCTCCAGGCAAGTTCGATGACAAATGGGGTTCCGACTATACACTCTTGAAGTACTTCTTTGATATGACGCAAGTGCCGCTTATGGAAATGTTTGGTAATGAGACAGAACTTCGAGAAAGAAATATCAGACACGTCAGCAACGCTCGAAGGATTAATACTAACAATGGTCATCGCATTCTCTATTAGATCGTATCGTATTGTTAGAATACAGTTGAGGCTGATTTTGATACTCTCTTTGCCCGAGTCTCCTCACGATGAGCCCAATCATCGGGTTCTGGTGTGTTGTTAAAGATAGACAATTGTAATAGGAAGTACAATACAATTTGTATAACGAATTCGTGTCCAAGTTGGCCATCTTGGTGTTCTCTTAAATAACTTGTGAGCTGCCATGGCTCTCATTTCTGGCTATTGATGCAATGCGAAGACTTTATTTCTACTGATGTTCAATGCATAAACAAATCGCTAGCGTTGGTAGTTTCCAAGATATATCTGCGAACCGTACTTTTGTTGGTTCGAAAACGTCGAATTGTCATTCCCCACTAGTAGTGCATGGATTTTGGTCGGCGATGTCATTCGAGACTGGCCCGTGCACTAATCTTCCATCTCGAATTGCGAAAAGTATCCCGCATCAAACGTCCGCTACGCCCCGCCACAACACCAAAGTCCATTCGACATTGCGACTACGATGTCCACTCCGAGTAGATGCTTGGCCACGGCCGCTAAGAACTTCAAAAGCTCACCCATTGCGACCGTCCCGCAACGAGCCTTTGCTTCGAGCACAACGAATGCGCTGGCATATTCACGGAATGCCACCACGCCGAAAACCACATGTCTGAGGGAATTGCAAAGGATACAGACCAGCGCGGGGAAGACTGCGGGCAGCTTGGGCGAGCAGGCACGAACGTTCTCACAATCGGCATCGCGAAGCAAGCTCAAGACAATTGACCAGATTCGAGCACGGAACAAGGGCGGGGTATGTTGGATATTCCTTTCCAGAAGGATTGTCAACCGATATTGGAATTACTTGGATGTTCAATAGTTGACATGTGTCCAGCCATTCAACCTCACAGCCGCCATCCTCTTCATCGCAGCTGGCGGAGGACTATGGGCCTATTTCACGTACGAGAAGGAGCGCCTGGCACGGAAGCGGATAGCAGAGCAGACCAAAGGCATAGGCAAGCCCAAAGTTGGTGGACCATTCCAGCTAGTAGATCAAAACGGGAATCCATTCAGCAACGAGGACATGCTCGGGAAATACTCATTAGTATGTCAATTGCTCTACGAACCTTGGAAAAGGTGTATTAATTGAGTCCCCTCTAGGTCTACTTCGGCTTCACCCACTGCCCGGACATTTGCCCCGACGAACTCGACAAGATGGCCCTCATGTACGACAAGGTCGTCGCGGAATGCGGCAACGTCCTCCTACCCATCATGATTACATGCGATCCCGCGCGCGACAACCCCAAAGTACTGAAGGAATACCTAGCCGAGTTCCACCCGGACTTTATTGGTTTGACGGGCGACTACGAGCAAATCAAGAGCACGTGCAAGGCGTACAGGGTGTACTTTAGCACACCGAATAACGTCAAGCCTGGACAAGACTATCTGGTCGATCACAGCATCTACTTTTATCTCATGGGTATGTAGTTGGTGACAAAGAAGGATATCAACATGATGGGATGCTAACTCGTGATTATAGATCCAGAAGGCGACTTCGTCGAAGCTATCGGCCGCAACTTTACAGCTGACCAAGCTGCCAAGGTTATTTCTGATCACATCAAGGATTGGGAGAAGCCGCTTAAGAAGGAGACGCGGTGGGAGTAAGATGGCATTTTTTTGGTGTAAAGACAGGGTGGTCAAAGTGTGAGGCAAGGATAGGAAGATGACAGTGTATGAATACAATGGCAGCAAACTTGTACTATACGATAGCGAGCTATGTATATTACTGTACAAAAATGTATAAGAAGAATGTTTCTGGGCAGATGCTCATAACTCATTTGGCTACTTGAATGGTTGCGAATATAGGGTAATAAGGCGTCTCTAGTCAGAGTGTGATTACATAGAGAGTAAGCAGTAATATGTACCGAGGAAGGATGATGCGCGGGGTAAACACGACCATTGCCTTGGACTTTCATCGCATCCTCTTCCAGACGACTATCAGTTGTAGTATATATTGATTGAAATTTGAGGAATTGTTATCTTCACTGGGCCGGTAACTCAGTGGTAGAGTGTAGGACTGCAGTTCTCCCAAAAACCGCCTTCCCGAAGTCACCGGTTCGACTCCGGTTCGGCCCTTATTTTTTTTGGTTCTTTTCTTTGTTCCTCAAATCTGAGCAGAGTGGATCTATTCCTGTTTTTTGGCTCTACCGCTTTCATCATTTTGCATGTTATGGTGTAGTCATTGTTCCGGGGAGTATTTTTGGGCAGGCGTTGCTTGTTTTGCTTGTTTTGTCTTTGTGTTTCATTATTTGGGTTGAATGGGCTTGGGGTGAGGTAGGAAAAGCAAAGGTGATGGCGCATGCAGATGCAGATATGTTGACTGATTGAGCGATTAGAGATTTCTGTATTCTTTGTTTTCGAGCTGCAAGATGGCAATGTGCGTGCTATTTTTTTTGAGAGTACATGGGTGAATGGGCGGTGGTAACCGTGTGTACCTATGTACAACATTTTCGAGAGTGATTGGAGAGACGTAAGCTTGTGTGTGTGTTACATGTTTATTTTGCCAATCATTGAAGTGACTCATGACTAAGTGTATTTTTGGGTAGTACTCTCAACGAATCATAAAGGACTTTGCACAAGACGCAGATTTTGTGGGCGTGTTATTCTGGAGTGTGAACTAGATTGCTTTTTCTATACTTTGTGTGCAAAGTGCCGTAAGTAGCATGACTGGAGATGGGAAAGATGACGTGCATGGGTCAAGAATGGATGGACGTAGTGTGCGTACGTATATAGTTTCCTGATTGAAGCAGTTCGGAGTGACCATGGTTTCCGCGGACTTATGGAACTTGCCGATTTAATCGTCTGTCAGATAAGTACTAACTATTTTTTGTCATCACAATTTTTTTTTCGTATTCTAATTCTTACTCTAGAATGCAGTCATATCGCAAACTTTGCGTTTCCGCTGAGGGGTATAGCCCGCGAATCCTGCTGCAGAGTGGCGTGGCCAGCAAATGCATATCGTGAGGGATTAATTTTTCTCGCTGCTCAAACAGGTATACCTCATGCATCAAAAAAAAACGGCAAGATGGCTCCACTATGAGGCGATACACAACCGTACCGTTGATCTACAAAGAAGATTCCAAACGGGCGATTGCGAATGTTCTGGGTCGGCGGACCGGTGGGGTGGGCAAGAGGCAGCTGCAGGAACAGTGGGAACCTAAAGTAATCTGGGTTCTTGCCGCAGCTTGGGAGTGGGTCTGTAGATAGCGTATGCAGGTTGTTTCTAGTGGTTCTGTGTCCACTTTTGAGGGAGATGCACCAGAGTCAGTTGTACAGGTGAGGTGGATGGGATTTTTCTTCTTGTTGGGTGTGGACCAGAAGGGCGATGTTTTAAGAGTTTGACGATGGAGATCCGAAGTGGCCCCCGTGTTGAGCGGTGGCTAGTGGACGCACGGCCCCCTCGACGAATTTCCAGAGGGCGACGAATGATTGCATGGGCATTTTCTTGGGCGGTCGGAGTTGAGTAACGGTGCCAATGATGTGGTGGTTGAAATAGGGCCTTTGTGCGATCTGCATGCAGTCGGGTTATTAGGCTCACCCGGCACCCCGCTCAGCTCGTAAACTAAAACATTTGTGCGCTGAGGATCGTCGACAAGGCCGAGTCGGTGCTGACGAGACAGGTGGGCGGGTGTCGTTGTGGCGCGACCTCTCAGCATGGCAGGCTTGTTATCTCAGATTGCTGAGCTGTCAGTGTTTCAAAAGTCAGATTTTTGGATGCAAAGATGACGATGGCAGCGGCGGAGCAGGAGCAGGAGCAGGAGCAGGAGCGGAGCAACGGCTGGGCTATGGCGGCAGGAGCGCGAGCGGTGAGACAGTGTATAGCGCTGATGGATGCACAACGGGTTGATTCACCCAGCGGCGGCAGAGGGCTGAAGTGGCAGGACCATGGACCAAGCCGTGTCATCTGTGGGAACACGCGCGTGGCTATGGATGCATGACCGTAGAGGAGGAGAAGACATGGCTACATGGCGCGTCTAGCTAGCATGCATACATGCATGCATGCATCCATGGCTGCAAAGGCAGTGGGCGTCGGCCGCGACAAGAAGCAATAGTTTTGATGGCTATCTTGCGCGCACACGGCTGATGTGAGGGGGGGGGGGGCTTCTTTTTTGGGAGTCAAAATAAACATGTCACGGGCGGCGCTGTGGCTAAGGGGCTTGTGCCACCAAACACAGTGCAGCATGTTGATGTCGAGGCTTGAGTACGAGGGCGGGCTTACGCTGCTTACACGCAGCTGGGAGAGTGTGTTTGCGTAGTAATGTAGCATGTCATAATCAAGGCGGCTAGTTATGGGATGCTGTCTAGGGAGGTGAGCCGTGAAGAGTATAGTGCAGCTGCCAGCCAGACGTGCGTGGTGCAGGCGTGCATGTGCTAGAGGAGTCGTCTGACTGACGCGGGGTAAATAGGTGGAGGTGAAGGAGAGACATGGATACATGAATATCTAAGTATAATCAACTAGTTATGCGAATGCACTGTACATAATACATGGCCGGATTGGGGACGCAAACAAACAGAGGATAACAACAGCAGGAACGACAGGGCTGTCGTTGTGCCGAGCCCGAGTCCGTCCGTATGGCTTTTTGGCTGGTGGCGCCGGGCGATGAAGTCATGGACAGCCGGGCAGAGCGTGGCACTGGCACCGTCCGTGGCATTGGCATGGCAATCAAGACTCGTCCATTGCAGCCACGGGCTCAGCCAGCGCTGGATAGTCGGCGGCCTAGCAGATGGCAGCAGAGACGGGTTGGTGTGGTTAGCGTGCTGGGGCCTGCCGGGGCGTGCTGGGGCCTGAGTCAGCAGCCGGGCGTGGCCTGCAACCGAGATCTGGAACATGGTCTGCACGGCAAAACTCCTGCAGGGCCGCCTGATAGCACCCAGTGATGGCCATCCCTACTTAACTCTATCACGCCGCCGCCGCCCCTCCCACGCCCATGGACGCCGTCCCACATCCTGCCTGGCCCAGCCCGGACTCGTTCCCAGCCCTCGCTGCTCGTTGATCTGTTAAAGAAGACGCGCTGCTGCCAATGCGTCGCCCCCATTCTCCCTCCCCAACCTGCTGCCCATGCGAGCGCTCTTTCTTCGGAACTCACCCAGACGCCAGACGCCCCATCCGCGTCGCTCATTTTACGCCCACACTACCCCTGTCGCACCTCCCAGAGACACCAAACACGCCTGGCTCGCCTCGACTGAACACACCAACCCTCTCTGTTTCTTGCTTCTTCCCGTCCGGCTGAGACGTCTAAAATAAATATCCGCCCTGCCCATTGCTGACCGCGCTCCCGTGTGTCCAAACACACATCACCCCCCCCCCCTTCCCCAGACCCGCAATCCTGGCTTCCTCTTCCTATGGACCCAGCTGCCACCGACACCATGTCGCGAAGTCGAACCACGCGTACCCGCTCGGCAAACTCTGGCGCCGCTGCCACGTATGGATACCATAATACTCACCATACACACGCCCAGCTGCCCCTTGGCTCCCCGCCCTCGTATGCCTGTGCCATTGACCCCCAGACTATGCGAAGGCTCCAAGCCCGAACAAAAGCAGAGCAAGATGCTGTCCGCGCCACCCCTCTTCCACCGCCCTACACTTGCACCGTCGACATCGAGGGCATCGTGGGTATCAAACAGGAACTGTCGTCGCCCTTTCAAGTCTCAGGTCACCGCGAGTGGACAGATGTCTACGCCATCCTCCGCGGCACTCAGTTAAGCCTCTATCGCATCAAGAACCCGCACCTCCTCAGCAAAAATAGGAACGCCTCGCCGGGCCGTTTGCTCAAGACGTTTTCTCTGCAGCATGCCGAGGTTGGCGTCGCCTCTGATGTCAAGAAATCGGCTTTGGTGCCAAAATCTCCCTTCGTTCACTTGGTGCCTGTTGCAGCTCGTCCCAAGCTATATGAGTCGGACCCACAACTCTTTGAGCCCGTAAGAGAACACCCCATCAGACTGCGCCTCGAGTTTGAACAATTCTTGCTGTGCCCCCAATCCGAGGAAAGCATGCTCGACTGGGTAGAATCATTCTGTGCTGCCATTGATATTAGCGCCCCGCTAGAGGACCGCAGCGAGCCTCGCTACAGAAGTTTGCCCCGAAGGAGTCGCAGACAGCGAGTCTTGGATGCTGCACAGGTCGGAGAAAACCTCGAGGGTTTGTCGAGTATGGAAGCTGGCCGTCGCCTCATTGCAGAACAGGAGCAGATTATGCGACAACTCTACCCCAACCTAGCAGGAAACCGCGAACCAAGCACAAGCCGCTCATCTCCATCTGCCGATGCCGAGATTGACGATTTTGATCCAGAAGATGTTCGCTTCCCTACACGAGAGGCAAGACAATCTCTGGCGCGTGTCTCTTCCCAAGACCAGGACCAGGCCGATGACGAGCAATCCGAGAACGGATCCGACCCCAAGTCGACACCTCTGCCTCCACCCTCGCCTGCGCAAATGATGCGCTACCGTCGCCGTTGTGCACCGGTACTGCTCGCTTCGTCGCCGCGGGTAAGCGATGTTGTTTTTGCCAAGGGTCAGCGTTTCCGCATCAGCGTAAAGGCTCATATGCTTGTTGAGTACACCGCCCATCCACCGCGCTATGACGCACATGGTTTTCCCAAGACCAGGAGGCCGTCTCACACCAGCGCAAGCCAAGCTCCGCCCGCACCAGTTGCAGACGAAACAGCGCCTGCAACCGTTGTACCGGAACGACCAAGCTCCCCAGTCCGGGGTATTAGCGATGATTCCATAACGTCTATTTCATTTGGCGAAGATCTCGCCCCTATCAACTCAAAGTCAAACACCGATGAGACGGGTCCATCAGGCCCGCCCTCACCAACTGGCAAGGCGCCCATGACGGCAGATGCAGCCCGCCAGTTGGACACCATTGGCAAGAGACGGCCCAGCATAGAGAGCCGCGAGGCTAGCCTGAACCCCATCAGTCTCGGTGTCGGACTGGTCATTTGAGCAACATGCCTTTCGTTTTTTCCGCATGATTCCCTTTGTTCTTTTTGCATCGCACGGCGTCGGATGAGCGAATTATATGGGTGCATCCTCAGCGCGATTGGGCGCTGACACGCTTGTCTTTTTTAGGCGCAGCACTTTCACTGGTGTTCACAAAAACTGCTAATTAGGAGAAATATATACCCCTTTACTATGTATGGATTATAGGGAAACCGAGGATTTTGACTAGATTTTGGCTTGGGGGCTTCGGATGTATATAGACCACGTTTAGCAATTGTTTAATAAACACCATCTACACTTTTGATTGTCTGCCTTTGTTCAGACCATGTGGGTGAATCGGCTTACTAATATCGTTTGGTTAAATTCCATTGGGATTGGATATGTTCAACCAGGGAAACGCCATCTTGTTACCAAGCAGGCATAAGATTGGCTAAGCATGTACGCCCACAGAGAGAGGCTTATCTGGCTTTTCTCCACAACTTCCGGACCAAACATGACTGCCCAGCATGCAATGTTACCATCATCCTCTTTCCGCATTTGTATTAGTCTACGCGCTCAACAGACCGAGCGCCCTGGGGAACCTTGAATTATCAGACGATCTGGGGATAGGTTTACTAGAAATGTCAAGAGGAGTATTCAAAGGAGAAGGTGAAAAATCGGACGAGCTGCGGACATGGCAATCGAATACTCAGCCATGACTATACCACCAACGACATACTTAAGCCAAATGCCAACCCCACTGTGTATACAAAGTAACATACAAACCGTATCATCAAATATCAAACACCACTGGACTCCCCAACCATGTCCCCCAAACCCATCGCCCTCATCCTCGGCGCAGGTCCCAACGCCGGCACCGCAATCGCCTCCTCCCTCTCTTCCCTCGGCTACTGCATCGCCACCGCCTCCCGCAGCAGCAGCAGCACCACCACCACCACCTCTCCCTCTTCAGAAACCCTCTCTCTAACCGCCGACTTCACCAACCCCTCCAGCATCCCCCCACTCTTCACCCGCATCCACACCGACCTCCACGCCTACCCCAGTGTCGTCGTCTACAACGCCGCCACCTTGACGCCCCCCGCCGACGCCGGTGTCGTAACCTCAGTCCCTGTAGATAGGTTTGTCGCGGACCTGAATGTTAATGCTGTGAGTCCGTATGTGGCGGCGCAAGAGGCGGTGAAGGGGTGGAAAGAAATGGGCAAGGAGGAAGGGGGCGATAAGACGTTCATCTTTACAGGGAATATGTTGAATCGGACAATTTTGCCCGTGGATGCATTGGTGACGTTGGGTGTGGGCAAGAGTGCGAGTGCGTATTGGGTTGGGCTTGCGGATGAGATACACAAGGGGGAGGGGTATCGGTGAGTTTTATTTGATTCTTTTTTCTTCTTCTTCTTCTTCTTCTTCTTCTTCTTCTTCTTCTTCTTCTTCTTCTCCTCACTTATGCGGTGGTTTGGGAAAAGCATAGGGCTGATGAGATGGTGAATTAGTTTCTTCTACGCTGATCAGAGACAGCCGGATGGCAGTCCAATGGGTAATGTTGTTGATGGGCCCGCTCACGGCGACTTCTATGCTCAGCTGGTGCAACGCACAAACGAGGTGCCTTGGCTGGCTACGTTTGTAAAAGGAAAAGGCCATGTCAAGTTTGATGGGTGAGATTGCTGTGGAAATCTCTAGAAGTAAGATTGAAGTCGACTAGGACTCGAGTAATAGAGTAGTAGTACATCATAAAGCTCATACATCATATCTTTACATGTCGTCCAAAACATCATAGTCTTGGCCAATCTGCTTCTTCCTACCTTTCCTACCCTTGCTTCCTCGAATCTTTCGATCGCTGGTATATCGTCCATCACGGTCTCCGACCAACATTCTTCCTCCTTTGCCCAGGACCTTAGCAGGTCCTTCTTCAACCGTCCTGCCATCCTTTTCGCCAATGCCAATCTCAATAGTAACCTGCTTGGCCTTCTTGACCTTTCTGCCCTTCTTGTCGAACTCGTCACTTGGACGTCCCAGACGCACACTACGTGGGATGCGCGTCTTTGCGCCAAGAGCCCACAAGTCGCCCCATCGCGCTTTTCGTGCATCACGGAAGGCCTGCTTGCTAAAGGATCGGGGAACTGTCCAGCGTTCTAGTGTGCCAGCTGGTGTGCACACATCCAATATAATATGGCCTCGTCGCTTGAGGGCGGGCAAGATGAGTCGAGGAAGTGTAAGTGGATTTATGTCGGCTGTTGATATCAATGTGGGCTCCTCTGTTGCTAGGTCTGGGTCCTCGTCTGAAGCCTTCCATTCGTGACCTTCAAACGCAGCTGCCGTTGCCGATTCTCCTTGAACGAAACCCTTGCCGAGGATGTCGTGCTGAGGGAGACGCTGGTCGCGTCCACGTTGGACAGCGAGGTAGCTGAACTGGACGTCTTCATGGTTCTTGTCTTTGGCATTCAGAATACGTTGAAGGTATGGTGGTCGAATGTAACGCTGACTGAAGAAACAGAAATCCTTGCGTCCTTGAGAAACACCGGTAGACTGGTACATGGGGCATGTACTGTGGTTAGTGCACGGTGCAACAATCATGCCAACCTCTTTTTGAGTGAACCTGGTCTCTTCGTCTGGATGCGACACTTGAGACTCGACGGATCGCTCCGTAGTTTCTGAGCCAGGTGAGGCAATGTGCTTGTCCAGTAGATAAGCGCGAGCACCAGCAACGACTTCGAATCCTCGCGGCAGACCCTTTTCAATGAGAATCAAAACACCGCCCTTGGGGTTGAGCAAAGACCAGTATTTCTCAACCTGTTCTTTGCGCAGATATTCTTGCCGCAAAGGCCAAAGCGTGTGTGGGGCAATGATAACATCGTAGAATTTCCGTGGCTGTTGTGTGTTGGCTTCGTCTTCGGGTGTCACAGTCTCCGGAAGTCGAGGGATGAATGTCGTATTTTCCAATAGCTTGCTTGCGCGGTGGCGAAGTGTGTCGGACGCTGTCAGAACGGTCGCTTTGCCCAGCGGGGTAGCACCATACGAAGTGTTACCCGATTCCTCGTGCATGCGCTGCCATTCCGCCTCAAGCATCTCATGCCACGCGAGCACACCGACACCTCCTGAACCAGCATCTAGGATGGTACCACCCTTCTTATTCTGCAGCATATGCGCCAACCATCCAGTCCCAAGACGCCGTCGGATCTCGACCATAGCACTCATAACACTCGCATATGTTCCTGGCTGGACGGATGCCATGTATACATCAGCTTCAATGTTGCCCATATCCGATTGTGAAGGGTCAAGTGGAATGGGTTTTTGTTCGTTGCCCAAGCGTGCTGGAGCCGTACTGGCCGAGTTGGGCAGACCCCGTCCGCCAAAAATTCGGTTCGCAGATTCGGCAAGGTGCTTGTGATTGGCGCGGGTCAGGAGAAGAGCAGTGGGGTCTACCAGGGTTTCCTTGGGCAAGAACACGGTTGAAGGTGACGGCTTGAAGCGGCCAGCAATAGTCAGAGGATGGGCGCGCATGAAATCGTCGTCCTCCTGTAACTCTTCTATGTCCTCCCAAGCCTCAGCTTCCTCATGTTGTAGTCGACTCTGCTCATAGACGTCATCGTGGTATGTCTGCAATTCTTCCTCTCTGCGTGCCTCCCACTCCTCTGGTGTCATGGTCTCGTCGGCCATCTCAGCAGCCTCTGGATCTTCCTCTTCGAGAGCGTCGTTCTCAGCGACAATCTCGAGCTCCTCCAGCTCACCATCTTTTGTCCTCCTTAATAAAACTGGAGTGCCATCAGGCCGTTCTTCTTGGATAATTTCTTCCTCAGCTACCGTGTCAAGTCCCTGGTTTTCTTCTACTGGGTCGATAAAAACGGGCTCTCCGTAAAGTCTCTCGTAGACCGTGTATTCTTCCGCACTTAGATGGTCCCTAGGCAAGATATCTCCAAATTGCTGTCTCGCCCTCCGCGCGTTGACTTCGTAATGCAGTGCTTCGGTTGGAGAAGGAGGTACATTCTCAGAAGGCGCGAAATCTTCCTTGGTTTCTCGGTCCAAATCTTTCTTCGCAGGTGTTGTCGAAAATGCTCGCTGTGACGCGAAGCCTCGTGAGGCGGCCGATCGGACTTGTAGCGGTGCGGATTGAATGCTCAACGGTAGTCGTGCGCTACGGGCGCGTGAAATTGCAATATTGAGACGACATGATGCGCAGATGGACTGGACGCTCCTTGTCTTCAGCATGATCGCACTGCACGTCGTGTGGCTAACGAGCGACGTGCCCGCTAGGGGAAAGAAAGAAGTTCGCCGCACCGAATTCCAGGGTCCACGCTAGTTTGGCCTTGTTCGTCACCACTTGTCCAATCATATGTTTACTATTTGCAGCAACCTTCATCAACTACGGTGTCGCATTTCCATTGCCTTGTAAGTGACATTTCTGAGTATGTTGTTGTTGAAATTGTAGAATTAGTATTCAAGTCTACCGAAATCAAGCAATCAGCCTAATGCCGCTACCCGAAGACCTGCGAGGTCCTCGTATCCGACATTGCATACACAGCTGAAATTGCCTCTCGTAACATGTTCCCAGAGATACAGTAATGCGCCAAGTAGACCAGAGACCTGTGCGGTGGTGACTCGGGATAACACAGCAGTAGTGGCTACGCATCCGGCAATTGATTTGAATACTCATTGCCCCTCAGTCAACTGATTGCGGAACAGAGCCGCCTATTGCCCCGCTCATCTCACCGGCATCGCGTCAGCGTCCTTCTGTTTACTGAACCAACCTGCCAAAAGGCTACTCGTGGGATCATATTGATAAATTAATCAAACAGGTTATCTGACCGGAGGAACAAGCTAAAACTCAACATCCCTCTCTGCAGAAATCCAGCAATCCATCTTTGTCTATCCACATATCTATTCCGTATACTGCATCACGAGGTTTCAAGTCATAAGAAGTATCCTTGGAATCTGAAAATGGGCTCAAATCCTCATAGCTTTGACTACGCTTCGCTCAAGCAGCTACTCAAGGATACAAATGCCGAGGTTCTGCTTCCCGGTGACGGCCCGGCGTACGAGAAAAGCATCGAAAGATGGAGTGAACATTGCATCAAGAGGGCTGTAAGTATCGACTTCGTTCTTCTTCTCATATTTTTGGATCTGCAGGCTTACAACAGCCCAGGCAGCTGTCGTACTAGTCACCTCACCCAACGACATCTCCGCAGCCCTCGCCCAGATCCGCCAACACGGCATCCCCTTCACCGTCCGAGGCGGCGGACACTCTACTTCCGGCGCCGCTTCGATCGAAGACGGAATCGTGATTGATCTCTCCAAGATGCGCAAAGTGACTGTAGACCCTCAAGCCAAGACTGTCACGGCTGAGGGAGGAGCCATCTGGGAAGATGTCGATGTCGAGGCTGCAAAGTACGGTCTCGCGACTGTCGGAGGTACTGTTAATCATACTGGTGTGGGGGGCCTGACGCTTGGTGGTGGATATGGGTATCTTACTGGAAAGTATGGGTTGACGATTGGTAAGTCACCTTTGATACCTAACGCTTTATACCCAGTTTGGCTGTGATCACGATTAAATACTGACGACGCCAGACAACCTTCTCTCCGTTGACATCGTCCTAGCGTCCGGAGAACAACTCACTGCATCCGCGACCTCAAACGAAGATCTCTTCTGGGCCGTACGCGGCGCAGGTCAGAATTTCGGAGTAACAACCGCATTCACCTTTCAAGCCTACGACCAAAAGAATGAAATCTTCGCCGGACCCCTGATATTCCTCCCAGACAAGATCCCGCAGCTTGTCGCATTCGCAAACAAATTCCACGAAACGAACGATGGGAATCAGGCCATGATGATGGGGTTTTCAGCGCCTCCACCTGCAAATGCTCCTGTTGCTCTCTGCCAGCTCTTCTACAATGGTCCGCAAGACGAGGCAAAAGCGTTTTTCGCCGACCTTTTTACGCTCGGTCCCATCGCAGACATGACATCCATGATTCCCTACAAAAAGCTAAACAGCCTGCTCAACCCCACTGCAGGCTTCGACGGACGCAAACAATTTGGCGGTGGCGCTTTCAAACTTCCTTTGGACCCGGATTTCGTTTTGCAGCTGCATACGGAATTTAACACATTTGTCGCATCGCACGAGAGAATGAATGAAAGTCTGATGATGTTCGAGATTATTCCTTACAAGAAGGTGATAGCGGTGCCGAATGATCAGATGTCGTTTTCGAATCGGGGAGATTATTATAATGTTGCGACGGTTTTCAAGTGGTGAGTAGAATGGAAAGTGAGAGCGAGGTTTGTACTAATGATACAAAGGTTCGACCCAACACTCGATACTGAAATCCGTACATTCTCTCGTAGTCTCCTGACGAAGGCTTCCGAAACTGCTGCGGATCGTTCAAAAGACGGGGGAGTCGGCCAGTATGGCAACTATGCAAGTAAGTGAAACTGGAGTTGTCAAAAGCTCTTAAGTCTCTTTCTCTTATTTGCACAGTCTTGTTCTGACGTTGATGGAAACAGATGCCGATGTGGAAGCGAACGAAATCTTTGGCGAGAATGTGAAACGACTTGAAGGATTGAAACACAAATACGACCCAGATAATCTGTTCAGCCATGGAACAAGATTGACGCCGCGACCTTTGGTAGTCGTGAACTAAAATCCCGTTACACATATCAGCCCTGACTACACCGAATCCTTCTTGCAGGGAAGCATGCTAAACTATCTGCATTCAACCTGAAGGAATCTACATTAGACATTAAGCACTTTTCATACTATAAACTCAGTGCCTCAAAAAGATGTGACTTTGGAAATGTCAATCGCAGCCGTAATGTGAGGGTTCGAGATTGGCTGCGTGTGCATTAAGGCTTCATGACAGCCCCGGTGGGTTGAAACGATATTTCGCCCTAGCAACGATCAAATCAATCAACATGGAGGCTCAGGGTTTTTTGTTGACCTCAGATTGGCTCGATCTTGACTTCCTTGGCTTCGTGTATGTTTGAGACGGTTTTAAGTTGGAGTTCAGCTGCACCTGGAGACTAAATAGCAATGTCCAATCTAGTACCTGATTACATCTATTAGACTAGAAGATCGTTATAAGACCAAGCCATGGGTGGTTTTAGATCTGCCCTAGACTGCGCCGCAAAGCAGCCACGCCCGTATTTGGCAACGCCTCAGATCGTCCGCTTCACGGCACGCGGGCTCATGTTGGATTAAGCTTCGTTAGAGACGTGATGATTGCGACGCAAGCCACTGGGTAGGGTCTAGATCGGCGCTAGCGTTTGCAGTTGTCACCTGCATAGCTTGACCTTACACCCGTTTATACCATAACATAGACTTGCTTCCAGCAGATTGAGCTTCATCTCGGTACACTACAACAATCGAATATCAAGCCGCCAAGGGGGAAAATGCTGGTCTCATGAGTTGGCGAGGTTCTTGTGTTTGACGCGTCCGCCGTGGAGCAAACAGGAACGGAAAAGCACTTATATGTAATCGGAAAGAGTCCAAGACAAGGGATAGTGGTTCCATGGCGCGGCCCAGAAAGTATACAAAGCCACTTCCTGCAGGCCAGCCCTTGCACGTAGCTTCCAATAGCTCCCCACGTGACCCGGTTGTTCCAAGGGCTTTCCACAAACATGAACGCACCATGTCAGGAATTGATATTGGCACTACATGCTGGTACATTTAACCTTGTCATTATTCTGGTAGGAATTCGTGGGTTTAGTCGTATGGGGAGCCTGAAATGAAAACATCAGGACGCACTCACTTGCTGTTGAAATGGTGTAGGATGCGCGAGAGGGAGGCTTGCATGGTGGCGCTTTCTAATTTGGAACTCGACTTCCATAATCACGCTTTAGATAAATTACCAGCTGCAAGTATGCCTCTAATTTCTGCAGCTGCAGCGACTTGTCTTCCGTAGATCAGCTTGGCCAAATTCTGCACTGGAACAGGATCATTCATTGAGAGTTCCTATTGTCGTTCCCGATTTTCGTCTACAAGATCATATGCCATTGCTAAGAAGTCTGATTGCTATAAGGGTTTTAAAGTAGTACAGCTACAGTCGATTGAATATTTGTAGAAAAGATGTGAAAAATGGCAATACGTCCCGATGTGCTGAATGTCGACTGCTTCAAGACAGTGCAGGGACCCCTATACTTCAGGAAGATTACTCTATCATGGAGCATAGTCTTTTTATATCTGTCTCTGAAATTGGATGCACAGGCAGTCTGGAGATTTGTTATAGACATCTTGAATCTCAGGCCATTTATCATCGCAGGTCGCTGACAGCCAAGAGCTAAGCCCTTTGACATCGTGGGATAGCGCTGACAAGCTGATTAGGGAGTTGATAAGACTAGCTCCTCCAAGCTGGGCTAGGCTTCTTTCCTTGGCGGATTTATTAAGGACCTTGTCGGGGTAAATCAGTTCATTTCCCACCGAGTACATGGTTGACTGCCCTAACGTATACGACGAATAGAAAGGCTCAGCTGAGGTATCAAACGTTAGGTTCGTATGCAACCCCATGTTGCGGTGTATGTAGTCCATGATCAGCAGCACTACTGCAATGTCCGGATCATTTCGGTTACCGTGATCCCGGGTTTCTTGGACATCAGCCGGCAAGAAATCTTCCCTTCATTCCTCGCTGTGCCGAGTACGGGCTCGAAATGCACTTTTATTTTATACCAAGGGCCTTGAGCAGCTTATCCCTTTGTTCGTTGGCTGTGTTGTTTTGTGTCTCGACGCCCTTTACAATGTCGCTCATGGTCTCGACTTCCTTGACACCTGTACCATGTGCGAAGTGCCAAAGCTCGTCTTCCTCGTAGCGTACCTGGAAGGCTTGCCAGTTTTGGGCCTTTAGCAAATTGACGTGCTCGGTGACAGCTAGGGATGGGCCCGAGTAGACGAGGACGCCTGGATAGCCTGGCTTAGTGAGACCCGAGACGGGAGGTGATGAGGATGGGGGTGAGAGGGCAAGTTTGCGCTTGTTGGTGTTGAGAAGGTGATGCAGCCATATGATGGTTGTTTTTGGGGTATCAGAAGTGGCACTGGCATTTTGTGGTTGATTCAGATGCGAAGAAGCAGATTCGATGAGACGCTCAAAGGTCGCAACAATGGCATCGAGTGATTCCTCTCCCTCAAGTAGTGTCAACTCCGCTACGGCTTCTCTCAGACGTAGGCGCAAGTCATTCTTGGCCGCATCAGTTGCAGAGATGATGTCGGGAAATCCTGAATCGGGGTACGTCTCCGGTAAGCGAAGAAGGAAGGAGCAATGGCCATGATTGGTGAACTTTAACTCGCGGGAGTTGGGGTTGTAGTGTGTCTGGTCGGGATACATGGCCTGTAGTAGCTCGAGCTCGGTTTCAAGGCGGGTGGGTCCTTGGTCCGCCATGCTGAGGACAAGCGGAAAATTCTACCAGGCAAGTACGTATTCACGTACGTACTATGTAATGGGCAGATTGTGGTGGTTCCCGCAGGCAGTCCAGGGGTTAGCGGGAGTGTGCGGTCCTTTTTCTCGGCTTTTCTTGCAGGGTGGGAGCCAATGGGTGGGCGTGTGTTGTGGCTGCTCGACTCCACCGTGTAGTGGTTGCGCCGGAGACGTGACGCGATCCCGATCCACCGGGGCCCGTGCGCGGGCTGCACCTGAAGATGGATGGACGATGGGTGGCAGAACGACGGGCGATAGTGCATGCCGCATAATTGATGAGAAACATGGTCAGTGTAAGTAGAGTGCATAAGTGGCGTCGTAGCAAGGCCCGTATCTCGCTTGTGTCTCATCTTTGGCTTGCCGTGGCCGGGGTGAATGGACGCTCAAGCATGCTCGGGGTGTTTGCATTGGCAGCAGGACAGGTTCCCGCGGGTAGAGAAGGGATGCACGTGTGTGTCTGTCCATGCACACACTCTTGCACATGCACATGCAGAATAGGCGTTGTTTGTCTTCTTCGTCTTGGTGTTTGGAGGGCGAATGACTAGCTGGCAGCGAGGGTGTTGTGTTGTGTTGTGTTGTGCCTGGGCCGTATGACGGTGAAACTAGTCAATTAGGGTTCCCAAGGCGGCTAGCCGGAGACGCGGAACGTTCGCGCTGCCCGGTTCGTGTTGGTGTCCATGTGCAGGCGGCTTAGAGACATGGCGCCAACCACCCCCAGGCCCAGCAATGCCTTGACGACCACCTCTTGTGATCTGCAGTCAGATAAAGAAAACATTGGCTCCCTCGCTCTAGCCTTGCCTTCATCAATCCACCACAATCCACTGCTCGCGACCCTCCGGAGCCCATCGTGATCCTGACCACCAACTACCAAACCCTGGTCCCCAGCAACAAACAGCCTAGCAACCCGTTTGATAGTCTCACACCACCACCACCACAACCACAACTACTACCACTGCCACTATCACCAACATTTTCGCCCTCGCTGTAATTTCTACCCACTGGTTCGCACCTGGCCCTGTATCCACGACATCCTCGCCATTGACACGGCCCATGAGCAGCCGCATCTTGGTCCAACATGAAGGCTGCTCCTCTCCTCGTCTCCTGGCACAATGAAAACGCCCCGATCTACTCTGCCCATTTCGAGCCACATGGAAAGGGCCGTCTAGCAACTGCTGGCGGAGACAACAATGTTCGCGTGCGTTATGCCACCACACACTAGCCGCCAACATCCGCTAACACCAACTACAGCTCTGGAGCGTCGAGACGCATGGCGAAGAGCGCAAGGTTACGTATCTGTCGACGCTCGTCAAGCACACACAAGCCGTCAACGTAGTACGATGGTGCCCCCGCGGTACTTCCAAGCCAATCCAGCATGCGCGCACCACGGCTAACATGTACAGGCGAAATGCTGGCCAGCGCCGGTGACGACGGCAATGTCCTGCTCTGGGTCCCTGCCGAGAACCAGACAACACACACAAACTTCGAGGAAGGCCTCGAGGACAAGGAGACATGGCGAGTCAAGGCCATGTGTAGATCTATAGGCTCCGAAATCTACGACCTTGCCTGGTCGCCAGATGGTGTCTTCTTCATCACGGGCAGCATGGACAACATTGCCCGCATCTACAACGCTCAGACTGGTACGACATCTGCCCTTGCGCCACTCTCCCCACAGCTGCTCAATAACCTCTAGGAACCATTGTGCGACAGATTGCTGAGCACAACCACTATGTCCAAGGTGTGGCTTGGGATCCAATGAACGAGTACATTGCGACGCAATCGTCCGACCGATCTGTACACATTTACACACTGAAGAACAAGGACGGCCAATTTTCCCTGGCCCAGCACAGCAAGGTCACCAAGATGGACCTGCCCGCACGACGAGTATCTTCGAATAGCCCTGCACCACCCGACTTTGGTGGCCGTGCCTCATTCGTAGGTGATTCACTGGCAATCGGCTCGCCTGTGCCCTCAATGCCTGGCACACCACAATCGCTCGCCCTGCCGACCATGCACCCGCCGCCAACCTCACACAGCCGTCGCTCGTCATTTGGCTCCTCGCCCTCCATGCGCCGCTCTGCTTCGCCAGCTCCATCTATGCCCCTGCCCGCTGTCATGCCCAACTCTCCCAGCATTGGTAGTATCGGTACTGGAATCCGGAACGTACCCATCTACTTCAACGAGACACTCACATCCTTCTTTCGACGCCTTACGTTTGCTCCAGATGGAAGCTTGCTCTTCACTCCGGCAGGCCAATATAAGGCACTGCACCCGTCTGTAGGCGAGGCGAAGCCGGCGGAGGACATTACCAACACCGTCTACATTTACACTAGGGCCGGTCTGAACAAGCCTCCAGTAGCGTATTTACCGGGTCACAAGAAGCCTTCGGTTGCTGTGCGTTGTTCACCTGTGTACTACACCCTACGTCAGACGGCTCCTCCGACAAGACAAATCACCATTGACACCTCCAACATGGACGATGAGATCCCCTCTCTGCCTGAGCCCGTCATGCCCTCAAAGCCTCCGACATCGCATTCATCAATGGACCCGCCGCCCATTACAAGTGCCCCGTCACCCTCACCAAGCGTTTCAGCACCATCGCCCAAGCCTAATGAGAACGACGCATCTGCACCAACCGCGCCGCCCGCTGGGCCTGTGTCTGCCTTTACGCTGCCTTATCGCATGATTTATGCTGTTGCAACACAAGATGCCATCCACATTTACGATACGCAGCAGCAGAAGCCGCTGTGCATAGTTAGCAACTTGCACTTTGCTACTTTTACAGACATCACCTGGTAAGAAATATAAAGACCATTGAATTTAGAAAATTGCTGACACTTTCAAAGGTCTAACGATGGATCCATGCTGCTCATGACATCCTCGGATGGTTTCTGCTCTTCGATAACATTCGCTCCTGGAGAACTGGGTGAAAAGTACACAGGACCATTGGCTGTCCATAACAGACAGCAAAATGTACCTGCCGCCATTAACACAGCGGCCAGCCAGGCATCCAATCATTCCACTCCAACACCTACGCCGACGACTGGAAGCATGTCAGCAACAGCGACAGCAACAGCACCTCCAATGCAAAGACAACCATCTGCAGGTTTCCCAGCATCTCCGAGCTCTTTTGTTCCCGCAAGACCAGGCAGTCCAACAAGAAGTAACTCAGTGTCTAGTATCGCTACAGCCTCGTCCTTTGCTCCTGGAGCGGGAGATCAAAGCAACATGAATGCACCAACACCAGTCATGTCGTCAGTGCCTAGCATTGCAGCAGCTAACTCTGGGCCGGTTCCTATGTGGACACCGCCTCTTACCCCTGCTCATGGTCAGGGTGGGTCGCATAGCGCCAGTAGCTCAGTCAGTGGTGTTCCACACGTTGGCCAGGTCGGACGTAGAGAGAGCGAAAGGAGCGAATGCGATCGTGACGATGGAGCAGCACTGTCTAAGAAACGAGATCTCAACCCTGTCGCAGAGGCTGAGACGGAAGACGTGCGAGAGAACAAGAGGCGGAGAATTGCGCCAACACCTGTTGAGTTGACAATGGAGGGGGAGGAGGCGATTGCGAGCACCGAGGAGGAGCAAACACCTGGTCAATAGTAATTGTTTGCCGGGTTGAATTTCCTTTTCTAAAGCTTCTGCACTGCTTATAGCGATTCTCTAGCACGGCGTTTGGGACATGGGCCAGGATTGCGCAATCAGCCACGACGCTGAGTTTGAGCAACGTGGACATGGGGCTTTTCCACATATTGGGCGTTGTCTGACAGTCATTATTTGTTTAATAAGAGTTCACTGTACGAAGGTATGCACGGCCATGTTTGGAGCTACGGGGCCAGAATGAAAGCAGATACATAATCAAGTATTTATTGCAAGGCTTCGAGGAAGGGAGGAAGTCCGGAAGGATTACCGTGTATCTCCATGGCAGATGTACTAGCGCCTTGCTTGCTGCAGTATGGTTTGCTTTTTACCAAGAGATCCAAGACGGATCGGCTCAATCTCTACCCTGTCAGATAGGGCCGCTTATCGTGTCAGCCAACCACAGGGCCGCAACGATGCTCGCGGGCAGGTTCAGACGTTGCATTCGATGCAAGGTCGCAGTACAAAAGCGACTTGCGCATCGATGGCCTCCAAGCCCCCCCGGGTTGAATGGCAAAATTCTTTCCCCCGCTCCTCTTTCACATCTTACTATACCCACCCAGTTCCGTTCCTGTAGGTTGATTTCCTGCATTCGTCATTCTTTGCACCTTGCATTTGCGCTCAAGGATAAAACCGCCAAATCCGCACGCACATACACACATTACACGCGCGCGTGCGTTTGTAAAACAGATTGTGTCACACATATAATGCATGTGTATATGTTAGATGCAAAAGATGGACGAACCAATGAAAACAGCGCACGAGGAGCGAGATGCCGAGCAAGGGGATGATGATGTACTACAGACGTACGGCGAAACGAGTAGTCTGGGCAAAAACGACATTTTGCAGCAAGAGCATACGGATCCAGTGCTGAATGCTAAGATGCATCTTGTTAACAATGCTATTGATGAGGTGAGTTGAAGTACGGGAAGAGAGCAGAGAGATTGTACTAATGATGGTGTAACTATTAGATTGGATTTACGACGTATCAATGGAAGGTAAATTTTCCCTTTTGCATTTAACTTTGAGATGACAAAAAAATTCTTAATGGGGGAATAACGAAAGAGAAAAAAAATAGTTATTCGTACTCAACGGCTTCGGCTACGCAGTTGATTCCCTCATTCTCCTCATCCAATCTATCATCGCCGGCCAAGCCGCCCTGGAATTCTCACCCTCTTACGCCAATGGTCTGACCATCGCTGCCTATGTTGGTATGCTTGTTGGCGCGCTGTTCTGGGGACTAACAGCAGACATTATGGGGCGCAAGATTGCGTTTAATGTTAGCTTGCTGATTTGCTCTGTGTTTGCGATTGTAGCGGGGGCAAGTCCGAATTGGGAGGTTCTGGGCTTATTTGTGTGTTTGAGTGCGTTTGGGGCGGGAGGAAACCTCGTACTTGATACGGCGGTGTTCTTGGAGTATTTGCCGAGTAACAGGCAGTGGATGCTTACACTTATGGCGGGTTGGTGGGGTATGTTGTCTCTTTATGGTGAATGAGTTGAGAGCTGAATGTGGATGGTAACTAATCTGAAAAAAACAACAACAGGCATCGGACAACTCATTGCGGGATTCCTGGCCTGGGGGTTTATTCCGAATTTTAGCTGTACGGATCCTGAAACCGATCCGTCCGCTGCACCGTGTACCAAGGCCAATAATCAAGGTTGGCGCTACGTGTGGTATACGTCTGGCTCGCTCGTCCTGGTCATGTCCATTCTGCGCATCACGGTCATTAGACTGCAGGAAACACCGAAATTTCTCGTCAGCGAAGGCAAAGATGCGGAATGTGTGGAGATTCTGCAACATATTGCAGAGAAATACAATCGACCTTGTAGCCTCACACTGCAGATGATGCAGGACTGCGGCACCACTGAGCGCGCGGCTGCACGACAGGGAAAGAGCAAATGGGGATTTGGAGAGGTTGCTATGCATGTCCGCGGTCTATATGCGACGAGGCGAATTGGCATTTCCACCTCGCTCATCTGGCTCTCCTGGACACTGATTGGACTTGCGTACCCGCTGTACAACGTCTTCCTACCCGCGTACCTGGCCTCGCGCGGCGCCGCATTTGGACAGCCCAGCCCGTACATCACGTGGCGCAACTACACGCTCGTCAACTTTAGCGGTATCTGGGGCCCTGTGCTGGCGGGTTGGATGTGTGAGACGCGGCTGGGCAGGAAGTACACAATGGTGGTTGGGGCGTTGGTGACCATGACCTTTTTCTTCGCCTACACGCAGGTGCGCACCGCGACGCAGAATGTTGCCTTCACGTGCATTATCAACTTCTGTCTCAACGTCTATTATGGCACACTTTACGCATATACACCGGAGGTTTTGCCCTCACATGATCGAGGGACTGGAAATGGTATTGCGATTGGATGCAATCGCATCATGGGCATTTTGAGCGCGGTTATCGCTACTGTTGCTGATGTGAGTTTGTTTTTTCCCTTCCTTGAAAAAATTTGAGTGGGCTTGCTGACATGAAATGCTAGACTGGAACTGCGGTGCCAATATATATCTGCGCGGCGTTATACATTGTCATGGCGGGTGTTGCGGCAGTGTTTCCCTTTGAGCCATATGGCAAGAGGAGTTCTTGAGAAGGGAGTGAGAAAACACATTTCTTTGAGCTGTTCTTCTCAATGATGAGATATCCTGGGGTCATTATATCATTTGATGGGAAGTTTTTCCAGCCATCTGCTGCATACAGATGGTTCAGTGTCGCATGCAGGGTCCAAGGCGTAAACGCCTTCAAGGCACGTTGCTGACGATATGTAGATCGTCTTAGGATATATTGCGCCTGCATGTCTCTGTACGTGATACAGAGAGAAGATGTCAAGTGTGTTTTTCTCATACTATTGACCGTGCTAGACATCTAGACGAATGCACGTGTATTCACAGGGTGCGGACAGATGAGTTTTCATCCAGTCTTCCTTTGTTTTGACAATGTTATTCATACTGATACTGATGAGTCATAGTATTCACTGAATGCATATACATAGGCTGCACATGTCGTGGCTCAACATCGTTGTTGGTGCAAGGTCGGAGTTTCTTTTTCCCGCATGTTGCGTCTTTGGATTCGTCAGATCGGGCATTGCTGTTTTATGCTAACCAGAGCCGCCGCAAGCGCGGGGATGTTTTCTGTTCTATTCCCATTGGTTCAGATTTAGTCCATTTGCTTGAGATGGTTTACAAGCTTTTGGATTGCTTGCTCGACCCAACCGACCGGTATCGTTTTGCCTGCCTTATCTGGATGTGGCTAGGGTATATTTGTGAACGAAGATGACTTTGTAAAGTACAATATTACCCATGTCAAGCCATGGATGTAGCCAGCACATAGTTTTCATAAAATCATTGTAGCATTGCAGGATGCTTTCCATGTGGCTGCGAGGTGGGTGATTGAACAACAGGGATGGGTTGAAGTATCATCCACTACAGTGCATGTCCTAGTCGAGTACCCAACTACGGAGGAGCGCGTCAAAAGTCTTCGCGACAGGGGTAGGCAGCGCACTGACGCACCGCAGGTCTTGGCATTTGGTGTTTCGACGTGGCCTTCCTGGAGCCCCTCATATTCATTGTTTTTCAGTGATTCTCAATCAGATTAGCTCAATATGGCTCCTAATCATGATATCGCTACTCGTGCACTTGTTGTTACTCTTAAATCCGTTGCAGGAAAGTCAAATAGTGAGGTCTGTTACCTTACAGGCCTTCCTGAGTCTACTGTTCGAAGTATATATGCCAAAGCTATCAAGAGAGGATTTGAATACAACGCCTCACAACCTATTACTATCTGCAACGCTCACCTTGAAGATGCTCCTCGCTCGGGACGCCCTACTAAAGAAACCAAGGCTGTACGTCAATCT
>NW_006911899.1:15852-112470 GCF_000338995.1 Bipolaris sorokiniana ND90Pr | reverse complement strand
CCTTTTGCTTAAGAAGTGTAAGAAAGAGAGGCTATATACTCTCGTTCAAGAAGATAAAGCTCCTTCTCATGCGCATCACTCACAACAGAAGGTCTTTAATATATTTGAGGTAGCTAGGCTACTCTGGTGCGGTAATTCACCTGATCTTAATGCAATAGAGTGCTGCTGGCCATATATGAAGAGGCTTACTACGAAAAAGGGAGCTCCAAGGAGTAAGGTTGAAGCTATCAGAGCCTGGACGAAAGCTTGGGACGAGCTACCTCAGTGGAAGATTCAAGAGTGGATTGAAAGAATACCAATTCATATTCAAAATATCATTAGATTAGAAGGTGGCAATGAATATAAAGAGGGTAGGAGAACAGGAAAGGGCACTGAGAGGGAGGCTACAGCTGTAAAGGCTATCAAAATTAATGTAGATAATGAGTGGGAGGATATCAGTGAATAAGCTGTCAAAACAGCAAATGCCAAGACCTGCGGTGCGTCAGTGCGCTGCCTACCCCTGTCGCGAAGACTTTTGACGCGCTCCTCCGTAGGGCGAACCATTATCCATGGTGCCAAGAATCCCTGTGGGTAACTCAGATATACCGCGGGGGATATACGTATGCAGATACTAGAGATGCAGTGATTTGCACCGTCTCCGAGAGATGCAATTGCACGAGCAAGCAAGCGAGGGAGGGGCATTATCAGAACTCCGAGTTGGGCTAGTGATGCGACACAAAGGCGACCAACTAAGCATGTAAATGAGAAAGGGACATGAAAAAAAAGTTGCACCGTTTTGACAGTGCTGGGCTTGGCACTTGGTAACGTGGACCTTGCATAGCCGGCTACGCTTATTAGGCTGGTGAAGATGAGGGATCTGGCGAGGCGAGGATAAGTCACAATAGACTATACTGGGCAGAGCACGGAAAGAGGGTTGTAAGTCCAATGGACAGAGCGACGGGTCGGAACAAAGGTTGTGAGAAAATGGGCCTTTTCCTACCGGTCCATGTTGATAGTAAGTATGCACATAGGATGTTGGGTTGTGCAGACGGAGTTAAGCATGTGTGGGCCGGAGGTGACAGCGGACAGTGGACAATACCCCCAGCCGAACGGGCCTTGGGCAAGTGCAAGATGAAAAGGCCGTGAGAGGCGGTGCAGTCACAGTGTCAAATAGCCGCTTGCTGCAATGATCGGTCTGGCAGGACACGACTGTAGTGTAGTGGCCGATTTGCAGCCGGGGCTTGCCAGTTACCATAGACTCGAGGCTACGGCAAGGCATAACGGTTGCTGGTGATTGGCGGACCGGGGATGCAGCGCGTGGGCTCTGGAACCGTACAGTACGTGGCTTTACTTTGCGCCTAGTGCTGACGGGCAGCACTTGATCGACGGGCGCTGTAAAGGTTCCCCTTGTGTGCCAAGTTGCCTTGCTGAGCTTCCACCTACCAGAGGCCAGCCGTCCGGGGAATATGCTCGTCCAGCATCGCTGCTCACCACGACTGCGCTGCCATGCCTCATGGGCAGGGCGGGGTATCGCGGCTCCTCTGGCCTCGCATCTATCTACTGGTCTGTACATACCAGTGTTGCATCTGAGTATGTACATACTACATGTGTACGAAACATGCATCTGTGCGATGATTGCGAAGCCGCAGTAAGCAATGCATCCGCTGGCTGGGAATCCTGGGGTTTAACAACTGCGGCATCAGCATCGGTGTTGCTGGGCTCATCAGCTGTAGGCGCAGGCGCAGGCGAAGGCAAGCGACCCGCACAGCACAACACAGCGCAGCGCAGCGCCCGCTGCTGTCTAGGTGTACATAGGTACTACTTACATGCGTAGTTGGCTGGCCAAATGGGGCATGGCCAGCTGGGCATGCAGGCGTCGCACGCAGCCCATGTGGTGGTGATAGGGCAGAGCGGCGAAGAAAAAGCTACCATGAAATAAGCAGCCATAGTAGCAGTTGCCTCGAAACCGTTTGCTGGGGTGGGAGATGCATGTGGGCTGCCCATGGGTAGTAGGTGCAGCAGGGCGGGCGGGCGGGCTGTAAAGCAGCGGGAGTGAGCACCTCCAAGCTCAATCCCTACCGCTTGAGTATAATAAGAGGCACATGTTCAGCCCTCTGAAGTCAGTCCTGCTGCTGCTCTCGGCGCAATTACTTTAGGGCGTATGCTCGTCCTTCACGACTCTTGCTTCCCTCCCATCCCATCCCATCCCAACCACACCATGGACTACAACTTCTACACCGCGCCCCAGCAGCCATACTCGCACCTCATCGGCGTTGGGCCTCACGCCTTTCCTCACTCGGGCCTCGAGCAGGACACGACACACAGCACCGTGAGTTTATTTTGTTTTTTTGCTTCCTCAGTGGTGTGATGAAAGTTGTCGAGTCGGCCCTGCTTGCGTACGTACACACTCGCCATGACTAATCGGGTGTGTACAGGAACCTCTTGACGCCGTCCTGTTTCCTTCTGCCTACGATGCTACTGGTTTCACCAACGGCTTGCCGACCCCGCAACAGGAGTCCCCAGAAAACGCAGCAAACACTCCCATGGCTGTCGGTAGCGTAGACTCGGGCATTGGCGCCGAATTCGATGATGGCCGGATAAGCCGGGCGAGGAGCAGCAGTGAAGAGAAGGATAACCTAACGCCTGCTCAGAGCAGGCGCAAGGCTCAGAACCGCGCTGCGTAAGCTCCATCCGCCCTCTCCCACCTGTACCGCCATACACTGACCCTCTGGCCGCCTACAGTCAGCGTGCCTTTCGTGAGCGCAAGGAGCGTCATGTCAAGGAGCTCGAGACCAAGCTCTCCGCCCTCGAGTCCAGCACCCACTCGTTGCAGTCAGACAATGAGCGCCTCAAGGCTGCCCTGCAGCGCGCCCGCACCGAGAACGAGATCCTGCGTGCCACCAGCGGCCACTCGCCTTCGTCCCCACCACAGCCAGTAACTGCAAGCTATCCCTCGCCCGGCGCCCACCTCCTCCTCGAAGGCCATGAAAAGGCCGAAGAATACAACGTTCAGCCCCTGCCCAACGGCTCCGTTATCAACGCCGCTGGCAAGGAACACTCGCGTCAGGGCGCAAGGGGCAAAGAGGTCCCTGCCGCAAAGGCCTGGGATCTTATTCAGTCACATACTCTCATCAAGCAGGGCCTTGTAGACGTGGCCGATGTCTGTGAGCGGCTTAAAGGCTCGGCCAAGTGCGATGGCCATGGCCCCGTCTTTGAAGAGAGTGCCATTTGGCAGGCCATTGACGAGTCACGGCGCTGCGGAGGTGATGAATTGATATGATCCTCAGCCAGGCACGCTGAATCCTTCGTTTCTCCCAATACCCCCTTTTCCTTTCTTATTACTTTCATGATTTCTGGTGTTTTGGCGTCCGGCACATGACTGGCTGTTGGGTTATCTACTAAGCTGGCCCACAAAATCGGACACTTTCGTATGGCGGGGAGGCACATTTCGGGCGGTTTGTTCATACTACGGCACAGAATAGCGATAGGCTTGGTTCCTCGAGATTCTACATACACTTACACAATCAAACAAGTACGCATATCTGATCGGTATATCAGTCTCACGCATCCTTCATCTAGCTCATAAGCACGTGTTGCAATCTGACTGCCATTGTGGCTTCTGTTCCCTCTCAGGATGCAATACGAGACGTCTGAGCAGCTGAAAGTTTATCCAACACATAGTTTACACAAGGAACCGGAATCACAAAGCCCGAGCAGCGCGAACAAGGATCGGGACAGGGACCTCGGAGGCGCACCAGGCGCTCGACTGGGGTCCGATCACGAATTTGTGGTTCTGCACCGGGAATAAAGCTTTCCAGGACATTGGTTGATTATCACCGTATTAGGGCATCTAGGCATGAATACTACATGGATTCTCGTTTCGGGGAGCATCCGGCAGCACACAGCAACACTCTAATCATCTGTCATCGCCCACCTCTATCCATAAACGGCAATAGGAAGTGACCCAAACTTCATGTCCCAGTCCAAGACCCGCCGCAGCAAAGCAAAAATTCCAATGATTGTGTAATACTGACATGGTATGTTGCTTTGTGCTAACACGGTAAGCCGGCCGGCTTTACTGTCTGTAACCAACCGCACACAAAAAAGATGAAGGAACTGACGCCACTGGTAGCCAGCCAATTGCATAGCAGGAACCATGCAGCACGGCGTGGGGGGAAAGTCTCGATAGCACAGTGACCAGGAACGCACATGCTACTTGTAAAACTTCATTTTGCAGAAACCAAACCCTACAATAAGACTCTTCTCTTTTTTTCCCACTTCAACCTTCATCCAGCGTACATATGTACACAGCAAGAAACACAGTAATACATACATCATTCCACAGCCCATTCTTGCCCCTCTTCTCCTGCTGAAATTAAAAAAAGAAAGAAAAGCACCCCACTTACTACCATCCACACTCTCCCAACCGAATCCGAGCATACCCAACCCTCCATGTGTGTTGCATAATGCAAGCCACATCTCGCTCTTCTTGGCCCCCACCCCCATGTCCCAAACAACCAAAAGCCAAGTCTAAACCGTCAGCAAGTGTACACGCACATCTGGCGACATGTCAGCACAGCATGCTGCCAGTGTAAATGGTGACATAAGCCCCCTTTGGGCGAGACTACGGATGACTAGACTGTGTGATGTATGCTTTGGGGGGAGTGTTGGCATGCGGGGAAGCGAAGGAAGGGTGTTAGCTGTAGGGGGTGGGGGGGCCTTGTTCGGGGGTCCAGTCCGCTTGGAGTCTGGTTGGCTGGATGTAGGGAGCGGTGGTACCGATGCTGCGGCTAAGAGGGTAGCTTTGCAGTTTTTGTCGGTTGCATGCACTTTGTCGGTTGCAGGAAGTGGGAGGGGTGTGTGAGATTGGGGGAGAGAGGGCTGGACTGGGCTGGGCTGGGCTGTTTTCTACAAGGCAGACAGTTTTCCAACTCCTTTTCTCTCTGATTGATGGGTGGGAGATTTAAATGTCTGTGTGGAGTTGTAAAGGTGTGGGTATTTCTCACTGTTGCTACGGACTCTTACTTTCCGTCTTGCATATGATAGTGCTTGTTACACATGGAAGACGTCTACAATATTATTGGCGTGCATTGATCTAACCTCCCCTTTTTGTGTATCTATACATGTACTCCTACCTCTTCTTGTGCAGGAACTAGCTTTCTCCAACCCGTCTTCATCCTAGCTATTGGCCAGGTTTCTCATTTTGCAGTGCAAGCCTGCATATCTCGCAACATGCCTCTTCATCTAGAGCTCTCTGCCATTGCAATACTCCTACGTACGTGTTATGTGCGGTAATTCCACTCGTAGCAGGAATGGCTGGCCTGAAAAAAAAAGATCGTGATTATCGCCCCCTCAATCCCAATCGCTATCGTCGTCCTCTGCCACGGTCTTGCCTTGCCGTATCTTGTTCGAGCTTTCCTCTCCATCCTCCTCCTTCTTCCGCTGCAAACGCGAATCACCAAGTTTGACAGCCCCAACATCCACCAATACCTTTTCCAGATCTAGCGTAGCAAGCACATAATGTCAGCACTTTATCTCTCCCGTGATACACAACTTCTTCAATAAAAGGAAAGAGGAACCGTTTTACTCACCTTGCACACTTGTCCTCGGCCCAGCCAACTGCATAAGCGTAACAATCTGCCTCTTGATATCCCCATCCTTGTAAATCAGCACCGTCGGCGTATTCTTATCCGGATACCCTTCTATACACAAGTCCGCTCTCATCTGGCAAAACTTGACGTCACCAAAGCGCTTTGCTAGCTCCCGCCAGTGCTCAATCATGATTCTGCTCTCGGTATTCGTTCCCGTGGAGCTGGTCAGCAGCACGAGTACGTATGCGTCCTTGCTTGCCTCGGTTACGTCGCGCGAGTAGTCGGGTTTTTGTAGGTGGTACACTTGGTTGTAGACGGATGCGGTGTTAATGCTCGAGAGTTCCGCCATGCGCTTCTGGCGGTATGAGTCGAGGAAGTCGTCGTCTTCAAGATCTTCGAGTTCGTCGAGTTCGTCGAGGTCTTTGCCTTCGAGTCGGTTCTCGTGGGCTAGTTGTCGCGCTTGCTCCAGGGCCTCTTGGATCATGGGCGTGGGCGAGGGCGGCTTCTCGGGTATCACGCCGTGTTTGCGCAGGATGTCGTTCCTGGCGCATGCATATTAGAAGACTGCGCCTGTTGTTTCGCCATGATTGCATGCTTGACTGGCTTACCATTCCGTGTCGGCGTTGGGGTCGTCGACTGCGACATTCACGGGCATGTCTGGCATCTGCATGGCTGCGGTTTGGAGGCACAAGTAGTCAGGGTTTTTCTCGGACTGAATCTTCCCAGTGAAACGTCAGTATTTTTAAATTTGTGCTTGTATTGCAGAATCCTGCTGCCTGCAAACTGTCAAATCTTTTGGGCAATGCGAAGCTCGCCGTGAACCCTGTCGATCTGCCCCGCCCCCACTTCATGTCCGCGGCGCCAATCTCGATTATCAAGAAACACAATCAATTTTCCTATGGCACTGTGCACATTCAAACCTATTGTTGTAACATGATATGTTGAAAAGCAGCTACCGGTGACTTAAAACTTTTATGCATATATTCCCTATGGCCCATGATCAAGTTTCTGGGATTTTCAATCGCGGATATATTAAATCTACCTTCCTTAATTAGCACACTCGACCATTAGAAATGAAGAATTAGAATAATGAGACCATGCGCCATTTAACAGTGTATCGATTGAGGGGATTTTGCTTGCCAACAAATCTTGGGGTCCCCGTTCTAGGAACCAAAGTCAGAGAACAGGAGCACGTCATTTTCTCGCTATCCTCACCCCTTCTAAAACACGACAACAGCGAGTATTCTAATCTTGGAACAAACGCATTATGTCGCACGTAGAAGTTGGCTTGAGACGTCCTACGACCAGGAGGTTTTCCAGAAGCAGCGCTTACTGTGTACTGCAAGGCTTACCGCTCCTGCCTATCCTCTGCTTGTTGTGTAATACTGACTTCCTTAATAAATACAATAGCGGAACGAACAGTATATCCACAGAATATATACAGACAATGTGATTATCCTTGCATGGGTCAATACGACAGCAGAGGCTTGCAGCACACTCAGCCATGCTATCAACAAAGCGCAGCGGTGGGGTTGGTCATGACGAGAGAGATAACGATATTTATCCATTTTTATATTCTCATCGCTTCCAGTCCTGCTATCAGCCTTTCATCTTATGATCACTAATAGCACCGTCTTGCTGTGAACACTTATTGTTTCTTGTAAAAGAGAGACTTCCTCCTCAGTGTTTAATATAAGAGTATCGGGACACCACTTCATTATACACCCATCAAATCAACACTAAACAGTTCCTTAACAGGATCTTCCACAATCCATACACGAATTTGGGTTATGGCAGTAGCATGTAGCCCAAAAAACATGATTATGACAACTCGGCGCTTCATTGTTACACCCGCCGCTCGTGTAATCAACGGAGGTAGCGTGCTTATTGACTATATTCCATAATTTTCTTTTGTTTAAGAGATCAGCCATTGACGTGCTGGTAAGTAATGCAATGACTGCAAGTTGGAGGCGCATGGCTGTTATTTAGTTTTTGCTTAACCAAATCCCGATTCCAGCCACTTCAATCATTACCGATATTTAAACGGGAATTTCATAATGGCGGTAACTTGTTTCCCTATTCATTTGTCAATGAGTATTCTCTACACTTCTATACTTGCGGATAGCAGTATCTCTACTAAAGCAGTTGAACTCTAGCAAAACAGAAAAACATGTCTTGATGTGAAGGGAATTGTCCCCACACTATCTAGGGCAGTTAGGGCATGCATGTATACTCACTAGAATCAAGGAAACGTAGAGTATGATTGATAGAGAATCTCGGATTGAGAGTAAGTTGATATAGGTATTGAAGGTTGATGTGTACAATTGCTATTTGTAAAGAAGACTGGAACCGTTTTGACGCATAAAGGGCCGTCTTCGACTGTCATCTAGCATATAAGAATGGATAGTTCCTCAGGAGCTGACTTATTAGTAAAGTTTATTTCTTATAGTGTAATTAAACTGAACTGAACTGTATCACAGCACAAGCTGAGCAGCCAGAGTGCGCATGCTAGATGTGCGCTTAGCGCTTGCAGGATTGTATACTGTTAGAAAGCCAGCTCTGTACTACTGTGCTAACTACAAACAAAACATTACGAACAATCAGCGTTCTGCTAATCGTTTAGTAAAAAAGGAAATACTGGATTGAACGGCTAAATATATAGTGTGCCTGTGCATGTCTGATACAAATTGCCCGTCCTCGCACACCACTTTTGATGCATTTTATGTAAGCCGTAGCTCCAATTGAAGATAAGATCCCAGATTTGGAATTGCAAGGACCAGAAGAGAAACGTATACCCGTCTCAACGGCGGCTGTAGCAGAATTTCAATAAAATTGCACACAATCTGCATGGGCCTATCACTCTTATGCGTGCATGATTGCGGGAAGTGAAATAGTTATGTTCTATCCGTGCGGTAGTGCCTTAGTTAGGTTTAGGATAAATATTGATGACATCACGTGAGCCCTCTCAATAAGACTTAACCAACACCTCTTGGCATTCGACTTCAGAAGAGCTTCCTTCACGCGTTCCATGACTTCCCCCAGTGAAAAATTGTTGAAAAATCTTTGCGTTTGGTTCAATGATGAGTTTGTTGGCCATAGGAACTGGGGCTTTACTATTTACTGCACGGGATACGGACCTTCATCTGACCAGCAATGGCAAAAACTTCTCCAAACGATCCAGGTTAAGGCGCACGAGGGAGCTCTAGACAGAACCGAAACCACCGAACAAGACCCCGGCTTCCAACAGATATGGTCCCTTTTCCGTCTTGATGCACGCTCAGACCCTGCTTTAGCTAGCCTTGGTATAGATCGACTTCGCGACCTATACAATCATGGTGAGGGTGGCCAACCAATGAATACGGACTATAAGTTGCACCGGATCTTTCTTTTCGCCGATGACGAGGTCCTGTCAGACCCCGCTGGTTCTATTGTTAAATGTGTGGATGCCGACTACCGTGTAGAGGACTATATTCCGCGCAATACAAGAATGGGTGGACAACGTTACTTTGGGTGGATGCCAATGAGGGCTGGAAGCGTGGCGGAATTGTGGTTTCAACTGGATACATGGGAACTGGAGCGAATTGCCCCTCTTACCATTGGCGGAAGTCACTTGGTAATCTGGGATGGGGATCACTGGTGATGCGAACGAGCGGGGAAGGTCTTGCACGTGCAAAAGATGAAGCCGGCTGAGATCTGAAGTCACTTCGATTCAGTTTGCTTCTCTTTGATCCGGAATACAGTGCCTAGCGAAACCGGCTTCCTCTCGAACGCAAGCTCAACGAAGTGTGCGCCACACTATAAGCAAGGATTGTGTTACTCCACCTAACAAACTTGGCATAGCGTTAACATGTCAGAACATGTGCAACAAATTGCTACCGTAATACTAAAAATTGTAATTCAATTGAGTCTGCATGGGGTCATTCCAGACTGCTGTGTTGTTGCTTCCTTTTATCTCGTGCTTTATGCGACGTATGTGCTTTTTCACTGTTGCCACTACTGCTTCTTCCCTTCGACTTTCCTCGCCTGCGCACGATCGCCCACTCCTAACGTTTCATTCTGCATTCGAATATCCATGCTCAATCGATACATCATCATACCCACAAATACCGCGGCGATGACAAGGAGAAAGAGGGTCAATATCAGTATGCCGATGTAAACTTGAGTTTCCGCAGGGAAGACGATGTACTGCTCGAAATAGACCATGATGGCTAACATAATCAATCTAAAGTTCTCTAAAGCTTCTTAAGGTCCTAATGGGCGACTCACTTTAGAAAGACGTAGTTTTAGATACGTAAGAGTAAAGCTTATGTTCTATTTACGTTTAGCGTTACTTGATTAGCGGAAGTGTTGATTATATTCTTACGTATCGAAATGCCAGACCTATGCTTAGAGCTTGCGATAAAGGTGCGGAGGGGACTGTTCTCCTAGCAGCGGATAAGATATAAAGTGGAAGCTTTGTACTGATGCCTTGCTGCACGTGTGCTGATAGGACGGTACTATGCTAGTTCAGGCAGGTGGGGTAGTATAATTCCTGCCTGTTGTGTGGCGCACAACTTGTTGCTACTCCGTTCGAGAGGAAGCCAGTTTCGCTAAGCACTGTAACGGTTATGCTGTTGTATGCAATACGAGCCATTTATAATAGTCTTTCACCCATTCACTTCAGAAGTTGCCGATGAAAAACGTGCTCATTGGGATTGACCAACATCGATTATGCCTGTATATTCAAGGTATCTGATTACATCTATAGAATCCCTGAGTGATTTGAGTAACTTTACGGTATCGCAAATGGTGAATAAGTCGCATAGAACTTATTGTATTGGACTTTCTGGCGCTCTTTAGCTCTTTGGCTCCATCGGGATACATCGAAAGTTAAATTATCAAGACTGCGATAGCCAAACAACAGCAGGTGAAGTGATACAGGACGTTACTCTGAGAATTGTGATAACTATCCTTTATTACAGGCTACTTGTATTGCTCCAAAAAGCGTGTTGGTGTAACAGTGAGAGAAAAGATAATTAGATTAGGCGACAGGCGGTCAAAAATCGGCTCTGGCGGCCTATAGCAACGCGTCGGACCAGCGTTTGCAGTGACCTAATCATGCCGACGCCTTCACTTGCGAATTGCTGGCGTGGCCCAGACAGACATTTATTATTGAGCCCGACTTGAAAAGTTCTTCCTATACATCTACCACACTCTCACCCACCAGTATCTCCCTTATTCACTTTCTACCATCCATCGAGATACATTTCCAGCATACCGAGCGACATTTTTGAGCTGCAAAACCTAAGAGAACTCGAGCGCTTCAACTCTCCGCTTTCTCCTCACTGATTCGCTGAGCCCACAGCCATGGCGTGGCTTCCCTCGGGCGTTAACCACACTATACTGGCGGATGTATCGGCAGAGACATGGAATAACTGGGCCGACGGGGGCTCATTGGACATCAGCGCTGCTCTGCACCCACAAGAACCCAATACATATGCATGTCGAGTCAACACAGATTTCTAAATCAACAACGGCATTAAATATAAGAAGGGAATGCAAGGTCAACTCTTAGAGCTGAAACAGGCAAAGGGAATGGCTAAGGTGTTTATCCAAGGAGTTACTGAAGGACCAGGTTTTACCAACCGCTGGGTTCCGATCCAGTTTATCGAAAGGAGTAAACCGTGGCAGACCAATATCGACAAATGGCAAGTAAAGACCTAGCTCTCTAGTCAAGTCAGCTTCGACAAGCAGAATTGGGCACCTATCTCTTCACCTGACACAACTGTCCTCGGTAAGACGGTCATCCGTCTTATAACAGCTCTACGTGAATCGGCCCCACCATTTACGCCTCAGAAAATCGTCGATTATCTTGGCAGCGCTAATATTGCGGTGCTCACAAGAGCCGTTATCGCTTGGATTAAGGAAGCTGGCCTCTATGAAGTCCTTTCTTCTAACCGCCTATTCTCTGCTCAAGACCTCGTCACCGCTAGTCGCTTTGTGATCAAAGACGCTGCATCCTCAAATGACTCTGGTGTATACATCAGGCTTCATAAGACTGGAACCCAGGGTATAGCAGAATAGAAGCCGCATTCGTCGTACATCTACACTGGCAAGGCGAAGAACTTCGCTGAACGAAACAATCAACATAAGACAACTGCATCTAGGTACGGCGACCTCACTAGAAACTCCACGGGTATCACCATGATTGCGCTTTACATCCTTCCAGTTGCTAGGGATGATGGACTATACTATCTTACAGAGCAGATAATCATCTGCCTACTGGAGACATATAGACTAGATGCAGCGTATCTAGATTCTACCAGGCCACATATGCTGAGATTCTGTCGACCCGCTCGGTACTTTATGGAATTGGCAGAAGAAGTGTTTCGCATGACTGGTTGGCAAGGTTTTTGCGACGCGGAGTCAACTTTTGCGGAGTTCAATTCGGCGCCAACTGCAGCTCACCGCTAGTGGAGTTCTCTTCTCAGACAGACAAATTCCTCTTTATTCGCACTGACTACAACGTCAAAGACGGAGAAACTGAATCAATTGTACCTATGGCTTTCTATCGACGTTCCGATCGTGTGGTGGCGAATAAGTCAGGGAACGAATCACATGTCTTCGAAAAGCATGCCAACGTGAACGGTTCCAGGCAGTCTGTCATGCTCTTACGTCTTGAACGAAAGCAAGCTGTAACCGCACTTAACCTTCCCCCTCCAGGATCGCATTTCGAGTTTGTTATCGAGGTACGGAAAGATGGAACACCATACCCCAATGCATGGACACAGCTTCCGAAGATCGGCCGGTTCCAGAACTGGGATCAAGAAAACTCGTTTGCGATTCGCATTGAGTGGGAACACCCAGCTGCAAAATGACAATTCATGTATCTTCAGTCCCACCGACTCTTCAAGCAGATGGATCCTCAGGTACCAGGATAGCTCATCGGTTATGTTAAAGCCATCTCCTTCCTTCAGTGGCTCACAAACGCCAAACCGAACCACAACTATCCTTGGATCCCCAAGCTTTCTGGATCAGCACGCGTACTACAGTGTGATTATGATTTCATGAACCAAGTCATAATCTACCGACACGTCACGGACGACATCCCCATGCATCCTGGCACTTCGCTCTCTGCTGAAGGGATCAGGGCTATCATGAACAAGCCGGAATATGGTCTTGCTCATGTTGGAGGAACCTTCGGCGACTTTGGCAACTCTTCTGTTGGAGGACGCAAAATTTGTGACAACTGCTACCTGTTACCTGGTACAAGATATGCAAGAGGGATTGCCGAAAAGGGGTGCATTCCACACGAACAGAACAATAGAGTTTGTACGAACTGCTTGGCGTTTGGTCGTCCGTATTGCTCATGGACAGCTGATCTCTCTGCCGATAGTCAGCCTATGATCGAAAAGTTTCGATATTTGCTGGGCTATCTGCCCATCAAGGATGTTTCTTCAAGCATGCAGGGATTTACTCAGCAATTCATCAGCCTTCCCGACGAGCCTATGTTAGAAGATGACGGCAGCGAGGGTGGCAATGTTGAGGATGAGAATGGGAGAGATGATGAGTAGAGTTAAATTCCCTTGCGTTCTAGGTTTCATGGGGATCATGCTTTGTCAGAGTGTTCCTTGCAGGATGTTCTCATCCGCATGTCGGGTGGGTCCGGGGGTTTCTTTTTCTTTCATCTTCTCCTTTTCTGAATATCTTTTATATAATGATTTTCAAACACTTCCCTGGAATGCGGCCTAGATTCAGTCTTTATTAAGAATGAAACAATTGCGCTCTATCAAAAATGGGAGATGTTCACGTGAGAAACCACGCCCATAGATGTCTTTACTGATTATACATTCAATATATATATACTATAGCTAGACTATACAACTGCAGAGTTGCTTGTGTTTTTTCGTCATATCGTTATGCACTGTATTTCCCCAAATCTCTACTTCTCTTCAGATGGCTCCCCACGTCCAAGACCGAAACACTCGGCCATCTTGTAAAAGATCTCAATGTTGTTGTAGGTTCCCTGGAAAAGATCCTGGCAAGGGCCCATTGCGTAAACGGGCACGTCGGTCAAGGAACTATATCGGTTGTTAGCAAGAGCTAAAATTCGGGGGTAGGTGCAGGAAGCTTACTGAACGCCCTGGTCGTTCTCCACTGGCAATGTGCCATTGACCAAAATACCACCCTTACCATCTTTGGGGTTGGCGTAGAAGTCGTCGCTACCCTTTTCCAGTTCAACAGCGGGCTTCCTAGGACCGTCCTTGGTCACTTTCCAGTTCTCACGGCGATCCGGACCAGCTGTGAGACCCTGATAGAATGTGTAGCGAGGATCCCAGTTGCTGGGGAAATGCGAATCTGGGTAGGTAAGGTTTCCAGTGTTGATGTATTCAGAGAGACCGGACTGCTCGTAGACGCCAATCGCGTCACGCTTCTTGCGGTCAGACTCCTGCGCAGCAAGATAATGCGTGTCGACGGAGCCCATAACATCAAAACCATGGCCATGATCAGCGGTAACGACGATCAAAGTATCTTTAAGGCAATCCTTCGACTTTAGGTGTTCAACGGTCGCCTTGACAGTGTCGTCAAGCTCCAGAAGCTCGCCAAGCGCTCTCTGTCACCACCACCTGTTAGCGTTTTATAAATCGCATGGAATCAATAACTAACCAAACTATCTTGTGCATGGAGCATCTTATCTATGCTTGCAGCTTCAGACATGAGAAACCAGCCTTTGTCACCAGAGCGGCTTTCCAGAATGTCGATGGCCTTGAGGGTCATCTCCTTCAGCCCGGGCTGATCGAGAGCGGGCTTCTTATCACCAGTTGGCGAAAGAGTTTGATTGAGATTGTCGCGGTATACATTTCGGTCGAGCCACTTGGCCATGTTAGAGGTTGAGAAAATACCTAAGGTCTTCTCGTCGGGCGATGCCGCCAAGAGACTCGTACGGTTGTGCACAACCTGATATCCCTGGGCGGCGAACTCGTCATAGTAATTCTTGTCCTCATAAGTGACTCCGCCGAGCTCAGAAGGGTAGAACTGTTCGCCTCCGCCTCCAAATATGACGTCTATAGGGGTCTTTGTCCAGTTCTGTGCGCCGTTGAGATATGTGTCAACGATGACCCCATATTGGTTTCTGAGACGCGTGTGTGAGACCAAGGCAGCAGGCGTCGCATCGGCGATAAATGCTGTCGACACAATGCCAATGTGCCCTCCAGTTAAACGATGGAAGATTTCAGCGATCGACTCAACGCGAGGATCATCCAGTGGGTCCGGGGATGAATCGGCATATACATTGAGGGCGTTGACGGAACTTTTATGTCCTGTATTCAAAGCGGCAGCTGAGTTTGCGGAATCGGTAATGAAAGTCGCTAATGAATGGGTCATTGAATGGGAAACTCTGGGAAACTTGTCCATAGCCAAAGTGCTTTGAAATTTTCCGTTGATGGACTTATGACCAAGGGAACGAGCCGCAGTGATCGAGGCCGTCGACATGCCGTCTCCAATGAAGAAAATGATATTTTTAGTCTTGCGCTCCTCAGCCAGATCACGTACAGTCCATGTGGCTTCCGTTGTGCTCCCGTTATTGTAGTGCAATGTCGCTGTGTACTCTCCTGGCTCGTATAAGGCGATACGACGATACGCCTTGGCGGCTACATTGACTAGGGAGGGCTTTTTTGCGTCGCGAGCAAATAGATCTGTACTTTGGTCAATTTTTATTCCGAAACAGTAGTAATGAGATGATCTCGACAGGACGTAGAAGGCTGGGGGTGTTGCCCACGTGACTAGTGTTTCACCCGGCTAATACTCAAGTCCAACCATTGAAGTGCTTTTGTGTGCAACAAAAACTCAATCCAATAGAAAATTATCGGACTCCCTTTCTCAATACAGGATATATGTAGCAGTTACGAAAGTTCGCGTTCAAATATCCTACGTACCTTCAAAATAGGTGAAATTCCATTTCTCCAGTTTCGGCTCCTCGAGCTCGAAGAACTCGGTTACAGATTGTGCTTCCTCGCCCTTCTTTCCGACGGTAAAGGTGAACTGTTCATCCAGCGGTAGTCCAATGGCCTCGGAGCCATTGATCGGCTGGTGCACCTCAAGTCGAATGTCGAAGAATTGGCCAGCAAGGAAGTCAGCCCTGGATTTGTTATTAGCAAGTGAGCTTCGGTATTCTTGAATAGATTATGGACGTAACTGGTCAGGTGGGAACACGCAGCCTGTCGTTTAGTTAGCTGAGATACATAAGTGTACACATAAAAGAGGACAAACTTACCAAGCTCCGGGCAAGCTTCAAGTCTCCTGAATGTCTGCGCAGAAACAGAGCCCACCAAAAGGGCTGCTGCCACGACAGCCGAGCATGTGCACTTCATGGCGAACGCGATTGAGAGATGTACGATTACACAAGGCTCTCAAAGATTGCGATGAGGCAAAAGAATTAAGAGCTGTGCCTGGCACTTTTATAAGTCCTGGTAGGTGCCTGGTGCCGGATTCCTGGAATACACCATACGTAGTCATGGCATGCATATCAAGCTACCAGGTACTGCATTCAATTCCCAGGGATGCTAGTTTGTGGAGAGGAATGCATGTCCAGCCGCCCTCGTGCGATAATCCAGCAATCTTACTGCTCGAGAGAACACATCCAGCGCCATGGACCAGCGCCCAGTCCGCTGGGATGGTCCGGTTATGAGCCAATGTCATCAATCAACGTTTTGCCGAGCTGCCTGTTCGGGATCTGGCAGACAGTTAATGTGAATGTCTTGGCATCACGTTGCGAGCACATGGCGTGTGATTGGCTCGACGCCATGCCATATAGGATGTATTCCCACGCAACACAGACTTGGCGCATGGTTGAGAAACGGACAGCTCCCCGTTGTGCTCAGTAGACTGCATCTCTATTCGTCATGCTTTCCCGCCTCTCGGCCAAACAACGTGAGAACAGCTTTCTTGATCCACACCCCAAGCGGACATATTGCCGGCGGCGATTATGGGAAACGACGTGGCTGGGCAGCCTGTCAGGTTTCGCGGGCTGAAAACCCTCCCTGCGATCATTCCATCAATCGAAATCCCAGCGCTCTGCCGGGACCAAAATCTGTATCGCGCGAATTTGATTTGTAATATGGTCATCAACATCAGCCGTTGTTTTTGTGGACTGCTGGCTGTCGCGTGTCTTGCATCCACAAACCCCTTACAGCGCTATCCAGGCACGACATTACCAAATCCAGGGGAGTGGATATAGATCGCATGCTGCAGCGGAAGCCAGGGAGATCCCCAGATCTTGCATCTGAAACAATGATAGCGATGCTTTCGATTGGTGTTCGATGTCGGCTGCCCATCATGGTGTGGCCTTGAATCGGCCGTAGTCTGGATAGTCCGGTCCTGTCGACGTCACCACTTGAGACCCTCATGTAAATCTGCTTGTGCATAGGTACAAAGACGCAGCCATGTATTAGGAACGCAGCCAATGTATTTTATCAGCAGCGCCCTCGTATCGCATACTGTCCGAATCTCTGCTGCCAGACTAACTGCGGCCTGCAATACCAGATTCCCACTTCTACCAAATCGCGCCATCAGTCACGCGACGCGTTTCCAAAATCAGACCACACTCAAGAAGCCTGCCAAAACAGACATGTCGAAGAGAACATCTTACGAGCGTGACGAGCTCGGTCATACATCTGCAAAACGCGCAAAGCAAGTCGATGAAAACCTCCCTTACGACCAAGTCCAGGAAGCACTCGTCGTGCAAGATGAGGTCAAAGACGTGACAAAAGTCGCTCACTGGTTCCACCCCAAGGACCTCCGAATCCAGGACAACACCGCGCTTCACCATGCTTCTGAGCTTGCACAAAGCGCTAAGAAACCTCTGGTGTGCTTTTACATCAATTGTCCTGCCGATGAATCATGGCATGGGACCAGTCCAGCAAGAGTCGATTTCATGTGTGAGGGGTTGAAGAGTATGCAAAAAGAACTCAAGGAACTAAACATACCATTGGTCTTTGTAGAGTGCGAAGACAGAAAGAAGATTGTGGAGACAGCCGTTGAGTGGCTAAAGAATCACAAAATTTCCCATGTCTTTGGCAACTACGAGTACGAGATTGACGAGATGCGCCGAGATCTGAAGTTAGTCAAGACTTCTGGAAAGGATATCCAGGTCTCTCTTTTCCACGACCAGACTGTGATTGAACCCGGTACAATGACTACCTCGTCCGGATCGCCGATGAAGGTTTTCACGCCATACCACAAAGCCTGGCTCAGCAGACTGCGAGAAGAACCCGAACTCCTTGATACACGCCCTCCACCTGCCGCGAACCCTTTGTCAATGAAGAAAGAGCTCAAGGATCTGTTCGACACACCAGCACCCAAGCCTGCCAAAGATAAGCAATACAAGTCACAAGATGAGAAGACGAGGATACGAAAACTTTGGCCGGCTGGCCACGCCGAAGGCGCAAAACGCATGGATTCATTTCTCAAACAGATCTCCCATTACGCATCTACGCGCTCCAACCCGGCCGCAAACAGTACATCGCGCATGTCCGCCTACTTCAGCGCGGGGATGTTTTCCGTACGCGAAGCCCTCCGCAAAGTCGTCGACTACAACCGCGGCAGCACCGACTTCACCGAATCCAAAGCCTCAAGCGGCGTCTACAGCTGGGTCCGAGAAATCGTTTTCCGCGAGCTGTATCGACAGCACACAGTCTGCGTGCCACACACATCCATGAATCTGCCGCAGAACCTCAAATTCAACTCTGTACAATGGGAAGACGACAAGGAAGGCTGGGAAAAATGGTACAAAGGACAAACCGGCGAGCCCTTCATCGACGCAGGCATGCGCCAGCTAAACGCCGAAGCATATATGCACAACCGCCTTCGTATGAACGTATCTTCGTATCTCTACTGCAACTTGCTTCTCGACTATCGCCGCGGCGAACGCTACTTCGCTGAAACCCTAATCGACTGGGATCTCTCCAATAACACGCAGGGCTGGGAGCCAAGCTACACCGTCTTCAACCCTGTGTCGCAGGCTGAGAAGAACGATCCGGATGGCGATTACATTAGGAAATGGGTTCCTGAGCTCAAGGACGTAAAAGGCAAGGCTGTATTTGCGCCGTATGCCAGGTTGTCAAAGGAAGAGTTTGAGAAATTGGGATATCCCAAGCCGCATGTGGATTGGAAGGAGACAAAGGCTAGGGCCATTGATAGGTTTAAGAGGGGATTGAGGGAGGCAGAGCTTGAGTAGTATCTTTGAGCTGCCTAACCCTGGCATATAGGTTGCTTCTCTCTTTCTTCTTTTTCCATTTACTAAATCACTGTACCAATGAACCGTGCCTCCTTGCACCTCGGCAGGCGCACCTTCCTTCACCTTCGCGCCTTCCTTCTGAAATAGCGTCTCACGTGCAAGTGTACAAAACTCCAGAACTTGAGCTCCCACCCCATTCCTCCACAGCAAACATGAAGGTGTGAGTAATTCGACATTTTTCTCTGCGCTGCGAGGTTATTAACATAATACATGTAGTTTCTCTTCAGTACTGTCACCCGGCATCGACAACCTGGCCATCGTGCCGAAGAGAGGGTCCGCCCCTCTGCTCCAAAAAGGGTATTTCATATGTACGTCCGCGTTCTTTCATCATACACCTTCAGTCGCTCTTACAATGCACATTTGTGTGCGTCGTGACTGAGCACTTTCGGACGTCAGTAGACTGGTGAAGCCGGATTGTGTTTGAACCCAAACACCTCTCAACTCCTATCTATTGTAATTTCCTTGCTTACTGAATGCGTTCTCATAATACGGCACGGTTTAGCTAACTATTCCAAGTCCTCGAAGAAGAAGATATGGACAAGGAGAAGAAGCGGCTGCCGCGCCCGCTGAAGCGTGTTCAGCAGACTGATGGTGTACCAGCAAAGCGGCCGGTAAGTGGAATAAACATACTCTGCGCTCGAGAAGGCATCTTGAGGAATTGCTAACATTGGCATAGTGAAAGAAATTTGTCATTTTCGAAGACTACGACAACGACGATGACGACGACGATGAAGACGAAAGTCCCGAGGTCGCCGTCGCCCTACCACCACGCTCGCCGCCGAAAGGCAAAGAAAACCGTTGTCCTTTGCGCGGCAGCATAAAAAGCCAAAGATATCATCAAGGGATATGGTAGTTATTAGAAATCTGATCACAACTTGAGAGTCAATTCCTGGTATTCTCCTTGTCTACTCATCTCCACCATACTTCGCAATAAGACTTTTCATGATTCCTACTGCTCCACTGCGGTAGCTTGCCCCAAACATCGCATAGTGGTTGAGGTGATGATACAGCTCATACAGTTGCACGCGATCCTCATACTCGCCTACCGGCTCTGTCTTAGGACACAATTGATGGTATTCCTTCACGAAGCTGCCGCCAAAGCCGCCAAACATTTTCATTATGCCAAGCTCGAACTCACTGTGAGCATAGCAGGCCGATGAATCATAAACCACGTCTTCAACCTTTCCTTTGTCACTCCCGATCATGCCCACGCTCGCGTTTCCGCTCCACAGATCCCCGTGAACAACCACGGGTGTTACTCGCCGGCCATTGTTCAGGTGGTCGTCGCCAATCAAACGCGGGACGACTTTGTTTGCGGTCTGTTCGACAAGCTTTCGCAGGTCATTGTCTTTTCTGCCGCGCTGTTCTGCATGTCGAATAATGAACATGAGGCGATTCTCGGCATAGAAATCGGCCCAGCTCTCTTTGTAGCTGTTTTCCTGCGGAGTCTCACCACAGCATGTTGTGACAGGAAAGCCAAACATGGGAATGTTGTATCCGTCAGGTATAGAGGCGGGTGTCGTATGTAATTGCGCAAGCTTGGCTGCTAGTGATGCCGTCTTGGACGATCGGGAGGCCGAAAAAGAGTTGAGATGAAGGAACTCAGTCACTAGGAACCATTTCGAAGGTTGCGTTTCGAACTGTCCATAACCGAAAGATTGCGGACAAAGTGTAGGAACGACTTTGTGGATGGCCTTTAGAGACGCGTCTTCACCTTTTCAGGGCGCTGTCAGTCTACTTATTGGCCAGCTTACGACCACCAAATGGGCCACACACACCTGCAAACATAATTTCAGACGCGTTTCCACTTCCCGTTTTCATGAAATATGCCTTTTCTGATCCATCGTCCAGCTGGGATACTATCTTGGATGTGGACGCGAAGCTGCTGCCCCCAACGGATGACATCGTGGTCCTGTCAGAGTTCAAACCAAGAAGTTTGACAACTGCTGGGTCGACCTTCATTATGGCTATATTTCACTGAGTGAGATGACGCGAGCTTGAACATGCCTCAGTATGTAATAAAAGTGGCTTGCGGGTGTTGGGGTGTGGGCCCGCGGTGACGTCAGCCACGTCCCAATGCGACAGGGTAACGGGGAACGAGGGGTAGAAATGGGGATGCTGGACATGTTTTTTAGATTTTGTGATGAAGCTGGTGTGTGAGTGTGGCATACTGACCCTCCTTTCGAAAACTATGAACCCGTTACAAATAAATATGACGGTATCCATCACGACTTCTCCTTCTTGGCAGCCTCGGCCACACCCTCTCTAACATCCAAGTCCGTGTCAGCCCTCGCCTGCTTGGGCTTAACCAGCGGCACGCTCTCGTCAATCTCATGCTGCACCACCATTCTCTTGCCCTTGACCAACTGCACAAGCATGTAGTTCATAGCGCATTGGATACCCAACTCCTCACCCCTCTTCACTACCCACCCGTTGATGTAGTCAATCTCCGTCTGCATGCCCTTTCTCGTATCCGCCAGCATACTGCTCACATTATCTCTGGTAAGATTTGCTACCGCGACGACTACGGTTTCCAGGCGGCCGGGATCAAAACGCTGTTGGACATTCGGAATGTATTGGAGTTCGGGTAGAGAGCGAATGACGAGGCTGATTTCTGAGAGGAGAAGACGCATTGTGCGCGTCAAGGCGTAGTTGTTTAGAATAGCGCCATTTCGTGCGTCAAGAATCACGGTCAAGGGATTAATGATACAATTGACTGCAAGCTTATCGAGCTGCATTTGCAAGAGATCAGGTGGTGAAAAGGATGTTGCGCTAAGCACTGGTGTGCGGAGAAGAGTCCGCAGTAGATGGCGTTGGTTTGGTGTAAAGGAAAACTTTGCGCTGCTTGGAGGAAGGTATTCGGGATTGAGTTCATCAGGAGGACTGGTATATACTGGCGGGCTATCTTTTGGAGCAGTAAACTTCGGCTTGGGCATGTACGGCGAGTCTGGCTGGCGATCTCGTTCATGCGGCAATATACCCAAGGAGATGGTCCCGAATCCAGCATGAACAGTCGTAAATTGACCATCTGGTGAGGTATGCATTCCGTGCGAATTGATGCCCAACATGTAATGTGGTCTTGTCGCTGGATCAGGAAAGATTTCTCGATTGACCTCTTCAACAATCCCCATTCCATTTTGCAAGAATAAAACGACAGAGTCCTTGTGTAGTCGATGTTTTACAGATGACAGCCCTTGCAAGACATACGGTGCCTTGGAGCAGATTATCAAAGAACTTATAGGCTCTGTCGATTCTCCTTCCAATATAGTGACGTTTCCTGCAGTCTCCGTAGAAGAAGCGTCCAAGCCCACCTCTTTCCCGTGATATCGTATGCGCGGTATAGCCAGTTCGGCGTCATATCCTTCTTGCACCTCGACGTCCCCGTCAGTGATCAAGGCCAGCTTTTTCGGCGAATCATTCCACTCCTTCAGCCTCTCCCATCGCGGAAATAACAGCGTCACTGGAGGGGGGTTGGGAATTCCCCGTAGCGCATGAGCAATGAAGCTCCCCACATTTCCAATGCCCATGATATGAATTCTCCGGTCCACTACAGGCTTAGCGCGATAGAAATCGGCGGTATTACGAGAAGCTGGCGAAGCGTCGGGTTCGTCTTTGCTGCAAAGCGTGAGTTTCGCAAAAAGACAAAGTTGCTCGCACCACTTACACATCCAGCGACTTATCCTCCATAGCCAAACTATCCTCCTTTTTCCAGCTTGTCATGAGAGTCCTCGAATGAGTGTAAGCCACCCGGCTTGCGCAATTGCTACCGATGTTGCATCTTGCACGTATATAGGGTATCCGAGGCCGCAGCCTGGGGATGAATTGCGAGACGAAGAAGGAAGACAGTTTGATCGATTTTATTTTCCCATGCGTGGTAATTTGGCGCGACTAGCAGCGAAGGCGGGGTAGTACTGGGGTTTCGTGAAGATGGGTGAATGACGCTGTGAGAGATCGGAGGGTCGACAACTAGAGATTCAGAGTCGGAGCTAGCGCGGGTTTACGCACGGCCCTTTACTTTTCTCTAAACTCAACTTCGCGACCGAACCGTACCAACCACAAAACTATAACCCCAATAGCCCCGTCGCGCATAGTCGCAACCCACAGTAATTCCATCACTACCAGCGCGACTCGAGTTCTTCAAAAATGGACCCGCAAATCGATCTCCCGGACCTGGTAGAAGACCTCGAAGTCGACATTGACGAGCTCACAACCGCTCTCGAACCACTACTCTCGAAACCGCTCTCAACAACCGCATCATCCCTCCCCCTCCTTGACAAAGCCAAACTCTACTGCCTCGCTGCATATGCCATTGAGTCGCTTTTATTCGCCTCGCTCACTGCATCCGGCGTCAACGCAACCGAACACGCCATCTTCAAAGAAATCGCGCGTCTACGCCAGTACAACAGCAAAATCAAAGAAATCGAGGATCGCGGCATAAAAGGGAGTGCAGAGGGACGGGCGCGCCTCGATGTCGCAGCCGCTGGGCGCTTCATCAAGCACGGGCTGTTAGGCAACGACAAGTACGATTTAGAGAGGCAGGAGCGCATGGCCAAGGAGCGGGCGCGGGCACATCTCAAGGCACAGCAAATTAACAAGAAGTTTGACAATGAGGGAAAGGAGGTACAGAAGGGACAGAATGTAACGCCTAAGAAGAGGGGGGCGGAGGAAAAAGAGGAAGAGGATGAGGAGGATGAACAAGTGCTCGAAGGACTAGAAGAGGAGCCAGCAGTTAAAAAGGCACGTGTGCAAGACGGAACCGAAGCAGATATACCACAACCCAGGAAACGCGGCCGACCGTCTAAAAAGGATAGAAAGGCTGAGGAAGCGCAGACTCGCACCACAAGAAAACGCAATACGCGTCTTGCGAATCAAGACGCAGAAGAGAACCAAGAAGAGGAAGGACAAGCAGAAGAAGAAGGCGAAGACGACGATGAAGTAGCAGATCAAGCGCCAAAGACACGCAGCGAGACATTTACTGCGTTACTCGATGGCTCGTTGAGTGAGAAGCACAAGCAGAAAAAGGCAAAGGGGAGGGGAGGAAAGAAGAATGGCAAAGGGCGAGGGAAGTAAACCGTCTGTGGTTCCTTTTTCCTTGTCTCTCTTCTTCTTCATAAAATACATTACTTAAAAGCGGGTTATTTGTACGAAATGCAAAACACGACTGGATGTCTCTTCCATATCTTCTCGAAACAAGAAAACAAGGAGCACAAGCAACATGAATAATAATATGACAAGTCTGTTATGTTTGTAATTTCTCTCCTCCTCCTCCTCCTCCTCCTCCTCCTCCTCCTCCTCCTCCTCTGCCTCGCAGTATAGATATAGTACATTAGATGGAAATAGCGCGGAAACCCGAGAGACTGCAACTCATCGGTGTCAACAAGACAACAACAAAAAAAAGACCCTCGACTTTGTGTCTCCCTTGCCTGCTCTCCGTCTCCCCTCCCCAGCCCTACCACGCTCTCGCAATGCCTAGTGTAAATAGATGTTTGTAACAAAAGATTGGTTGACAACAACAACACAAAAACTCCTGGTATATAACGCCCAAGTTTCCTCATTTCCCTTTGTCCCTTTCCATCCCTTTCCATCCATATCCATCCATCAATCCCATTCCATATCCTTCCCATTCAAGCCCTGATGCCAAGACTTACGGCCATGTCAAACCGGAGTATTTCCCTTTGCATTGCCTTCCCTTCCGGGGTTTTTTATGACACGCCACAGAACCATGTTCTACAAGTTGTAGAGAAAAAAAAGAAAACAAGAATAAAAATGCTGCTATTCCCTCATAAAATCAGCATATCTACCGCCATTTGCTGCCAATCCAGACATACTAATGATGACGCGGTTGTTGATGATAGGAAAAGTGAATTATTAGTACAGTTGGTGCCGAACCATTCTATTCAAAAGCCCCTGGCATGGAGCCGGGAATCCTCAAACTGAGTCGGTCCTCCTTTTTCCGTACCTGAATCGGGGGTGGAGGGATGGACGACGATCGCTGACGTCGTAGCGGCGGCTGCTCGGTGACCCATTTTGTGTCGAGCGATTTTCGAACCTCTTTCTGGAGTTGAGCTTCGGCTTGTTGCTCAATCTTTTCTTCTTCATTTTGGCTCAAAGCGAGCGTTGGCTCAGCATCATCTTCCGCATGCTGAGTTGGGGTCGACTTGGAATCAAGGTCTGCATTTCCGCTGGCATCCGCCGAAATGACAGTCTTGCCAATGGAAATTCGCTTCAGTGTTTCATCTCCCTTACTCTGAAACGGATCTTCGTTGCTCTTGCTTGGCTCGTTTGCGGTCGCTGGGCCATTGACCGTGATATCTCTAGGTTCGAAAGATATTTCGCTCTCTTCGCTCATTCTCTGCTCAAGCGAGGTGTCGCTGTTGGCAAATGTTGGACTCCTGGGACCGTCGCGCAGAGGAACAAAAGACGGAACAACACCACCCCCAATTCTTGTCCAGAACATGCGCTCGCGTAGACGAACGCTCTCTTCCCAAGCCGATTTCATCTCTTCGTCCGTTTCAGCCCGCCAGTGGCCAGCAGCGACCATGCGCAAGAAACCAATATAGTCGCATGTAGCACGGACTCGGCCTAAGCAATAGTCGCATAGCGGGTACCGCTGAGCATCCTCCGTGTCGGATGGCTTGAATCGAAACTTTCGAGCATACTGCTCACCCGCCCTTGACTCTCCACAGAGCGAACAGGGGAAGATTGGGACTCGGAACCTCGATGTAGGCGTGGGATTGGGCTCAACAACCAGAGAACCGGCACTGATACTGCTGAGAACTGTTCGGCGTGCCATCCAGGATAATCCAGGTGCGAGGTCCAAACGCAATGTTGGTTCAATATCTTCTACCAGAGCGCGCTTATAAAACTTGTCGTCCTTTAGATTTGGCATTCCAGCGGTAGAAACATTTTCGCGGGGAGAATTGTTGATTGATATCGATGACTTGGACGGTAGGGAAGTGGTGGAGCTGTTCGTCAGGGAACCAAGTCCGAGGACAGTAAGGCTGCCATAGTTGCCGCTCGAAGCGCGACTTGCCGGGGCTGATGAGCGAGCGCTAATTTTGAGCATGTCTTGGAATTCTTTGAATGCTGTCAGGTCGGAACGTAGTACGGGGTGGATCAGATGCGAAAAGTGCAGTGGGTGGTCAGGGCTGATATCGTCCGATCCGGGCGTGCTGGGTGTTAGGTTCATGGCTTCGAATAGTTTGCTCATCTTGTCCGCGGGTGAAAGGCCGGGTGTCGAAGGAGTAGTCGTGGTTGTCAGAACATGGCTTTCGTTGTCGTCGCCATATGAGCTCATCTTCTCCACGACGCCTTTGAGGTCTTGCAGCTGGTCCTGGAGAGAATGCTGGAGCACCTCTGCGTCGCCCAGTTGCTGTCGCAGCTGTTCACCGCGCTTCTCGGAAGCCTCGGTTTCTTTACGTGCGGCTGCAACCATCTGTTCTGGTCAGTCATGACGCGTCACTAGCGCATGCAATGCGACTCACCACATTGGCCTCCTCAAACAAAGCAGCTGTCAAAGCCTCGACCTCGCTGTCTGTCTTGCGCTTGGCAGCCTCGGCCTGGGCCCTCCGCTTGCGCTCTTCTTTCAGCTCATTGGTCATTTGCTTCTCCATCTTGTCATAGACCACCTTTTCGACCAAGAGACCTTTTGCAATCTTGTTTTCATGCTCCTTGACCTGGGCTTCCAGGCGCATAAGCTTTTCCCTCGCAGCTTCCAGCTCGTGCCTAGTCTGCTGCAACGAGTCGTCTAGCATGGTGGAGTGGTTGATAGCGTTGATGAGCTTGGTGCTAAGGGTTGACACCTCCTGACTAAAGTCGGGATGGGAGTCGTTCGAGTCATGGCGCAAAAGGGAGGGTTGGGGAGTCGCTGAGCGGGGATCGGGAATCGTGTTGATGCCTTCGCTCTCGGCTTCCGACTGCGACTGTGACTGGGCGGTTTTGGCGAGCTGGGGTGTGGAGATGGAGCGGGTGACATGGTTCTTGGGCATGGGAGATAGGGAGCGGAGGCGCGAGGGCGTCATGGCACCTGAGTTGTGGACCCAGGGAGCCGAATGTGCGATGAAGCTGTGTTACGACGACATGTCAGTAGAGTACTTGGGTAGTAACGGTAGTGGCAGGGGTAGGGCAGGGCAAGGCAGGGAGACATACGCGTACTCAGCCATGGCGGCTGCGTACAGAGTGACGTCGGTCCTCTGTTCAGATGTTCAAAACATGGCAGTAGCAGGGATGGTGGTGGTGCTGGTCGTAAGTGGGTGCTGGGTGGTGGGCGGAAGGCGCGCGACGCAGCGACGGAGGAGGGCGGGCAAAGGAGTGACGACAGGCGCGAAGGGGGGTGATGGGACTATAGCGCACACATTGAAAGCCAAGCGGATCGTGCAACAGCCCAGGGATCGAGGGAGTGCGGTGGTGGGGAAGCAGAAGAAGACGAGATGGGATGAGATGAGAGAGAGAAAGAGAGAGAGCACACGGGCACAGCAAGGAACGGCGAGGCGGGTGAAAGCCAGGTTTGGAGAATCAATAGGCGGCTGGAGGATGACTACATTGGAACGGGCAGGTGGTGGTGGCTGCAACCGGAGCCACGGTCGGCGGAGGCGGCGCTTACGCTTAGATCGCACGCTGCCAGGCTCTGACGACGCCCACGACGCCCGACGAGGCCGCGAGCACTGCCACACACGCTATTCTTCAGGCCTGCCTTGCATTCCCACTGTGCAAGCACACAAGCACAAGCCCTATGAATGCACGCTCCCCTTGACATCATCGTGCCGCCCAGCCAAGCCCGTCTTGTCCATCCTCGCCATTGCCATTACCATTGCCATTACCATTGCCATGCCTCCTCCACGGCCATGGTTCACCCAGTCCGAAAACAAATAAGACGCACTTCCCTCTCTGTGTTCGTCTGTCGCCCTCTATCTGTCTCTCTCTCAAACAAGAACAAGAATATAACAAACCCCAACCCTGGCGAGAATCAATCGCAGACGTCTCATCCCTTGCTCATCGGCCGAATTCTGTCATGGTTTCCTCACCTGTTTATTTTTTTTCTTTCTTCGCCGTGCTCTCGTCTGTTCTCTGTCTCGCCTTTGTCCGTGTTCCCTCTACGAACCGAGCGCCGCCGTCCGCCCCTCGTACGCACTTGCTTAGTACACATACTACTAAAATACCTCTCTCACTTCACTTCATGGCCCCTGCACCTGCACTCGCAAACCACGCTCGCAAAGGGGATACGCATACTCCATTTCGAAACTACTAGCTTACATCCTCATCCCCAAAAGGTTGCTGGTTCAACGCGGCAAACGAAGAAAAAAAGAACAAGGAAAGAAAAAATGACAGACATCATCCCGAGTAAAAAAGCCTCTGACTTGCCCAAAGGACAAAGTAGTCCACACGAGTCCACAAATGCTTCAATAGCCTGAACAAGCCCAATCAAAGGCCACTGATAGCTTCCCACCATCCAGCCCGCCTTAGACAATCCAGACTATCCTAGCCACAGAGACCCTTTTGTAGAACATGCAACAACCATAAAACGTATCCAGGCCGTTAGTCATGCCCCTTGTGCTTTTTTCTCCTGATATCATGTTTCTTGTCCGCATCTCTGTTAGCCTACCATCGCGCACCTTTTTTTCTTGCCCTGCTACAACCTCCAGCTCTTCTTGTCGCCGGCAAGTCCAAAAAGGCAGAGTCGTCAAAGGTCGCATCGTCCGCCACGGAGCGTCGATCGCAGTCTCCCTTTGCATCGCGCGCAACGGTACTCGAATCACAAAGAATGAAGGACAGGACTGTGTACAAATCGTCAAAGGCCGTCGGAAAGCCAAAGAGTGGGTAACGAAATCGAGATCGAGTATATGTTTCGCGTCGTGAGGCATCGGACTCGGGGGGCTGACCACTGCCATCATCTAACGGCGCCCAAACCTGCTGCACAAGAAGTTGGTATTGATTCACAATGAGTAGAGCAGTCACTGCCTCTAGCGCTTTTTGCCGCTAGATGCAGGTCTACCGAGACTGGGGACATACTTTTGTTTCTTCTCTGCAGGCTTGAGAATCTACAGTAATTTGTCAGCACTTGCATACATGGACGCACATGCTCTTATCCTAGACTTACCTGGAACGAGCACAACAGACTCTCGTCGACGCTCATCATTGCGCCTGCATTGTCGAATTCGCCGCAGTAGTTGGGTGCACTGAACAGTGTCACGAGCTGACGCTTGGAGAAGAACTCGTAACCGTCTTCTACGACTTGATGCGCACGGCAAATCAGGTCCATGTCGTGCTTTTGCAGGAAACGAGACACGACATCGGGCCCAAACGTAAAGCTCACACCACGGTCATTCTCACTCCATCCCGTAATGTCCTTGTCTGGGTCAGACCACAGCAGATCGCACAAAAGACCGCAATCGGGAATCTACAGATGTTCGTCAGTGTGTGCGTCCTAACAATTGGCTCGACATGTGCGTGGATCAAACTTACGTCGGTAGGTCGCATGACACGCCTAATCTGCTCCATTGAGTTTAGATCTGGGCTCAGGCCACCGTGCATGGTGAAGATCTTCTCGTCAATAATGGCGGCAATGGGCAGGCAGTTGAAGCAGTCGGTAAAAGTCTTCCACAGCTTGATGTTGTATCTCCGTTTGCACTCGTCGTAGAATCCGTAGATACGGTTGATGGAGGCGCACTCGTGGTTGCCACGCAGAACGAAAAAGTTCTCAGGGTACTTGATCTTGTACGCGAGGAGGAGGCATATCGTCTCGAGCGACTGCTTGCCACGGTCGACGTAGTCACCGAGGAAGAGGTAGTTTGCCTCTGGGGGGAAACCGCCATACTCAAACAGCCGTAGCAGATCGTAGTACTGGCCGTGGATATCTCCGCAAATCTGGTGCATGCAAAGTCAGTAGGTGCTCTGAAGCCAGATACTGGGCTTCGCAGCACTACGCGTTGTGACTGACCTTTATCGGTGCCTCGAGCTCGAGCAGGATGGGCTGTGAGATGAAGATTTCGCGAGCCTTGGTGCACAGGTAGCGGATCTCGGTTTCGAGGAGCTGGACCTGCTTGCCGGGTCTGCTGCCGCGGACCTCGAGCAGGCGGTCTATGATAGAGTCCAAGTCCACCTCGGTTTCGGCCATAGCTGTGACTTGCTACTGGCGCTGAGTTCGGTGGCTGAAGGTGCAAGGAAGAACCTCGCGTGGGTGGGTGAGGAAGATTTGCGCGTGGCACTGGCGAAGGCTTTGTACGGAGGGCCTCTTTTTTTTCTCTTCCCTTGCTGCACTGGCCGTGTTAGCGGCGCTCTAGCCGTCTGTGTTTGGCAGGTCTGTGGGTGCCGTCGTGAGGCCTACGGACGGCGGCAGGAGCGTGTCGTGGACAGCGACTACCACGACGACGGCGATGACGCTGGCTGGGTGCCGAGCGATGCATCGCGTGCGGCTGCAGCAAAGAGGAGGAAGGGGAGGAGAAGAGTGTCACGTACCTCTGATGTCAACGAATCGGATGGTTAGAGTGGCAGACGGGTGCAGGCTGTCGCCGTGTGGAGAATGGCTCAAAGCCCCTCAAGAAGTGCCTGTTGGCAGAGCTGGGATCACGCGACGGGTGGGGCGGCTGCAAATTGCGCTGGTCAATTGTGCGTGTTGATATGGGGATACCTGTGTGGGCTGCGCGGTGGGCAGTTGAGCGCGAGGGGAGCGGGGGCGCTGAGGCGCTGAGGCGTTGTTGTGGGCGGGAGCCTGTCGAGTGGGATGCTGGGAGTGACTTCACCGCCTGGACGAGCGGGGAGTTGGCAGACAGGCGGGCGATGGACGACAAAAGTAGGCTGTGCGGGCGATGAGCGAGTACGGGTTGTCTGCAGCGTCGGGACTTTGTGGCAAGACAGGAGCAGGCAGTGGGTTGATGGTAGGTAGGCCGGGTTGGGTTGCGGTGGTAGAGAGGATCACAACGCCCGAGTAGTTTTGCAGAGCAGGCACGGTTTCAGACCTAGGCCTGGCTTGGCGCAAAAGGTGTGCTAGCCCAACAGAGACGCGCGTCGGGGCTGTGGGAGAGCAGCACAGCGAGCCATGATAACAAAGGGCCTCTGCCTCTGCCTCTGCCTCTGCCTCGCCCAGCACCCACACTCATACCTACACACCAACACCAGTGCCAGCCTCTGCACGGTCAGACGCTGACATGGACACAGGCCTCAGCTGCTCGTCCCAGTCCAGGTACCGGGCGTGGCCAGCATCGTCCAAATCGCACCTGACCGGCTGCAACTGCCGCTAACACACCACACACATGTCTAGCCTGCCCTCGTCCACGCCTGCCACAGCGCCACCACAATCTCTTCGACTCCCGCTCGACTTGTCCTCAACTTGTCCTCGACCCTTTTGGCCGGTTGGGTACCACTGCCACTCCAATCCGTGCGGAATACGACAGCCCGTTAATGTCATGTTATTAAACAGTCAGCACAGTCTCACTCTAGACTGCGCCGGTGCCTTGACCGTGCTGCACTTTTTTGCCCTAGCAGCCTGCCTCGAACCCCCATCCACATCCCGCTTCAGCCGGCGAGGCTCTCTTTGCTAATACTGACCTGCTCATGACATCCGCTGTACATGTATGCACTTCGTCCCGGACCGCCCGTTCACACACTGTTCATGTACGTAGCTCGGGAGCTACCATCAGCCCTAGCCAGTCAGCCAGCCAGCCCATGGAGCCGGTCTTTGCTCCACGACCATCCAGAGTATATACTTGCATACTTACATACATGCATTACATACCAAATACACACATACGTAGACCTCGATTGAAAATCACGTGATATCATCCATTCATCCATTCATCCGTATATACCCATCCATTCTCGTATAGGCCAGAATTCGTCTTCTATTCATGTAGACATCTACCCGAACATGTGCGCTCATTACGCAATAGATCAAACAACGCCCCAACTCTCACTGCTGCCTGCGCCCATGCCTGACGTCGCTTCCTAGTAGAAACCCAATTATGTAGAAAAAGCAAACAAACGTCAAGTAGAAAAGAAAGCAAAGTTGGAATAAAAACAAAGAAACAATGACAGCCCGCGTATTCCTAGCAAATTCAACAGCGCAATCCACGAGCACATCCCAGACGCACCAATATTTTTACAGAATCCGACCCACAAACAGCACATCCGCAATATGCTGTCAACCAGAATCTCTTATCAGACCAAGACTTTGACCGGTACAACGAGCGTAGCGCATGGCGCCATGTAATCTCATCGTCGTCCGTCACCCATCCAACGCCTTGCACAAACTTATTAAAAAAAAAGAACAAAGAATAGCCTCTCGTACACTCCGAGCAGGAAGCCATTCCCACGAACCGAATTTGGAAAAATCTTTTGGGTATCGCAAAAGTGTCGAAATCACACGGGCGTTGGCAGTCGAAAATTGCTGCAAGACGCTTCGCCCCTCGCCCGCCCATGTCTCCTGCTAATCGTCCAGCCGTTTAGCCAAGCGTACGCCCAGACACAATACTCTGGCTTGGGGTACGAGGCAGTGTAGGTTGCATCGTCGGAGAGTTATAACCTCGATCAGATGGGAAGCTCGTCACAGATGTCGAGTCCCACCCTTCGTCCCCCAGCGCACTCAGCCACGTATTGCCAAAATCTTGCCGAAGAGCCTCAATCTTCTTCTTGTACAGCTCCTCTTCACCAATCTCAAAGTCGTCTGCAGATTGTGGCTCCGCTCGCTTCTTCGATGCCGTTGTCGTGTCAATCGGAGGTAGTTGCTGATGACTTGTGTGCGTTTCATCAGCAACCGCCCGCCCGTCTGGCATAGTCTTCTTGCCTGCATCTCCAACGCCCTTGCCCTTGGACGGTTCCTCCAGTCGAGGTGCTTCTGCAGCCACGCTGATCGGCTTGGTAAGTTTAGGAGCCTGTCCAATGGCAGTATCCTCATAAGCAAGACTTGTTAGACTCGACTGGGAAGATTGCTGCATCGACTCATTCTGTGAAAGTTCGACAATTCGTCTCTTGGGGCCCTTCTTCTTCTTTTGGGATTCTTGCCCACTCTTTGTTCCACTCTTGGTGCGCTGTAGTGACCCGGCGCGTTTGAGCAATCCAGGCGATTCAGATGGTGTGTCCACAGCTTTCACTACCTTAGGGGGTACATATGGCATAGGCTGTAAGTCGTCCTCAGGTGGGGGCTTCACAACGGGGACTCCCTTCAACTCGGGCGCCCGGTCAATGAGTTGCTTCTTCTCAGCCGTGCTTGGCCCTGTGGTGTCAATAATAATGTCTTCAGTGTAGCCCGGGGTCTTGCGGAATAAATTAAATATGGTAACCCTGTAGTTGACGTGCGTCTTGCAGAAGGGATTACGGCTAACGTAAATATCCGTTATATCGGGTACACCAGTGAGGCGCGCCACTTCGGTAGGATCAGTCAATCGATTGTCTCTAAAGTCTACACGCTCTAGAGATAGGAGACGCTCGATACCAGCCAATGATGTAAGGCGATTGGATCGGAGATTGAGAGTTGTAATGGCCGGGAGGGGGTTGCGTCCCAATGAGTGCAGCCCATCAATCATACAGTTGGAGAGATTCAATGCACGGAGACAAGTAAGGTTAGCAAGACTTTCCGGTATTTCAGTGAAGAGATTAGCCGAGAGATCCAGCGACTGTAGTGTGTTTGTCAAGGGGACGAGACTGGCAGCCGGAATGGTAGTCAAAGCATTGTCAGCCAAGCTCAGATGTCTCAAGAACCGCCACTTGGTGGCAGGGAACCAGCCCATAGAAAGTAAGTTAGAGGAGCTTCCTCGTGGAGTGGTGGAGCGCACGCTCGAGCTGGAGCTTCCAGACGATCGGCGAATGTTTGGGGCGCTCGCTGTGCTCCTACCGTAGACATGCGAAGAGCCATGGCGGGAGCTAGGTGGGCGCGATGGAGATGTGCTTCGCTGGCGTTGAGCAGACCTGGTAGAGTTCTCGCGGGTTACTGCCGCCCCCCTCGGGCTTGTGCTCTGCTTGCCGGCGGCAGTGGGCGACGTTGGCGGCGACTCTGATCGAGCGAGCTGAGCATGCTTGGGGGGTGGGCTTGCAGTAGACCAAGGTGCGCTTGTTTTGGCGGAACGTCTGCGACGCTTGTCAATATCATCCAAAACGATATTGATCAGCAAGTCAGCAGGATCTTCAACACCTGCTCGCTTAACAGTCAGACTGCGAAGGTTCTCGGCCAGACGGTCCCAGCCATAGAACTGTCGAAAGTCTACGTCGTGAATCTCAAGTGCTGTGACATTCTTAAAAGCGAATAGGGGAACCGCAGTGTCGAATGGAAACTCTTCATATCCCGCAATCAGACGGGCTTTATGGTCAGGAGAGAGCCTCAAGCATGGGATCTTGGTAAAGGCAGAATACAGATATCTCAAGTCTTCCTGGAGCTGGGCCTTTTGTTTCTCTGCTTTTGCTTCACTGGTAGATCCGATACGGAAAGTCGACCAAAGTGAGGACATGCCTGACATCACGCTGCGAACGCTGGACACTGAATGTATGGAGTCGCGATCGGAAGACTTTGTCTTGTTGCGCTGGGCGCTACCAAGGAAGGAGACATAGTTGGTGGGTGAGGCATCGGTGTGAATGTTTTCTAAACGCACGTTCATAGGGCCGACAGGGATGCCAAGATCCTCGAAGCGGGAGAGGATGTAGAAGAGATGATGAGGTGTTAGTGTGAGCTTTGCTGGCTTGATCGACTGCGAAGTAAAGGTTAGGGAGGGCAGCGATAGTGCTGCTGCCCAGACGCTCGACGACGACGACGCGGATGAGGGAGGGCTGGCAGGGCCACTGGGCGACGAGGGAGAAGCAATGGCTTGGCCGTTTCTGGGGTTTTGGCGCTGCAACTGGAGAGCGTTGGCAAGAGCCTTTTCGTGTGTTCGCACAAAGTACGCCAAGTTCTGGAGCCGTGTCAATGTGTGTCTTGTTTAGAGCCAGGCATTGCAAGTGTGTCGCACCCTTATGAAGAGCTGGCCATCTTCGGTGTCCATGTTGATAGACTAGCAGACCGCGACTGCATATAGGGCCCGCCGGCTGTGTGTGTATAGCACGACGGTTCTTGGGAGAAGGCGCGGAAGGGGGGAGGGCGGGAGGCCGTGAGCTTCGGCGAGGGCTGCCCACTTGAAACTTTTGTGCCGCGGGGGAGGGAAATTGGTGAGGCGCCTCCACTGTCGGACGGGGCGACTTAGGGCCTGGGACCAAGTTAGCAATGGGCGATGTTTGGATGGAGGTGGGGAGGGGGAGGGAATGGGTAGTGACTGGAGGCGAGGGAGCCAGCCATGTCTTGGCGGTGGGGGATTGGAGTCGAGGTACGTACGTAGAGTACAGTAGGACTCGGTCGGATGCCCTCGACAGGTGGGCCTAGGTAACGAAGCAAACGGCGGCGGACAGACAGATATTATGCAGCGGCACAGGGGGTGCAGTGCACTGGCGGCAGACGGTAGCACAGAGGCAGGAAGCCAAGCGGCGTGTTCCAGACGTGGGCCAAAGAGAGGTGCAGCAGCAAGTGCAGCGGGCGTCCGGGACAGCGAGATAGTGGCCAGGAAAAAAAGGACGACCCGAGACGGGCGCACTGGCCAAAAGTGCAGCTGAGAGGCCAAACCAAAAAAAATCGAAGGGCAGCGCTGATTCGCGCAAGGGGAATTTTTCAAGTGTCGAACAACAGAGTCGGGAGAGGGAGGTGGGTGGACAGACAGGTGAGGAGGACGAAATTAGATGGCGTCCCAATATGGAATGCCGTCCTGTCGCGGCGGCGGGAGAGGTGGAGGGGCTAGCAGGATTTAGTCTGGCGATGGGGGTTTGGTCGTGGGACGGGAGTGGCAGAGTCGAGGATGGGATGGGATGGGATGGGATGGGATGTGGAGAGGAGTAGGAGCAGGAGCAGGAACAGGGTGAGGGCTTGATGATGAAGGGCGCGGGGAGGGCGGACGAGAGCACCCACAGTACGGGCGGTGGATGGGCAGGCAGCGCAGGCAGCCCAAAAGCAGCTGGAAAGGGCATCAAAAGCTGCTCGACACATTGACTGGGCTGGCATGGCAATGGAACCCCTGCAGGCTGTGATTGGATCCCAGCAAGATAGCGCTAGTGAATGTGCCTCTGTGGCATCCCTGCGTTGAATCTGACAGACGACGACCGCCTCTGCTTGCTCACCCTTGCCCTCGCCCTCGACAACACGCTCTCGCTCTCTCTCTCTCTCTCTCGCTCGCTCTCTTACCACGGCCGATGACCCTGGCGGGCGTTGCGACAAGAACGACAGCCGGCCCTTGCGGCGGTGCGGCCTTGCCGAGGATCTGGCGCATGAGGTGCTGGTCACTCGGGCCACCATGCGACGAGCCCTGACGCCATATCGCTGCACGACCAGAACACTTTTTTTGTTGTCGTGAGCGGCACGCCCGTTGGCTAGGCGTCACACGGCGCGTCACACGAGCAACGCCCACGGTGGAGTATATGTATGTGTGTAGTATACATGTATGTGTGGTGTGTGTATGTATGTATGTATGTATGTATATATGTCTCTCCAGATAGACAGACATGCATGCTCGCACACCTCGTCCATATATATGTACGTACTTACAGCGGCGGATATGACCCTGGTGATTTTGATATAGGCGGCACAGGGTCGGGCAGTCAGTAGACGCGTCCATGTGTGCAGATTCGCTGGACCCTGGCCCGCAGCTTCCATCGTGGCCAAAGTTTAATTGTGTTGGACGGGATTGCCCAACAAGACATGTGTATCAGCGTTGGTTGCGACGTTGACGGGCGAACTGAGCAGCACGCGGCTTGGGGTATATCAGACTTGCACTCGAGGGGCAGGGAAGCAGTAGTAGCAGCGCGAGATGATCCACTCGACTCCGTCTGCATCTGCGTCTCCGCTGAGCGGAGCCACCCAGGACACGCCCTCGTGCAGGGAGGCAGCGCACCGACTGGACTACCCGACCAGGGTGCCTGCGAGCCGATTTGATAGCAGAGAGCAGATGCTGCGACATGACATAGTATGCCCGCCGCTTCTGCGTCGGTCTGCGACTGACGACGTAGCGAGGGATATATATATATATATATGTGTGTGTGTGTGTGTGCATACGTAGAGGAGACGCATGTCTATAGGCGACGATTGGGTACCTCTGCCTACCGCTCCATCTCCCTCTGTCCCCGTCCAGCGGCTCAAGCCACGTTTTGTGAGGCTGACGTCTTGTTTGGATCCAGCGCCCGGCGCCCACCCCCACCTGCCCTTTACGTGACAGCTGGTCGGCCCTGCAGACCCCTCAACACCATGCCCTCTTCGTCTCGACATTACTACTACTGTACACCTACCGCTGCGACACCACCCGCGCTGTCCACCGTGACCGCACTCTCTAGCTACTGCCCTACTGCTCTACTGCCCTGCCCAGCGCCAATGGCTGTGCCGCCTTGGTGCACACCACTGGCCCATTGCAACGCCTAACGGTTTCACCCACACCCTGTTCTGGCAACCCATGGCTTGCCTCGGCTTTGTCTGCCCCTCACCGCCATGCGCGACCGAGTATGCAGACCATGTGTGCACATGTCCTGTTCCGAACGCCATGGCTTGATTGAAAAGCACCAGAATCCAAGTGGATGAGAAATACGTACCTAGCAATTGTATTCATACATATCCATGGATACTTACACATACACGCACGGGAATAGGGGTTGCCGAATCCCCGGGCCAAAGGGACCAAAGGGACCAAAGCACAGATGCATTAGCCATGATCTACTTAGCCTCCGCTTTTCTTTCATCATCGCCATCCCAACCAGCTTGAAAACCACCGCCGAAATGGCGCCATTAGCGGTGAGACCCTATCCAGCCTCAGTCCATGCTTGGCCGACGACCCGCACCGCCTCGGCTCAGAACAACACCCACACACAGCCGTTGCCAAAAGTGCCGCCGCAACCGTCGCGTCATCTGTGTAGTAGTTCGCGCGTTGATGCCCTTCAACACCACCACACCCGACAAACTATGTGATGTCTGACATCATCGCGCATCTGTCATGCCAAAACTGACCCATCGGCCCTTTATGCCCCACCGCCGAGCTGTCAGTCTCGGAACAAGCCTCTCCCAGTGCACTCATCCGGCCCTCCGCCCCCTTGTAGTCCAAGTTTAAGTCTCCTGCTGTTGGTCCCTAGCCTCGAGCAATGACGTGCCATCACCTACTACGTACTTACAGTATAAGCCATGTATCTACACAAGTACTTGTATATGTACACTATCTTGCACCCACTGCTATTCCAGGCCCGAGAACAATTGCCCAACACCAAAAATGCCTCGCCACTTCCTTGCACCAGCACTCTATGGTGTGCATAAACAAAGGTAGCGTTGCATGCCATTGGAGTTGCAAAGCCAAATCGTTGGCGGTAGCGGCGGCGACGGCGGCCGCACTGGTGTTGGCGTCTATCCGCGCTTCCTCTAAAACGGCTTCGCTTGTTGGTTCCAAGGGTTGGGTCACAGTCCCACTACAATGGGAATTGATACAATCGAGACATGCTGAACTAATTAACATTTATCCTCACAGCAACGAGGAGAATCTACACTACTCATGACTTGCAAACGCAAAACAACCGAAGCGAGTCGTGCTATGGTTTCGCCATTGTCGGCGGGAAGGCCCGTTCCAAGCTTATCTCATCGTCGGACGATCGGTCAGAGGCCGGGTACGGTCCTTTAGCCGAAACATCCCTGAGCTCTGTTGTGCTATGAAATTGGACGTCTTTTTGTACGTAAATGCCATTTGCCAAGGTAGCTTTTGTTTTGGCACCGCTTGCCTCGGCCAGCCTCGTGCCTCTGCTTCCGTATTGCATCGCACCGTTCGTCGTGTCCTTTGCGCTTGATCCCATCATATTAGGCACCACTCTCTTCATCAGTGGCCGAAGCGCCGGGATACAGGCACACATTATCCCCAGGCTTGTTTCTATTGTTGAAAAGTATGCGATGGTTGCTATTTTCCACGTTATGTCTCTCCAGTTGTGCTTACTTCCAACCAACATGTCGAGCCGTACGGCGGAGATAATGCATACACTACGGTTTGTTAACACCTCTCTACAGCTACGCATGAACGCATGTTACTAACCCCAAGCCCATACACATAACAACTAGCAGGTACGTCTTGCGCACCCAGTTGATTTGCAACCCAAGCACAGGCTTGATAGGGATGATAAGGATAAGGAAATCCGTCACCATATTGATAACGGCATTGAGTGCAACCGGTCTGCCTACTGTCAGCAACAAGCCCAAAATCCTCGTCGTATGTACACATGCAGGTGCACCCTTCGCTTACATGTCGTCGGGGACGCAGTTTTCTGGCGTCAGAGTGGTAACCGACTCATACGAGCAGATGCACGGTGTCAATGCCCTTAAGAAGTTACTTTGTTAGTATTGATCTTGGTTCAGTCTCCTTACTGCTGCAACTTACTGCTGCGCTATCCCCCATAAAAGAAGCAGCCCAATTCCCCATTGCGAGATGAGTCGCATTGATCTGCCTGGGAAAATGGTGCAGTACTGGATGAGAAGCGAGATTTTGGTCGCAATCTGCGCTGCGTTGTAGAGTGCCATCACAGCCACCATCAACTGTGTTGGGTTAGCATCAAATCTATCGAGCAACTCGTCTCCAGCGCGGCTTTGTATTACCCGGTTGAAGGTTGGCAATTTGTCTTGCACATGCTCAATATGTTGCCCTGCGCCACCAGCTATCACGATTGCGAAATTGACACCGGACTGCGCAAGGCTCAGAGTGTGTGCTACCAAGATCATGTAATCATCGGGCCCGACAAATCGTAGTATTACCCTCCTATCGTGCTTGTTAGACTGCCACTCTCTGGGTTTCTTTGGTCGATTTTGGTCACCTAGTGTAGAATCGAAGGGCTACGCAGACGCTTGAAAGAACTGTAAAGACGGCGACAATGGCGAGAGTGATAGGAGCCTGGACCGAATTAGTGACCTGTATATTTCTAGCGTTGATAGTTTTTTCCTTCTTTCACGTACTCGAGTCTCTTTACTAACCGCATCTTGGGCGTTGGCCATGATGCTCAATCCAGATTGAACATGCGCATATGTTGCGCAGACACAATCGACTTTAGATCGGATGGCTCAATAAGGCACAGGGGTTCCCGCAGTCTTAAGGTGCATACGGACACTTAGAAACCCGAGATCAAATTGGCAGGTACCCTTCTGACAAGGGCTCTTCGAGACCTTGTATGTCGCGCCCATGACTCGCCATGCAAACGACATCTCGGTTCCATTTCTGAGTGCTAGCCAGAGATACAGCCACTCGTCTAATGTACACTTAGCTAGCCATGTGCGCTATTTGGGACACATGTCCGACAAATAAGCTGACCGGCTCTCGTCCGAGGATAAAATTTAGGGGCGTCTTTACATCCTCGTAATAGATGAAGGTTGCCACTAGACGCAGCACGCTCAGCTTTAGTACGGGGCATCATGGCCTGTGCGTTGCTGCTAAAAAATCCCTTGCAAAGCTGAGAGTTCACGTTGCATCATCTTTATCCATGACTTTTTCCCTATATTAAGATACATATGTGGATATAAAACCCAACTTTCTTACATCCTCCACTTGGTCGATCTCCGTGTTGTGGTGCACTGTGTTGCAGCTTCGCTGTATTGCATGGAGTAGGTTACGACGCAATACAATCCAAATTCCTTGTCAAGTCTGTTCGTCATCCAGGGTGCCCATGTCAGATATACTTGGCATGCGGCTTTTAGTGTAGCCACCTGCCACCACAATCGCACCATACAGTTGGTGATGCTAGGGAATAATGACTGTCAAAACCAGTATAGACAAGCATCATCGCATACATAGTAGCTAGAGTGTCCCACAACTTCGATCGATAAGGGTATCTGTTCCCGCTGTCCAACAAGACACTAGAGAACATGCCATCAACTAATCGGAAGTCTCACCGTGAAAGGTTCCGAACTGCTACACCATGTCTGCAATCGTATGTTGCCCAGCCCGTCAGCGTTGCTCAGACCCATAAATCCCTCAAGATAATGAAAATAAAGCGAATCATAGCGACTGTCGATAGCTCTCGAGATTGGCACCCTGATCGCAAACCTAAAAAAATAGTAACTTTTACTATCGCTAGGAACGCGCTTTGGTTGGTACAAAGCTCTTCAGCTACTTTATTATCATCGGTAGGGCATGATACGTTGGCATTTATGGCGTACGTACCGTGGCGTCAGTAGCGCAGATCGCGCTCTAGTTCGTTCCCCGTCTCCCCGCTGCCCTAGGCCCCGTTTTCCATCGAATTGGCTTCCGCGCTGGCTCGCTTCCCCATTCGCTTCAGTTTGCAGACCACGTCCGCCCCTTAGCCATTGTTTGGGACTAAAATAATGTCCATGCAAGACGATAAGAATGACTCGACTTGAGTAGAATCGTTCGTGGGGTACGGCTCTTAGTCAACCAAACTATTCAGATGAAAACTTCGCCCACCAACAAAGCGCAATACCAATGAGGTATAACTGTACACTCGTATTGTAAGTAACGTATATATTCTTTTTGCATATTAATCTATACGTAAAGCCTAGTATTCATTTATATAGGATAGCATTTCTAACTGCGTTGTGGTGAATGTGGCTGATTGCAAGTGATAGCTTTGGTTTAATAGGGGCTGTTTGTATCTGGGCATTTCGGTCGACCAAGAGGGTGCTGCACCCTAAACGCTTGCTTCCATCCTGCTGCACTCTGCAGGGGACAACTCTACTAGTCATGTAGGACGCAATGGACTTTCCCTGCGGAACCCCGGAATTTCGTTGAATTTGAAAGAGCGGCATCACACATGGAAATAAGCATTGCTTAATGCCTGGCTTAGAGATGCGTTTTTGCTGCCAGGCTGATTGATTACCGCAGCCACGCTCTCCCGTTTAGCTCAGCGACATGGACCGTGCTAAACTTACGTACCCCACCACCCCACTTCAACGGCATTCTCAAACTCTCACGCCTACGCGTTGAGTAGACAGCAGACGCCACATACAGCCACGCTGAATTACCATCACAATGCTCATTACGGAAACACACAAAGATGTGCCCACCGAGGCAGGTGGTGACATGAGTTTGTGGTCCTTATGTACATTGGTTGCGGCAACTCAACTGACGTTCCAGGAATCTTCATCTTCCACCCCACCATTCCAAACTATCCCAAGACAAAGTTTCCTGGTGTCGTAGTCTTCTCTGAAATTTATCAAGGTAATTTCGATTATTCATTGTGCGTGTCATTTGATTCATTGAGAAAAGAGTTACGCTTGGGTTATGCTGACATTCTTGCAGTGACTGGACCGGTTGCTCGCTTTGCACGACAAATCGCTTCCCAAGGCTACATTGTCGCAGCGCCATCTTCCTACCATGAGTTTACTGGACCTGAACCACTTGCCTACGATGTCCCTGGTACTGACCAGGGCAATGAATGGAAAATCACAAAGACTGTTCAAGCTTATGACGAGGATGCTTCTCTTTCGGTAGACACATTACTCGCAATGTCAACATGCAACGGAAGAATCGGCGCTACTGGCAAGTACTGATTTCTCACAAGGGGTAAGTATGTAGCTCATCATCTTTGCAGGCATGTGTCTAGGAGGTCACTTAGCATACCGTTGCGCTCTCGATCCACGCGTCTCTGCAGCAATTTGCTACTTTGCAACCGATATTCACAGCGGTACGCTGGGAAAAGGCAAAAAAGACGACTCGATTGCTCGCTGTAAAGACATCAAAGGCGAGCTTGTTATGATATTCGGCAAGATGGACACGCACGTACCACCAGAAGGCCGAGACCTGATCAGAAAGGCGCTGCATGAGGCAGGCGTTACCTTTTCCTTCTACGAACCAGCCTGGGCGCAACGTGAGTATACATGATCATGTCTGCTAGAACCTTTTTGGCGTACTAACCCATTCGATAGATGCTTTCATCCGAGATGAGCTTAGCAAGGGTCGCTACGATGCTGCGTTGTCGGGGATCTGCTTTGAGATGCTCAAGGAGCTATTTAATCGCACATTACACTCTGATCTGGGACCGAGGTCTGGGGGTGACGTCGAGATTGAGGACGTGTGCTAAACATGAACTTGGAGCTTGTTGCAAGAACCGATAGCTGGGTTGCAAATACTGCTCTATCTACGGTCCAATATTCATACTATCGAATGCAATGCATGAGTTCCGGCATTCGGCCGTGAGACTAGACTAGACTACTCTAATACTTAACCCGAACACTATAGGCAAAGCAAAACATAGCAGCCACGTGAATAGCGTAATTACAGGGGCATGAAGGCTAGGAGCCAATCAACATGTCAATGACGAGCATGCATGCCAAGCCGTCTAAACTGCGCTAACACCGACGATGTTTCTCGAACCTCAGAGGTTGACATCTTCAATTTGCCATCGCAACACTAATTCTACCACGTATCGCAAACACAACACCCGAACACATAACAACGACATCACAAGAACAACAAAATGCCTCGCCAACGCTCCGGAGCCGCTCCTCCTCGCCGCCCTCAAGTCCCAGCAGCCAGGCAAGCTACCACTGCGCCTGCGCCTGCGTCCTCGCGCCCTCACTCGACTGCTGCGGCTCCCGCCCAGCATGCTCCCACTCATGCGCCCGTTCAGCAGGCGCAGGCTCCTACGCCTCAAGGACCTGGTCTGTTTGGACAGATGGCTAGCACTGCTGCGTAAGTAGTCCCAGGCAACCATATTTGACTTGGATCGATTTGCGCCACGAATGCCAGGCACCCCACTTTGTAATTTGGACGCTTAACTGATATGCTTGCAGTGGTGTCGCAGTAGGATCTTCAATCGGCCACGCAATTGGCGGTCTCTTCAGCGGTGGTTCTTCCGCCCCTATCGACGCCGCGCCCCAAAATACCGAGTTCGCCGCACAGCACCAGGGATCCGCTCAAATGGTACAGTCGGGTCCCTGCGCAAACGACGTCCAGAGCTTCCGCAAGTGTATGGACGAGAACCAGGGTAGCTTGACTATCTGTGGATGGTATCTTGACCAACTCAAGGCGTGCCAAGCGGCGGCTAGTCAGTACTAGAGAGTAGTTTTCTCGTAGGAAGAGGATGAATTAAAAAGGATAGCAGCCAATATGGAGGGGAAGTGTATGAATATAGTGACACATTGAATTGCATCTTTAAGCGCACATAGTGAATATGGCATTTGAAGATTGCGGTTTCACACTGCATCATCTGGCCAATGAATCAATCACCACTTCAACATATGCTTTGATTGTCCTTGCATTTCCACAAGACGATTGAATCTCCTAAACATATTAGCAAATAGCATCCTGTACGTATGCCTTTTCAATCAATTTGGTTATCGTCTCGCTCCCAATGCTGATGTTGCTGTTCAGTGTTCAGTGAGCTCCGTATGCCAATCCGTGAAGAGCTCCTTCCGCAACAGATCAGTGAGGAAAACGCCCACCAGAGCAAAATGGCAGGAACCCACGAGCTCGAGGTAAACAAACCGTCGAAGCTTAATTGTGTTCTTCTGCAAGCTTCTCGTCACGACACACGTTACAGCAGCACCAGCAGCACCAGCAACATCACCATCTTATCTTGAAAATCGCTTCGTTCTCCAAATTGGAAGCAGATCGTTCTTCAGACGTAGGGCAACTTCATATTAACCCACGCAGTCAAGACGGCGTCAATCTAGAGTATCACCAAGTAATCGAACAACTCACTTGGATCTTCAATCCAGAACCAGTCTATCTACAAGCGCGGATGCTTCGTATCAATCCAGTCGACTAATACATCGGCAGACCGTCAGCAAGAACCTTTACCGTGGTCGACAGTCCCTGCAGAACCTGGACTAAGAGATATTCCCAAATCCATGAAAACTTTGGAGCGGACTCAAAAGCAACCACGCAAGTAGCATTTCAACTTATGCTTCCTGGATACCTCATTGTCCTTTGATTGACTGCCCCTAAATCCGATTGGGAGCGGCAGAGCGCCTCAGTCTGAGCTACCTTGGGACTTATATCTTTCGCGTCCAGCCATCACGTACAGTTTGCAGAGAGAGGTTTACTGAGTTTTAAATATAAAGCTCGGATAACGGGACTTGTCCGCTTGCTCTACACCCACTGGCCCTACACTCGCTTGCCCTCCAACCATCCGAATCTCTGTTTTAGCGCAATGCAGTTGAAGAATTCAAAATGCTTTCTTTTCTACGAAGGATCAAAAGGTGGCGCGAAGAACGCAAGCTCATCGAGAGCGTGGAGAAACAGGATAATCAAATAGCCCAAACACCCCTAGTCGCCCTAAACCATGAAGAGAGTGAGTTTATCAAGAACGTGAAGGAACGGAATAATCAACAAGCGCAAGAGCTCCTCGCCGCCTTACACAACCTGCAGTACACCATGGACCCGCTCATATCCGCTAAGGTCTATAACATTCGTTTCCGTCCACTTACTAGCCGGTTGCCAGATGAACTCCTCCTCTGTGTACTCGACTTCTTATCTGATGATGTCGTTACGCTATCATGTCTCCGGATAGTCTCGAGAATTTTTTTTCATAGGTTGGTAGTAAGCTGGTCTATGGGGTAAATCCGAAACCCATCGTATATCAGCCCCAATCACTCCCGAGGGTTCTAAGGTACCAATTTCGGCGGCTATTACAGCGGGATGGTCGGTGCCATAACTGCAAGCGTTGGAATGACACCTGTGACCCTCAATACTTTGATTGCAGTAAATTCGAGCCAAGAAGTTCCTGGGATGCTGATGATGCAGAGCAGGCTCGGCTTCGCCGCAAGCCCCACTGCTACGCCTGCGACAGTCTTCATAGCGTTTATGAATTTTCCTCTGAGTACCAGCAATCTTCGAGCCATCAGCCAGAACGACGGTGCCCAGGGCAGCAGGGATCGGTCAAGTTATATAAGCATATTCAAATCAATTGGGCCAGTATCAAAGCCCATATTGATGACTGGCGGCGGCAGCAGCTGTATCGCGGAGGAGACTGGCAAGCCTGCCTTGATAACTTCAACATCGAGTGTCACGATGCCAGCCATGACATAAGCTGCAAAGCCTCAGATGAGCCAACCTGGCCTCGAGCCCGTCTGAGCACTATATCCATCGACTCCATCAGCCCAGGCACTGTAGTCCTCAGTATAGAATGGGCACCTCATAGCCGCATTGGTACGATGGATCTCACTGCAGACGGTCGAATACCTGCACCAGAGCTGAGATCGCCATTTCAGAGACTTCGAGGTTTAGGCCCTGCCAACACTTTGTATCCTGCGTCCCATCTGGGCGATTCACCCGAGATGGCGTTCTTTGACCCACTTTCCCACCGTCGGCATTTTGTTCACTACCAGAATGGAGACGATGATCAAACAAGACCTCTACCACCCCCGCCCCTATATCTACCGTTTCAGAAAAGAATGAGTCTGGAATTGCTACTTATTCTTCAAAGAGGGCTTCATGGCAAGAAGCTAGATATGGAACTGCATTCTCTGAGAAATGATGGTGATACCTCCATCTCCTCATACTATCTCACACTTCATTACAAGACAGACATCATAGTCTGCAAGGTGATGGACCTGGCGGATCCTACTGTCAAGATCGTCCCCACCGACTGTTGGCTACACGCCATGGATACGCAAACTTACCCGCAGGCAAGCCATGTCAAGCCCCAGTGTAGGAACATTGCTTGTGTCAATTACTTCAAGAGACGCAAAGGCCGCCACTACTGCGAGGGCCGGTATTTCCTATAGGAAGGACTGGTCCAATCAAATGCTGTGACTGAGTGAGAACGCAAGGGACATACGAGTGGCGGGGGCGGGCCAGTGACAGGCTCTGCCAAGCCTTCCCCCTCCGGCTTCTTTTCCAAAGATGATTGCAAACTTTCATGTCTCTGCTCTATCGAAAATGTCGGTCCGATTAGACGTAATCATCGTGGGTGCAGGGCTGTCGGGTCTCGCAGCTGCGATACAGTGCGCACTTTCAGGTCATTCTGTCACAGTGTTAGAGGCCACGAAGGAGCTTGCTGAGGTGGGCGCAACATCCCCGAGCACCAGACAGGGTGACTGAATATCTTGTCAGGTCGGCGCCGGTCTCCAGTTGACACCAAATGCGACACGTCTGCTTCAACAATGGTCCGTATATGATACCATTGGGGATCAAGTGTGTGAGCCCACTACGCTCACAGTGTACAACTATCGAGGCGAGGCTCTCGCACACGAGGATAATTTCGGCACAAACATTCGTCGGAAATATGGCGCGCCGTTCTCAGACTGTCACCGCGTGGATTTACAGCAAACTTTGGTAAGAAGAGCAAGAGAGCTAGGTGTGCACGTTGTGCTGGATGCAAAGGTGAATGGCATGGACTTTGGCAGCGCTCCTGGCGACAGGGCACGTGTAAAATCATACCAAGGTCAAACTTACGAAGCTGATCTCATCGTCGGAGCTGATGGGCTCTGGTCCTTTTGTCGGTCTACCATGCTCGGACGCAATGACCCTCCCTTACCAACTGGAGACCTTGCGTACCGTATAGTCCTCAGCGTTGATCAGATCGGCGACCCCAAATTGAAGGAGATGGTGCAGACACCCGCATGCCGATTTTGGGCGGGACCTGATGCGCACGCAGTAGCATACAGTATCCGCGGAGGGAACATGTATAATGTCGTCCTGCTCGTCCCCGACGACCTGGAAGAAGGGGTGGCAAGGACGCAGGGTAATTTGGATGAGATGAGGAGGCTGTTTGAGGGATGGGATCCCGTGTAGGCTACCCCACTTGCCTCATTGATTGTACAAGCCACTGACACGTACGTTTTAGGTTAACTCAGCTGCTTGAATGTGTCGACAGAGTGGACAAGTGGAAACTGATGCACCGTGCCGAGATGGACTCGTGGGTCAGCCCACAAAATAACCTCGTACTAATTGGCGACTCATGTCACCCGATGCTCCCTTATCTTGCCCAGGGTGCCAACTCGTCCATCGAAGACGGCGCAGTCTTGGGCTTGCTTCTCGCCCCAGAACACTACAAGTCAAGGTCACAACTACCGGAGACTTTACAGCTATTCCAGCAATTGCGAAAAGCAAGGAGTGAAAGTATTGCGCGGGAAACATTCAAGCAGCGAAAAGACTTTCATCTACGTGATGGACCAGAACAAGCAATTCGTGACGCCACAATGCTTGGGCAACTAGGCAAAAGTCCAGAAGGTGCATTCCCGAGTCGCTGGACATGCCCCGAGGTGCAACCTTGGCTGTACGGGTATAACGCGACCGAAGAAGTCGCGGCTGCAATGCGAGCTCGAACGTCGTGATGGTGCGTTTTTTTTGGAGTGGCGCATGGACGACGTGAACTCTGACCTCATCGGTTGGTGTACAGGTATCGCAGCGTGTTATTTCCATTGAGAGAAGGCCACCAGCACTAAATAGTTGAGAGATGATGTTGCACCAGAAGCATTATGAAACGATGTACATGAGGAATGCCGAGGCATGTCGCATGGCCGACATGGGAAGCACTAGTAGCCCTACGCCACAGGGTCGCTAGATCCCTAGCTAATTTGCACATTGATCATGTCAGGGAGTTGGTTGCTTGGTGCATGATGCCGTTTCATACTTCCCATGTACTTTCTCAAACAGCATCCTCCAGAAAACGAATATCAAAGAGGAAAACAGCTTGGCTGCTGTGGATCGAGGAACCGATGAATCGTGGGTTTTATACCACGCATAGAATCTAGTCGTGCCTGTCATGGACGATATTTATGTCGCAAATTTTGAAGGTATATTACGATTCTTTAATTCTCCGGCAAGACTCTCTATTGTATGCATACTGCATGTAACGAATCACATTTTCTCGGACGACAAAGTAGTCCTTGCAATATCCATGATGAGATGATAGTCGCTAGCCCGCGGCCCGCGAAACAAACTATACCATAATGATTGGTGATACGCCCACCGCTAACATAACGGCAACACTAGTCCGCAGGCCCAGTGCCTTTCAGTGTGCCTATCAAGTCCCATGTCATGATATGTGAAACATGAAGATCAACGGCAAACCCGGTCGTATACACAAAGCCTAGCGAAGATGTGTCGATCCGCGGGGACAACAGCTACCACATCCCATGCCAAATATCAGGTAGTGAAGCCCTGCAGCAAGTGCCGACGTGGTGTGTAGTACTCCGCACATTCCCTTCATCACCTTTTTCTTTTCTCCACAGAGAAAACGAATGTTTCAAAAAAAATCGTACCAGCAAATGATCTGTCATCGGAACAGTCGGTCCTCGGCACATGCGTATGTACATACTGTATCTCTCGCCACGTCGTGGGTATAAGAAGGGTAGTGGTGTAGCCCCCAGTGCTAGAGAAGGCATCGACTTTCGATCCTACATTCACTTCTCTGCCCTGTTTCTCTCGTGCAGTGCACACCTCCACCATCTTTTGCTTTCTCTACAAGCCTTTTTGTCGTTCGTTCATCGGGATAGCCCTTCTATCTTTCACAAGCAGAGAACTCTTTTTTGCCATTTCGAGATTTCAGACCATCTTTGGGATAAACTCGGTTCAATATGAAGTATCACGCTGGTCACGTTTTGGCGCTTGCGAGTGTCGCGGCTGCGTATCCGTATCCTCAAAAGTTGCCTTCTACCACTGAGCCTGGCGCGGGCTCTGATACTGGTGCTGGCACCGGCACCGGCAGTGGCTCTGGACTCGGTGGACTCTTTCCAGGTATAGGCGGAGGATCAAGTCTGCCTAGCCTTGGTGGGGGTTCTGGTCTCCCTGGGCTTGGAGGAGGCTCTGGTCTACCTGGTCTTGGGGGTGGTTTGACCCTTCCTACCAAACTCCCAAGCCTTGGAGGAGGTTCTGGCTTTCCTGGTCTCGGAGGAGGTCTCGGAGGAGGTTTTCCTCGACCTACTGGCTTTCCTAGTCTAGGAGGAGGTTCTGGTTTCCCGGGACTGGGTGGTGGATCTGGTCTTGGAGGAGGCCTCACTCTGCCTACTAGCCTGCCCAGTCTAGGTGGAGGTTCAGGCTTCCCTAGCCTCGGTGGAGGTTCAAGCCTGCCAAGTCTCGGAGGGATTGGATCTTCACGCAAAGCTGCTGCTAGCGACACTAGCATTGGCACTGGTGGTTCCTCGTGGATGGACTGGCTCAGCGGATTGACTGGAGGCCTTGGTGGAGGCACTAGTGCTGGCAGTGATGAAACTACACCACCCGCTTCCCCCGATACCGAGACACCAGCAACTCCAGCGACTCCAGCGACTCCAGCCACCCCTGGAGGAAACAGCACTGGTGGATCTGGAGGCACTGGAGGAAACTGCAAACCGCAGCAGGCTTCTTCCGGCCTTCTCGGAGGATCCGAAAACGGCATCGTTGACAAGAACTGCTGCACAGACATGACAATCATCTTTGCTCGTGGAACAGGCGAGATGGGCAACGTAGGCACTGTCTCCGGGCCACCCATGTTCAAGGCTATCCGTAGCAAGCTCGGTGCCGACCGCGTTACTGTCCAGGGTGTCGACTATCCCGCTTCTGCCGCTGGCAACGTCAACCTTGGTGGCGATGGTGGTGAGAAGATGGCGGCACTTGTTAAGCAAGCCAAGTCTCTGTGCCCCAATACCAAGGTCATTGTTTCTGGCTACTCACAGGGTGCCATGGTAGTCCACAATGCGTTCAGCAAGGGCCTTTCGGCCGAGGATGTTAGCGGCGCAGTTCTTTTCGGAGACCCATTGAAGCGCACGGCCGTTGGCAAACTTCCCACAGACAAAGTAAAGCAGTTCTGTGGCACTGCTGACCAGATCTGCGGCGGCGGTGGAGATGGTGGTGCCACCGGTAGCCACATCAGCTACGGTAGCAGTGCTGAGGCTGCAGCCACGTTCGCTATCCAGGCTGTCGGTCTTGCTTAGGTAGATTAAGTCTGTGTTGTCAGTATAACGCAGTATGGATGTTTTGGTCGATGGGTCGGTCGCTTGGTCACAGAAGATACAGGCAGGGACTGGATATTTTGTGGCAGACGATGGTATACTTTCGTTTCTACACAGTCAGCTACTCGATTTCATGTATCTAGTTCCCTTCATGTATATATACGTATCAAACTCGCTCTTTTCCCCAAAACCACTTATCAGGCACCGTCAAACGGATTTCTTTTGGCAGTATTTACGTGCCTTACGTAATAAATATGACTTCAAGAGACATGATGGTTGACGTTAAAGTGATGAGAGTTGATAAATCTAGCCTGAATCCATTGTCAAGAATACTAAGATCGCAACACTGAGACAATTGCAACAACAGGTGTTGCGCGATATGCGCGTTTTTCGGTCGTCCTTGTTGTTCACGGACTCCTGGTGTTCCTAGTATTCACGTAGTGACAATATCGAAATCGTCTCCTAGTGAACACATTATTGTTAAAGAGAGTAAACACATGCTATTTCAACTACCTGTTGCCAAATTTCACCAAAACCGTAATCGTTTGCCTAGAAATCCTGAGGTTCTGAAGATAACCTTGACGAAGACGATGATGAAGACGACCAAGTCATTGAGCATGGCAGCGAAGACGATGAATGGGAGTGCGATGACAGGTGGAGACAAGCTTCCTTTCTTAACAAGGAAATGATGATGCTATTTCATTGGACTGTTCCTTGTAAAGTGATGTTGGGTTTAGCAAGAATTCCTAGCCCAGTTCTATCCATGGATTCTTCTACCTTTTCTGACATTACTTTAAACTGGTGACAGCGAAACGAGTCGGAAGGTTGCAAATGCATTGATATTCTCCTTCTACATGGTTCATCAAAGCAAGATATAAGAAGAAAGGTAAAAGAAGAACTACATAAGGACAAAATCAAGGTTGTGACCAAAGAAACTAGTCCATAGCTATTCGAGTCAAACGATATCTATGTATTCGATGCATCGACTGCCCTTCAGCTTACCGAATGCTAATCGTATGATATACCTCGAGTCATTCTTAACCACTGACAAGAACCCACCTCTCTAGAGACAAACCGAGCCGAGCCGGCGCTAATTGATCATACGCGCGCTTGCGCCTGTTTCACTTGGTTCTGTTATTCCATTTGTTGCTTTCCTTTACCCTTGCATATCTTACGTCATCTTGGCTTTATCCCCAACATCACGTGATGATTACCCGACATGCATAGTAGCAATTCCAGTGTGGAAATGAAGCCATGCAATGAGGCGGTTAGTTGAGTTACATGAGCTAATTGAACCGTGCTGGGATGATGTTTGTGCTGTTGTGATGACGAAAGCGATGCACAACATTTCTCCACAAGTATGTTTCATGTTCCTGGATTGCCGTAGTTACGAGTTCTATAATTATCACTCTCCCCCTATTTTCTCGCTAGGCTTTTACACAGTAGATTGAACAATTATCCTACCGCTACAGTGGAGAATTCAAAAAGGAGGTAGTACTTTAATGTTTGCTAATGCACCCGAGCAGCACAGTGAGGTCGGGATCATCCCGTTGCTCGACACAAGGTCTCGAAAATCCAGTGCTTACTGCGGGCCTTTAGTGAAGAGAGAATATCATCGTAGTAGCTCATAGCGGTTTCAAGAAACCCCATTCTTCCTTCGTATAGACAATAAAAAATTGCATTCAGCATAAAGAAAAGCGTTATTGCTTTTCTCGCTATCTTTTACTAACTATGGAGCTCCCATTTGAGGTTCAATAATGTAAGCTATTAGAGGTAGAGTTTATCTACAGTACGTCGTGTGATCTCCATACGATGTATTTTCTCTACATGTCAAGAGATTTCAGAGAATGAGAGTACTCAACACATCACAGATAAAAAGGCCTAGTAGCTACCAGCATTTTGAGAGGTGATTATCTCGCTTGTTCATACAAACCTCACAGCTCGATACTTAACCCTAGCCATGGCTTCTGAAAGAGATATTTGGGTATAATAATGATGATATTCGAAGCGTACATATATACAACTTATCAATGCTCAACTAGCAGTAAACCTGTCATAGATGGTTCATAGATGGGAGCAACCATCCTCGTTCGTTATGTCGGTTGATAAGGACGTCATGAGCTAAATCCTTAACCGATCTTTGACTCTCCTCAAGCAATTCGATCTACCCTCCGGTATGTTGATGGTGCAAAATCGATCCAATCCCTTAGTCGTCCCTGATTATCTGACTTAAGAAGCGATAGCGCCACCGGCACCGTGCATCTTGCAGTAGTATTCCCACTCATCACCGCCCATGTGCCAGTCATAGGAGGTGCAGATGGAAATGCCACCCTTGTCTGCCTGTATGGTGTGTTAGTTATACAAACTCATGTCTTCCTTTCGTTTCTGTTTCTTACCATCTTGCAGTCAGGACACTTGTCCCATTTTTCGTTGCCAGTATTTCGCCTGAAGTACGAGTCGCAGGCCTTTTGTGTGGCGCCTTGGTTGTAGGTTGCTGCACCATTGGGCCAGTCAGCACAAATGCCACCGTAGTGGAGGTCTGCTGAAGCGACATTCAGGATGGCAGCGATGACTGGTAGAGTGATGGAGAACTTCATGATTGCGGATAACCGAAGAGATGATTGTCCTTGAAGAACTTGGACGGGTAGGAAATAAAAGTATTTATGCGAGAGCTATGTGTGTATGGGGTTGGTGATGCTCACAAGTAAAGTGCGGACGTATGGTAAATAAGTAGAAACGCTTGCTATGATGAATCTCTAGTTCTATCCGCTGTTATCGCTGTGTAGACATGATTCACGACCCCCAGTTCCCCACTGACCATCTCGGTATGATTGTGACTAACATTCCCACCCCTGGAATGGCCGCGAGGCATTACAACGACAATCCTTCCGGGATCCTGCCAAGGACAGTGATCAAGGTCATCCATTAGGATGAAGTTTTTCCGAACTGGTGCCATAGGGTAGTATTCTTAGTCGGAAACCATGACAGTTGGTAGCCCTTTCATGCACAGGGCACTGAGTGGCTGGCACGCAAGCGTGCTTCATGCGCTTCGGGCCGAACGTTGAGCTCGTGTTTGGATGAGGATCCAATCGGCAGTGTTCGGGAAAATTGGTTGCCTAGATAATCTGTTCCTGCAAGGCGAAACAGTAATTCACCGAGCATGCTCCGCATAGTGACCTGGTCCTTGCATCACAAGAACCCCTGTCACCAGAATTCATCACGAAATGACAGCTCCGGATACTGAGATTTGTCTATCTGCACGAATCAGGTTTCCTTGCAGATCAGTACTCAGACGAGTTAACCAGATCCAATGCTGCTCCCTGTAGTTTTCCACGTCTAAGATAACCATCTCAAGTTCATGATACTATAAAGTTTTGAAGCATCCGGCCCAAATTTAGAGGTTCCATAGAGCATCTACACTCGTACTTTCCATCTCTGTCCTTCTTCAGCAGGCCAACATATCGGCTATTGACTATCAATCTTCACAATGCATTTCACTCAACTCCTTACCCTCGCAGCCGGCGCCACACTGGCAGCCGCTGCTCCTGCTGCAGCTCCTGATGCTCAGCCTGCCCCCCTTGCTGTTGCAGCGGACGACATTATCCTCCATGGTAACGGTCGCATCCAAGTCATGAAGCGCTCAGAGTTTGATGAGCGATTCCCCCTCGACAAATATCCAGTTGGAATGCCAAACCAGTTCGATCCCAACTTCATCACCTACACTGGCCCAGAACTTGCAAACTTGACCAGGAGTCCTTTGTCGAAACGGGACATCTCGATCGTTATCCCTGGAAAGACGACCACGTTCACTGGCTGGGATGTCCAAGTCAGCCAGGTCGTGAAAGGTGGAATTGGCACAAAGATCAGCGTAGCAGCTGGCTACAGTATTAGTAACAGCGTTGCCGTTTCCGCCGGTGTCGATATTACACTTGTCAAAGACTTCCTCAGCACATCGATGAGTGTCATCCGAACATGGGAGACTACCAACAGTCTGACCCAGACCTTCTTCACCGATGTGCCAGAGGGCAAGTACGGTGCCTGGGTCTTCCGACCTCTCACCACGCGCTTCACTGGTAGCGTCTGGAGTGGCAAAATGGGAGATACCGGCTCTGTGAAAACATGGCAAGCGGACTCGTTCCAGTCCAAGATGTACCAGGACATGTCCTGGGTCGATGGTTACTTTGCGGCATGCTTCCAGGACAGCTTCCCTATGCCCAGATGCCAGGGAGAAGGAACCCTCTAAATGCCGAGCCTATGCTGATACATAGCTTGCAACACTCACAAAGGAAGACTGTCTGGATCAATGAGTTTTGTTCTACGAAATACGGTATGGGTCTATGAATGTATATAGTTTGTGGCATCAAACGAGGTCATCTTTAGGATCAATGGAGTTTACTATTACAACACCTTACTTTACTGAATTTTGGTGACCACTCTTTGGATATGATTCACACTCTTTTTAGAAAGACTATGCTGCTTCATTGTGCCATTAAGGTCTCAGCCCTACATATCCCTACTTGGGTTTGCTCTTGCACTTATTTGTCTATTGTCACGGGAAAATCACTTGCACTCCTCTCAATCAGTGTTGATTACTCTAAGGTTTTAATAGTGAGGTTGGATTTCATCATGTATCTAGGAGAGTGACTACCTTAGAAGAACCACGACTATGCAACAAGGCTTGTAATAATAGAGAGAAATCATAATAAACATAAAAGAGCATTCATGTCCAAGGCTAGCTAACTATAACACCACTGTTATTATCAAGGGTTTCACATTATCACGATGAACTATAAGAACTTCTAGTACTTAGTAGTACTCAGGAAAGTGTACACATAGTGTAAAAAATGCGATGAACCATCAGACTCGGAACAAGCAACAGTCTCGGAATTCTGTCTCCTCCATGTCGAAGCCACAATCTGTCCGCAGCCTGTTCGAGACTCGGTATAACGGCCCATCTTCTTCATCAAGTCCCCAACCTTCAGATCATCTGCCTGCATGCCCCTCCTTCAATCTCACGTATACATCACCCAACTTACGATACACAGGCGCTGCCCGGACACTAGTGGTCGAGATAAGACGGCGCTCAAGCTACCACGACCTGGGGCCGAGCACGGCGATGACAGTACGGCCTACCCCGTCTGAGCACTCGTATTTCCCCAGCTGCAGTGTCATCCTTGGCAAACCGAGTTATCTACATGGAACATGTCACTCCGCCCACGTGGTTGAGTAAGAAGTAGTAAGTTCATGGTGTGTCGGGCAATCGGCCAAGATGCGTGAGAAACAAAACGGTCCTGTTCTCGTGTGCACCTACTGTGGAGAACCATGTCCTAAGTGCCTAGCGGGATTATTAGGAACGTGATATAGGTCTACACAGTAGGGATGGACAGGTGGGCATGGTTGCGTTGTCTTGACCCCGGGTACCTGTGTTGTTAAAAAAAGCGGACCCGAAGTGTCGGGTTGCCGCACATATGCATTACTTACTTAGGTAGATCGATCGTGGTGGCGCTTCTTTTTTGATTGCGCAAGCAGTCAGCAAGGCACGTTGCAGCTAACATGAGCGGTGATTGGATGTGCACAGGCCAACGGGGAGCGAGAGATAGCGATAAGGGTAGAGAACGCAAGGCGGAGTGTTATGCGGAGAACAGGCTTTCCGCCATGGTGTGTTAGAGAGAGCGTGGAACCAGGTCTCCCCCTTGTTTCCCCCCTTCCCCCTTCACAGAACCATGGCGGTGGGCAGTCGGCAGGTTCTCAACCCAACTCAAACGGACCGATAAGGTAGGTAGGTTGTGCTATCCATAGCTGCCACCAGTTTCAGGTATGACTACCAGGAAGGGGATCCTGGCACCATCAGCCGGCACATTCGAGAGCCGCTGCAGAAGCCCTACGTAAATAGTAGGGAAGTACACACACTCATCAAATTCGGGTGTTGCCATGCGTTCTAGTGTGCCCGTTGGAACGTTTGCGGGTATTCCCACCCCCACCCACCGCACTTCATATACATGGAACTGCGGCAAATTGCGATCACCACATCTATTCTGCACTTGTTGCGCGTACAACAGAAGCCAAAACGGGTAAAAGCCCAGAAAAGGAAAGAATAGGATCATACCACCGAGACGCAGCGGCTGATAATACGTAAATCGGAGCGAACAAACGGCATGAGCGGTTCAACCTTCAACGACATGACTAAGTATTTGCTCGACTTTGACATTTTCACCGTCCTGATCTTCCCTTGTGCTTATTTTCTGTGGGAATTCCTGCTACTAGTAGTAGTGTCCTATGCAGTAATTCCGCCTATAGAACTGAACATATTATCCAGACCTGCGTTAGCCCTTACGGCCTTAAGGTTGATAACTAGGCGCGACAATAGTGGGCGCGCACACAACTAGCCCAAGTACGCGACTAGCGTATTTTCTCGTCGATGTCAGACGTCGGTGTGAATAAGAGCCTCCTCGTATTCAAATTAGCGGGGTTGGAATTTCTCATGTGTCGTCATGCGCCCGATTCCTTGATAGGCCTAAGTCGTTCACGCTAATAGACGCCCGATAAGAAAAGAAGAAGACGGAATAATTCACTCAATGCTAGTGATGCTGTGTAGGATGCGGAGGACTTGGAAAAGACTGGGCGTTTGTCTGGCATACAGTAGGATACGCCCTCCTGGGCCAATGGGCAGTACACGACTCGCCGACCCTTGCCCTCTTCTAGAAACATGACGTGCCATGCCCGGCAGCTTATGGCATCTCTCTGCACAAATTTTTGATCCCTTGGTACAGTTAGAATGGCCGTTTACCACGCCTTTGCGTTGGTTGAAAATTTCCAACTTATCAATTGCGATCACATACCGCTTCATGATTGGGATTGCGTGTAGCTCGTCGAGTTACGAGATTTCTTCGTTTTTTTGCCATTTATAACGTATCACTCCATGTTACGCAGCACCTTAATTTGCGTACTTCTTTCCATATTTGAATTCACCATGACTATTCAGTGCAAGTGATGTGTTCACAGTCCGAAGCAAGTCATGTCTTATCGGCCCCTTTCCCTACACTGCCCACTCATACGTACAAAGTGTCAATCCAAGGTTTGAGCGCACCAAGCCCAATGATAACAGCTTCCTCTGTCCGGATGGTCCTGCTGCCCTGTCGTGGTACTAGATTCACCCACACGTCGAACAACTGGTGTGCTGTAGATTTGTCTAGTCCTTTACTAGTCAGTTCCGGATCACTGGCGACCGCTGGTTCTATGCCCGCTTGACCGCCGAATACGATGAGTAGGTGGTTGAAGGATTCCGGAGCCCCAGAGACGGTGGAGCTAGACATGTCACCCGGGGAAACTCCACCGGTATTTGAGAGAAATGAATACACCGACTGTCCGCGCTCGGAGGTACCAATCGACATGTCGTAGCCACCAGGGTATTCGCACTCGGAGAAGACTGCACCGAGCGAGGCAGCGCGTCTTACATTGTAACCCCAATAGTAACCGCCTTCCTCACGCGGTAAACTGGCAGCACACGCCGTAGCTTCTAGACTGTCACAGTCTTGTTGTGAGAGATTAGGCCAACCCCTCGGCGCTTCTTGATTAGCAAACCTTACAGTGGTGCGCATTCCTTGCTCCACAGGCGCCTCTTTGGGTATGGGTACGCGGATTGGGTAAGGCAGACCGCACTTGACGTATGCGTAGTCTTCTCGTGCTACCTTCTTGGACTTGCTGCCGCCTGGGGGCGGTGCAGAGCCTAGAAAAACACCCTCGCGGTACTGACACCACTCGTGGCTTCTTAAATGATGAGGCATGTCCATGCTGGGGAGATTACCCACCCACTTGAGGTTTTGATGTTCCTTGAAGATGCTCAACCGCGGATCCTCTCGGTCATACCTCAGATGTGGTGGGCACTCTGCAAAAGCCAACAAATGGTACAGGAACTGATCAGGATTCTGCCATGCTTCGTCTTGTTCGGAAATGGAGTCTAGAACCTGCTGTTTCGTGCGACCTTTACGAATATACTTTTGCTCGACTACGTTGTGGTCAATGTTACTTGGGTCGTCGTCATAAACCACGATTTCGTCGACACAGTAGATGGCTGCTGCGCGCGCAATGCGTCCAACCTGGATGGTTTTGTGATCGGGCTTCTTTGCATTCAGAGTCCAGCTGCCGGGAAGAGCAATTGTCACCGTCCAGTTGCGGCCCTTGGTAGGATTGAAAACGGCAGTTGGTCTTGACGTGTCGATATCTTCAACATTTTTTTCTTGGACATCACCCTTTCTCTTCTTCATAGGGCTATCCTTGTCGCCGGGTGTCTTTCGCTTCTGCCATCGTGTCAGTCTCAAATTAATGCTGAACTTACTTTCACACTACCTTTCCATTTTCTTTCTCGTTAGATTTTGCATTTTTCGAGCGCGACTTGCTGTCGACCACAATCATATCGTGGTCGTTACCCATGCTGGCGCTGTTTGATAAATTGTTGTTTCTTCTACTCGCTTCTCTAGAAGATTGACTAGTGATAGTTTTCAGGTAATACTTGTGCTGCTAGTTGTGTAATGGCAAGTGCAAGTTAAAAGTTGGAGAATAAAAACAGACGAAGCTGTCTGGTCCTGCATTAGCGCGATCCGCGCCGATCCACCCACCACATCCCTGCTCAACATTGAGGCACCCTGCCGCTCTAGGCAACGAACATCACCTTTACCTTACTACTGTTTCTCTCTCTCTCTCGCCTCTAGCAAAAATGGAAGCTCCAAAGTACGCCTACCATCTCTGATAGTGCCACTACTCTACTGACCAATTGTCCAGGTCCTTCTTGTCGCGCACAACCAACGCACTCATCGTCTTCTTCGCCCTGTACTTTACCACCCTCTTCTCCCTCGACACCTGGGCCGCTGCACGAGGATCACCATATCGCGCGCCGGGTAGCAGCTCGTATAATAGGCCTGCGCCCGTGGCCCCATCGCGACAAAGCTACCAGGGCAGGATGCATGGTCGAGGGAATGCGGGGCCTGGAAGCAGTAGCGGTGGTGGCAGCCGAAGGGTGGCACAGGTGAAAGATTCAAGACCGCCCATCAAAATGGGAGGTTCAGCTGCCTGTGGTGCTTGCTTGATCTAATAGTCGACATGTATGGTTGCGTAAACAAAAGTCACCTACTGGCATTCATCATTTCATGGGTAACATTAGTTCAAGATTGGCAGTAAACTTTCATTGCTCCCTTTCGCGCCATGCTACTCAGTGATGCTGACGAAATAAACTATCTCATGCGCCCCTCCTTACATTTGTGCTCATAAGTGTAATCTTCTTGCCCTTCTTCTTCTTACCACCGCCCTTCTTGGGCGCTTCTTCGCCCTCAGCCAACGACAGGGCCTGTGCCTGGGCAATCATGTCCTCCTCCCCAAGCAGATCCTTCTCCCAGCCTTGCAGCCACCCGTCGTCACCATCCGCATGGTCGTGTGGGGCTAGCACGGGAGATGTCCCCGCAACGACTGCAGTGCCCCACACAGTTCGAGGAGCCGACGGACTGGTAGAGGGAGAGGCCAATGAGGCGAAGCCATCACCACGTCGTGCCGGCCAGGGCGGTGATGTCGAAGTATGGTCACCGTCTGCAGCGGGCTGTGCGTCTGTTGCACTTCCAGATGCCAGAGGCTGGAAGTCATCCGCAGAAAACCTCTCCGTGATGCTTGGCCGTCTTCTGCGTGCTGACGTGAACTCGGCATACTCAGCCTTCTCCGCGCGTTGCCGTGCCTTCTCCTCCTTTGTCTCCTTCTCGGTATGCTTCTTACGTCGCCTCTCGATTTCTGGTCGGAATCGCTCCAGAATCTCAGGGGCAACAGTATCCGTCCAGTCGCACTCGAGAAATCCAACCTCGCAGCCATATGGCAAATGTGCTAGATATTTTGTACGTTTCCGTAGTTCATCGTCTACAACATGGCCGGTAGAGACGTGCTCCACTCGCGGTAGAATTGTTGACGGGAAAGAAGCAAAATTACCAAAGGCGGCCTTTAAAATGCGAATGTCTAATGGTGACAGATAATAATGAAGTAGCGCTTGGTAGAAGAAATACTCGGATGGCGTTTTGTGGTGCTCATGGTGTTGTCGGTTACGCAGCTCAGCGAGAGTCAAAGACATGCTATGACTGGTGGCAGATGAATGCGACGAAACAGACATGGCCCGATCTTTGGTACTCGAAGATTCGGGTGCGGGTTGCGGTGGTGTGTAATCTTGGCCAGACTTGGAAGCGTTCTGGATGTGATACATGTCTGGTGCGGCTCCCTCGTCATCAAAGACAATTGGAGCTCTTTTCGTCTTGGGTTCTGTAGGCTTGACAGGCTCTTCAGGAGGGTTTCCGATGCCCTTGAATTTCTCCTTGAGCTCTCGAATGTTTCGTATTGCCTTCTTTGTCCATTCCATGCTGTCTTCAGCAAACATGACCTCGTCTTCTTTGCCCTGCTGCTCGAGTTTAACGATTTCCTGATCCAACTGTTCGAGCATGTAGTCCTCCCCACCTCGCATGACACGAGCATAGTCTGTTACCTCTGCCGCATGGCACCAGGGTATGTCCTGGTCCTTAGGCAGAGCATCGGCGCCGTCGCGTGGCATGGCTAATGTACTTCCAGCTGACCTCACCACCAAGCGCAGGACAACATCGCCTCCCTCTCGTGGAGCCTCGCCCTCTTGCCCAGTGTACCAGCGGACAGGTCGTGTTTCGGAGGCATAGATGGTGTCGAAGCATAGTGGGCATTTTTTAGATCGCGCCTTCTTCTCTGGTGCTTTTCCGTCGTCTTCAGAATGCATGTAGCGGATGAGGCAGGGGAGACAGAAGATGTGACCGCATCTGGCCATCCTCGGGGCTACTGGCATCCCGAGGCAGATGGGACAAGACGCTTCCTGGGAGATTTCGGATGCCAATATTTGCAGGACATTATTCCAGTCCAGGTGGATATCGGCATCAACGCTCTGAGCGCGATAGTCGCCGCGAGGATCGACGATGAAGCGGTAGTTGGCGTGCACATATCTCGGGTGGGTTAGCGAAGGTAGGTCGGGATGAGAAGAGCACTTACCGGGCTTTGTCGACGGCGTGGTAACCAGACCCGAGGCCCCATGTGGGATTGCGCCGGTAGTTCCTTCCGTAGCCGTGCGACTGGTGGTGGTTGGACGGGCGTGGGGGAAGGCTAAAGTTCATGAGGTGGGTGATGGACGTTTGGCCCTTCCTGTTGCTGAAGGGGCGCATGGCGAGTGATTCAGCAATGGCATCCTCATCCGTCTGGCGGAAGCGCTTGGAGCCTTTGTGCTGCTTCTTCTGCTGCTGGCTGTTGCGAGGCGTGGGCGAGGACCGCGCCGACGTTCCGCTGCCCCGCGGCTGCGCAAAGAAGCTACTGGTGCTGATGGAGGGGGCCTGGTTCTGGGCGGGAGAGACGGGTCCAGTGGATGCAGAGGCCTTGGACGAGGACGGGGCGGGTGGGTTGCTAGACATGACTCCCAGCTAAGGGCTCACGATAGCGCAACAGCACCAGCACCAGCACCAGCGACGACGAAGACGACGATGATGACGTTAGTGAAGGACCGGGGAAAAATGAAGGACCGAAGATGGGAGGGAGCGAGAGAACAGTGGGGGCGATAGCGGGTGGTGGATGTATATATGGATGGTTTGCGGAAAGTCAGGGTCCCCAAGAGGGTGCGTGGTCGGGGACAAGAGGCAGAAGGTAGGGTGGCGGATGGCGGCGACTTGGGTTGATGACGCTGGGGGCCGTCACGTTATCAGCCGGCCACTCGCCTTTGCATCGTGGAGCTGCTGCAGCGCCGGGCAGCCATTGACTGTTTCTTCCCGTGGCACTCTGCGTCTGTCCAAACATTTAGAGGCGCACGTCTCTTGTTGCGTCTGATCCAAAGCTGCTGTCATCCGGTACCATTGGCCTTGTTGGTCTGCGTGCTTCTCCTCTCTACCATCCCATCCCATCCCTCTCTCTGCTCTGCCCAGGGTCTCCGGCCTCCGCACAGACTGCAACCAACGCCCTTCCGCAGAGCGACTCTTTGACTCGGTTCGAGCTTCTTCCATTGCCGCCAGGCCCAACACCACGCCGCCGCCCTCTCCATCCATCCCAACCTCTCTCCCTCTTTGTCGCGGGCAGCCTCTGCTGCGCTCATGTCGTCCTGATACGATGACCCCGCGATCGTCGACGAGCCCATCCGCACCGCATTCCTCGCCTACGCCAGTCGCGCGACGCCGTTCCGCATCCGAATAAATATCCTCCACCACCCTGCGCGCCTTGCTCACACCCGCTCCCGCTTCCCCATCGCCTTCGCCCCCGCCAATCTCTCCCGCCCCGTTGCCTCACAAGTTGGCCGCTTGCTCCCTAGCCGGCGCCGACTGTCGAGGCAACACCGCGCCCAGCCCTCATGATGCCCGGCCCTTATATGCCTGGGAGGAGGCAGGCCGAGCAGCAGTACTACCACCACCACATCCCCCCACAGACACACTCGCCCGTCCACCATAACCCCTATGCCGCGCCCTACCACCATCTTCAGCAGTATGGCCCGCCTCACGGCTATCCACAGCACATGCAGCCCATGCAGCAATGGTACCCCTACCAGCAACCCCCGCCGCCGCCTCAATATGCCATGCCTCCGCGCCAGTTCCAGCCTCAGCCGCATGCCTCGCCCGTTGTAGTCTCGTCGCATCTGCACATGGTCCCGCCAGTCAACCGTGCCATGGGCCAGACGCCTCCCATTGTCCATTCACGCACCCCGCCTGTCCCCCGCATTCCTACCCCCCAGCAGGCGCCTTCAATCCCCTCGGTGCAGCCCCACGTATATATGCCATCTTCTTCGACGCCCCAGCCAACTCCTACTGTCGATAGCCCGCCGCCCGCTGTTGAGTCAAAGCCCACGCCACCGGCTCCGTCCACCCCACAATCCATCACGTTTAAGCCGTTCTATCCGCCTCTGCCCTGGCTTTCTGTGCCAGAATCAGACTTTCCAGTGCGCGCCTCGCGTGGAAAGAGACGGCGAAGGGCCCCGGTATCCACAGAAGAGCAATCTTTGGCTTTGCCCTCACGCGACCAGGCTGTCGAGGAAGATGCCTCGAACGAGACTGAGCAAGACACAGAAGGTGACAGGACCCCCACGGAAGAACCAGAGGAATCTCAGGCATCCACAATTGCCGGTCCATCTGATGCTGAAGTCGACACCCCCTCCACCTCACACCCACCTTCAGAAGTCGATCTAGCCCAGTCTACAACTCCATCTACTGCTACACCATCAGGTTCACAACAGGCTGCCCCCGTCACGGCTGCTGCCAAAAAGCATGCCCGCAACCCTACCATACCTGCCGTACCCCGCGTCCCGATCAAGCCCGCAAAGGCGTCCAGTGCAGCTTCCACCACGCAGCAGTCCATCAAGTCGCCAGCTGCGGCTCAACCAGAGTTGTCGCAAATCGATGATGCTGCAACAGCCTCAACGACTGAGGAAGCCGCGCCTAATGCCGAAGGAAAACCCAAACCAGCTGCGCCAAAATCATGGGCAGAGCTACTGAGGGCAAAGAATGCTACCAAAGCAGCCCAGCCTATTGCGCCACCAGCCACCACCCCTGCGCCAGTTACCAATGGACCTGTTGTGCAAAAAAGCAACACTCTCGCGGATGTCTTGGCATCCTTCTCAGTTGATTCGGAAAAGAAGGTCTCTTTCATTGAACCGCGTGGTCTCGTTAACTCGGGCAATCTTTGTTACATGAACTCGGTATGTCTTGATTATTTGCCATTGCATAAAATTTTCTAACCTGAGAGTAGATTCTTCAAGTCCTTCTTTTCTGCGTTCCGTTCTACGATTTCCTCGACCAGGTCGCCAAACGCGCTGTGCACAGTTTCAAATCTGAGACCCCTCTCATAGATGCTATGATTATGTTCCTGCGAGACTTCAAGCTCATTGATTCTGCGGCTACTGTTGAACAGCTACGTCTACGACTGAAAAGCAACGACATTGAGCAGTATGGCGATCCTTTGGCTCCGGAATATGTATACGACGTCATCAAGCGTCTGCCCCGCTTCGATAACATGAAGAGAGGCCAGCAAGAAGACGCCGAAGAATTTTTGGGTTTCCTACTTGCTGGACTGCATGACGAATGTGTCCAAATAATTAAGAGTGGAAAGCAGAGCCAACCAGCAGGCGCAGTCACATCGGAAAACAGCGAACAAACAGGCTCCGTGGATGGTGGCTGGGAAGAGGTCGGCCACAAGCAAAGGACAGCCGTCACTCAGAATTCGGGAGCTATTGACATCGAGAGCCCCATCACTAAGATATTCGGTGGCAAACTTCGCTCTGAGTACAAGAGGCCAGGCGAGAAAGCTTCAGTTACGCTTGAGCCCTACCAACCGCTCCAACTCGACATTGGCGAACCAAACATCAACAACATTTCTGATGCTCTCAAAAACCTTACACGTCTAGAAACACTAGACGGCGCCGCTCGCGGTGCCAAAGCATCGACAAAGCAAGTACACATCGAGTCTCTACCACCAGTGTTGATACTTCATCTGAAGCGTTTCCACTACGATGAAAAGGGGCCCCAGAAGATTTGGAAGAAGATTGGCTATCCGCTTGAGCTGGAACTACCCAAGGAAGTGTTCCCGCCACACAAGCGAGGAAGCTACCAGGTCCAAGGCGGCTTCCCTCGGTACAGACTTACTGGTGTTGTCTACCACCATGGTAAGAACGCTAGCGGTGGCCATTACACAGTTGACCTTCGACGCCAAGAAGGAAAGGAGTGGATTCGAATGGATGACACCATCATCCGTCGCATCCGCGCCGAGGAAGTGGCCGAGGGTGGCGCAGAAGAAGACCCCAAGGTCTTAGCTGCTGCCCTCGAGCAGCACAAGTCCGACGCTGGGAAGAGCAGGAACTTCTTTGCCCAGATCGACATGGACGAGGAGGAGCCTGACAAAGGTGGCTGGAACCAGGTGAATGGATCTGAGAAGCAGAAGGATGGCAACAAGAAGTGGAGTGGTATTGTTAACGGCGCAGCAACACCTAGTTCCGCGGGTAAGAGGACACCGCTGCTTAAAGAAAATGTGCGCGACAACAAGGTGGCGTATATCTTGTTCTACCAGCGCATCGAAACCTGAGACCAGGGAGGAACTTTGTATGTGCGCGGGAAGGAAAGAGTTCAACACGATATGATTTCAAGAAAGTCATCTTGTAATGACATTGAGAAGAAAAAAATTTAAAAATTAATAGACGAAGACGAAGAAGAGAAGGAGGAGGAGGAGGAAGAGGAGGAAGAGGAGGAAGAGGAAAAAGGAGTAGGAGCAGGGGAAGCCAGGTGTGGATGGTCATGACCCAAGCCATGAAAAGTCACGACTACCAGTATCGCTTTGGTGCGATGTATAAAAGAGAGGGAGAAAAAGTATTTCGTGTCGGTTGATACCCGCGTGGGTGTTGGGGATAGCACGAATGATGACGATAAAACTTCATACTTGCTTGGTTTAGTGTGTGTGTGTGTGTGTGTGTGTGTGTTTTGATGTGATGATGTTTGTGTGATTAATCCGCTGTTGCATGTTACTCGAATAAATCTAATGTTGATTGATTATTGTAGTATGTAAGGAGTGTAAAGGTAAAAAAACATCAGGTTTATTGAGCATGTTTCCCATTACATTTCTAACCTCTAGCCGTTGCCAAATTGGCACTTGGCTCAAACACTTGACTGGTACTATCGTCATAACTCCCTTATATCACCCGCATAATGGGTTCTTAGGTCTACAAGAAACCAAGGTGAACCGCATACCTTGCGAGGCTTAAATCCTTTGTGTCCATACTCCGTGGCGAAAATGTCCGTCCATCGACTTGTCTTAGTTTGCAAAAGTGCAGACCTCTGTATATAATATGTAACTATATAGTTAGTTATATATGTATATATATCCATTCTAGTAGACTGATGCAGGAGCAGCGGCAAGTCAAGATTCTGATCCAAAATCCGTCTTGTTCGTGTCTTATTATTTGGACAGCGTGACACTTGGAGAAGGCGGTCGATGTGGAGAATGGTGGGGGAGGGATAGGAACATCTTTGCGCCCATGATCTTTTAAATGTACGTCAGCATTTTATAGCCGGATCCAAAGGGACTGTCTGTTCTTGTGTGCTTGGTGGTGAGGAAAAGAAAAGTTACCTCTTGCATCATTGATGAAAATGGAGCTGCTTCTAATAGCTCTTGGAGTGTCTCTTCAGCATGCTTCTTTGGCGCAAATGTGGGTGGAAGTTGGAGTCCCGGACTGTGGGTTAGCTCTCTGTTGGTATCTGGGGCGGCTAGCTCGTCTGGATCTGGTGTTATGGTCATGCCGTCAAGATCGATTACCGTCGTTGTGGATTGATTGATCACGGTCGGGCCATTAGGGGAAGGTGATGGCTGAAAAAAGTCTGTCTGGTCAGGGAATTCCGGTTGGTCAAACCACTTCTGCTCATCTTCAGAAGTCGTACGTTCGATGGAAGTTGACTGGTTCATATCAGGAAGTGGCGACGGCTGCGGGTCACGATCAATAGAAGTGGTAGGCGGCTCAGGTAGATTGTGGCCTACCATATCGTATGAGCGGTCGTATCGAACTATCAAAGGTGAGGGATAGAGACATACATACCGACTGCTGCTACTGTTGGCGAATAGTTTGCGTCTTCCGTGCCAGGGCCAGGTTTGGCTGGCAGGATGTCTTGCGAAACCACATTGATTCCAACAAGGCTCTTCACGCTCTCGATGGTGTGCTTGAGCTGCTCATTCTCTGCTCGTAAGGCATCAATCTCAGACAAGAGAGTAGCTGTTGTGTCATTACGATCCTTGTTCCGTAATATCTCTATTGTGCGCTCAAGCTTAGCAATGTGTATCTTAGTCTTCTCTCGAAGGGACCTTTGAGCCTGGCGGTCAACGGCGCGTTTTCTTTCTCGACATTCCTGTTCAGATGCGGGCCTATTTCGCTTCTGTGTAATGTATATTTGGGTTGGAGCAGCGTTTTTTGGCTCATGGTCCATCATGACAACAGTTTTGTAGTGTGGAGATAAGACAATGTATTCTCAATCACGTCACGTAGTAGCAATACGGGTCCAAAAACATAGAGTAAATGTACATGTGGTTGAATTGTTAATAGGCAGTCTCCGGTGTAGCCGACCCTGGTTTGCTCGGCCGAGGTGTCTAATTGCTCTTGTGAGCTTCTCACGTGCTCGACTAGCCCTATTTGTTAGCTAGAATGCGGGGGTGATCGTCGCCCTGCTTTTAGCAAGGGGATTTTCAGCTATTTTGAGTATAGTGCAGGTGTCGTCCATATGTGCATATGTATGTATTGCCGATATGAAAATAGGGACAGCACGATGATGAAAGATACTGATAAACGACCGAGAACCCGATGTGCTACTTCGTTGTTTCCTGGAGGAATTGGTTACGCAGTGATCGAGTAATTAAAGCAGTCTTTTTTTTTAAGAAAAGAAAATCATAGCATCTATGCCACTTTTGAGTAAGCCATGAATCCCTCTTGACTCTCTTCATTTTACAGAACTACACAATGTGTGAACGAACCATTACAGCTTGGAAGGTTGCCAATTTGGCTTCCGCTTCTCGGCAAAAGCCCGGAGTCCTTCAAGAGCATTCTCGCCAGTGTTGAGTCCATGGTTGTATTGTTCGATTACTAGTTGAGTGGCTCGCTCAACGCTTCCAGTCTCCCAGGCCTCTCTCAAAGCTGCTCTGGTGACAATGGCCGAGTCTGGTGAGATTGCAGCAATCTCACTTGCTAGCTTGAGTGCCTCTTGTACAACCGTTTCTTTTGAGGGGGATATGCGGTTGACGAGGTTGAGCTCTTTGGCTCTTTGAGCGGTAATGGGTTTCCCTGTAAGGGCCATTTCGGATGCGATAGGTAAGCCGACATTGCGGACGAGTCGTGGCGGGCCTCCTGCACCAGCAAAAATGCCACGGAGAGCTTCTGGGAGACCGAATGTCGCATGTGGTGCTGCTACCACCATGTCACTGCGCAGGAATCAGTATTTGATTGTGTGTGGAATACACGCCTGGAGGGGTTTTTTTTTTAAAAAAAAAAGGTGGAACGTACCAGCCCAATACAATCTCGAAGCCGCCTCCGAGCGCGAATCCATTGACGGCTGCAATGACAGGCTTCTTACCCATGCGCCGACTTAGCCCACCGAACCCACTAAGAGGATGTCTCATAAGACCTGGGGTGGCCTTTAGCTGTCCGCTCCGGATCTTTCCTAGCTGTATCAAGTCCTGTCCTGCACAGAAACTCTTTGTGCCAGCCCCAGTAACGATGGCGACGCGTAGATTAGGCTCGTGGTCGAACCAGTCAAAGACCTCGCCCATTTCGAGATGTCCCTCAAAGGGGATGCTATTCATCTGCTTTTCTCTGTTGATGGTAACGAGGAGGACATGGTCGGCAGGGTAGGATAGGAGGACGTGTGAGGTAGGAGGCGGCGTGGTTTGGGGCTTGACCGACGACATGTTGGCGGTGTTGGTGGCAAGGTTGGCGGACGACTTGAGGTGGCGCGAAGAGGCGAGACAGGTCGCGGGCCTGTGCAATGCTAGACGGAGGTTACATGGCGGGTAGAGTATTGCCGGGAGTAAGTATTCAAGGAGGAGGGTAAGTTAGTGAGGGCGCGCGTTGAACCGAGGCATGTTTCCCCGCACAGCTAGCCGGCAACTGCGTTAGTGCCATGGCCATCAGCGACACGGGTGGTGACGAATCATAAGTATATTTAGTCTACCTAAGCAGTGATGTAGGATTCCCACGACAATTTGGATTCAAACAGGCCATTCGCAATAGTAGTAGTACATAGTTTTCCGAGTTGCTCAAAACGACACGTGACCAGCAGCAAGCGCCTTTTATTGTCCTAGCCTCGTCCTGGGTGCGGGCCTGGGTGGTGCGGGTGGCCCAGCAGCGGGTTCACAGACAGAGCAGAACACACGCCCCATGCAAACACTGCGATGACCAGAAACAGACCAATCAGATAGGGCACCGTCCGACGAGCGGGTATCAAGCGGCCATGGCCCTTGATGAAGGGTGGATAGATGTAGTAGCGTCGGCCAGGAGCAAAGGGATGTTGCATGGTGCTGGCTGGACTGACTTCGATGGCCGAGTCGCGAGAGGAGGCGGCGACATCGATGGAGCCATAGTGGGCGTGTCGGATGGACGAAGTGGGTACTTGTGTGGTGAGGGGGCTAGTCTGGGAGTGCGTGTTAGCCAGCTTCATGGGGGGAGAGTAGACCATGTCCAGGACGCGAGTACAAACCTCTTCTGCCATGGTATATCGCATCATCCGCAGCTGCGTGTCTGCAGATGGGAGCAAAGGTGAGCTTCGACGGATCGGCCCAAAGAGGCCAAAACAAAGCCAAGCACGCCTACACCTACGCCTGCTGATGGGCGGACCGTGTGTGGGAGATGGCGCGTGTCTGCGGCTCAGCCTCGTCGCCGCCGCTGCTGCTGCTTGGTGTATCCCTGGAGTGGCCGAGACGGAGCTACGAAGAGTCTGGCTTCGTAGGATAGGCGGCGGTATTCTTTTCCCTCGACCTACTGTTTATTTAATACTCCGAGTGCGCTGGCTGCTCGATTCACGACGTGCATGGCGCCACCTACCCCAAGCCAGGGATAAAGCAGATTACCGAGCGCTGTTTAGTGTTGCGATGCTCTCCACAGAGGGTCCCTTTTCCCCCAGTGCCCCCAGTGCCCCCTCCCATCGGTCTAGACTGATTGGGTAAAGGATGCTGGGACCGTCTACACCTAGGCTGGACAGAGCCGGGCAGCGTGCGGGTTAGTCGTGTAAAAGGTACTCCTGCTCATGGATGGGTTTCGGCCATTGCAATGCAAGGCCTGTGTTCCACAGTGCGTCTCGCCCTCTAGCCATGACAGTAAGCCATGTGTCGTGGTGGCCCGGTAGCGCGTGGTGGGGCACTGCAACTCGTGCGGCCGACGCAGCAAATGTGCAAAAACGAAGAACGAGACATACTACATATATTTGCATCATCAACCAACCCTCCAACCACGCCGCCCCCCTTCCTTTTCCTGTCGTCTACCTCTCCCGCCTCTCCCCCTATGCTTGTGTAACCAAACGGGCTCGAGCTGGGCTACACAGCACCTCTTGCCCATCCATTTACTCGTGCCTGTCCGCTCGCCCTCGACCTGCTCACCTGTTTCATCTCCCTCTATCTTCCCATCACAGCCCCCTGCCCCTTTGGGCTACTTGGGCTACGATTGACACTCACTAGCATCTTGCCCAAACAGAAAAAAAAAGAAGCGCCCCGTCCAACTCGTCTCGTTTGGTGCCGCATTCAACCGTTGATTTCTACCGCGACCATGGCTGCTACAACTGCGCCATCTAACCACACTACTACTATTACTACCAAAGCCGAAAATAGCCCCCAGCCACACCTGCCCAGCATTGGCGTCGCTCCACCCCCCATGGAACCTCCCCTCCCTCCCCTCCCTCCTCTCAACCCAAAAGACCCAGAAAACTACTTGAAGCGCTGCTCGGGCTATTGCAAAAAGACAAACTTGCGCTGCAGCGCTGCCATCGGCAAAAAGGCCCAAAAGGACACGCGTCCCACCTACCTTCCCACATGCGCCCTTCACCGCGATCAACAAAGCCTTGCCGGATGGTGTCAGTTCACCAGCTCGGATGGCCGTAGGTGTGCAAGGCTGTTTCGATGGAGCCCCCCGCACTTTGAACTTTGCGACCATCATCGGGGCCATCCTAGCACACCCTGTTATTTCCTAAAACAGCTACCGCTCGAGCTTCGCCATGAAGTATACCGATATCTCATACCCACCGAGCCCATAGATTCTTCCACTGCCGCCGTCCACGACCGCTCCAGCCAGGAACCCGACCAGCGAGCAAGTCGCTTATCCGTCCTGAGTTACCCGAGTCCCATGCGCGCAACACGTGTGCTCAGGTCCAAGTTTCCAATGAGGCTATTGGACCTTCTCAGTGTCTCACGCCAAGTCCATGACGAAGTAAAAGACCGCCTGTTCAGCACAGTAACCTTCAAAATCGACATCCGCAAAGATGGCACCTTCATGTGTGGACGCCGCCTGCTCGAGCCCAAACGAGCAGACGGCTCTTCGCACTTCTTGTTCGATGAGGCCGACCATGCAAAGAGGAAGTTTCTCAAATGTTTCGACTGGGCTTCCGCCAAGAACTACGCCGTTGACATATTGCTCGAGAATTGCCCAATCGCAAACCCGCACCATGTGTCCAACACGGCCAACATGACTATGAGATCTCGCTGGGATGAAGAGGTGGAGATTTACGACATTAGAGGTGAGTCCATTGTTCCATATTGGAGTACTGCTTCTGATACCCGTAGATTACATCTCTGTAGTTGTTTCTGGTATCTTGGCAAAGGCAAAGAATCTTTACAAGTTCCAGGTCCGTCTTTGCCTAGCCGACTTTGTTTGGCAACAAGAGCAAATCCTTTCCAATTCAAAGCTGCTTTTCAGCCCGTTTGAACGACTACGAAATGTGCGCCAACCAACTCTTGGTGGCGTCTTCACTGGAAGACCAGATAGCAATTCAATGTATCCCATTGAGCGCGCAACTAGTCGATATCCCATTGCACCTGGAACCGGATGTATACAATCAGCACTACCCGCCTACTATGAACTCTGCTCTGTGCCCTCTTTACCGACCGATAACCCAGTATTGCTACCCGGTATACCGGCATTTGATGCCTACGCCACTGAATGGAGGCGCCAGATCTCTTCCAAGGCCACTGCGAATGTTCTACAAGAGCCGCTCATCCGCAAAATGTTTACCGAGTTTCGCAACTTCTATACCGAATTCGCCAACCATGTGCCTGATATAACTTTGAAAAGCGGAAGGCATACATTCCTGCACCGAGCTAGGGTGGCACGTGAACAGGAAGATGTTATAGCTTTCAGAACCATCAGGGCAGAGCTCCTCGATTACTGGACCATGCACTTGGATGACCAGGAGCGGAAAAAACGTACCATGGAAACACGTATTGCCAAATTCCTTCAAAGCGACAAGTATCCGTCACATGTCTGGGAAGAGCAAATCCCAGCACAGTCACCCGACCCGATGCCCACTCAAATCTCTAAATCTCCTGTCGCCTTAGACACTGAAATCATGGCCAGAGACGGCATACCCATGACGGGTAATCTGATACGACGTAGCTGCCCTCCACCACCCTACCGGCAAATGAACCAACAGCCAGGACAACAGAACCCGTGTGTGAATCCAAGGCTAATAAACGAGATGTCGGAACAATATGCCTCTATGAAACGGCGACAGCTTCAACAAAGGTTTCTACAACAGCAAGCTCTGCAACAGCAGCTGATCAGGCAGCAAATGCAGCTGGCACGATTGGAAAAAGAAGAACAGTACTCGCCTGCTGCTATTATGCTTCAGCAACGAGATTACCTGCTCAAGAGGAAAGCTGCAGATGAAATGAATAAGATATATCAACAGGCAAACTTTGGAAATAAGCGAGATGAAGACGAAACAAACCTGCTGAGGAGAAATTCAGATTCTTCGCATTCTTCACAGGAAGCCCCGCCTTATGCCATGCCGTCATACAACAAACCAAACGCCACTGAGGGTCCCAGCATTTGCGCTGAACCTCTTGAAACGAGTCAGCGGGCAAATGATATCGTATCGTTCTCCTCAGTGATTGGAGACGGAGAGCCTGGACCATCTACCAAAAGATGCCGCACTGATTCTGGGTACGATGGCCAACATAGACCCTTGCCCACTGAAGACAACATGGAAGAGGTGAAGCATCAGGGCCAGGTTAGGGCAACATGGAGTGCCTCATCTTTTGAGTATGATGCTGATGCTATGCAACAACCATTTACTGGCAAAGGAAAGGAGAGAGTATGAAGTGTACAGGGATGGATATATCTATCTGGACTGTTTTCGAAAAGAGGAGCAATTTTGCAGTCCATCTGGCGAATCGTGTAGTTTGGTTAAAAAGACAAAAGCGATGATGGACACGATTGATAGCCAAAAATGAGACTGGAACACTAAACCTTTGGTCTCAGCCACTACTCATATCCAATACGATAATGAAATCAGAGAAATACATGTTACACGTCGGTAGATGACGTAAAGCAACATCGTATAAATCGGAAGAGGCAGAAAGACGAAAAAGTGACAGCTAGCTGCGGCTCATTGGTGTGTTCTCCGCTTTCTCTGCTCGACTGTGAGATTAAAGTACTTTGCCTTAACTCCGCATCCCTCGGATCTACGACGCATCCATTCATCAAACAGTCATGTCTGTTCATCGACGCCAGAAGCGCTCCCCCATTAGTTGTGAGCTATGTTGCATACGAAAGATTCGCTGCAGTTGACCGTGGGGCCCTTCGCCCTGCGAAACGTGCGTGCGGAGGCACCTTGCATCAGAATGTCACTATGCCCAGTACCATCGCATTTCAGTGTCCATCCTTCGCAACGCACCGCCATCGCCAGTGTCTGAGCAGTCGACACCAACAGCAGCAACCTTCCGATCGAACAAAGACCTGGCTGCACATATAGCCAACCTGGAAGCGCTCATACAGGCACAAGATGCAAATGCGCATTCGTCTTCTGCAGATACGATTTTGCCTTTAGGGAGGACAAAGGGCATGTTCTTGACGGCAGAGACTGGTCATGTGCGTTTCATGCCCTCTGCAGCCTCAGCAGACAGGGATAACTCTCCATATGATCCCCACCAGGCTCTATGTCGATCGGTAGGTTTGAGCGCTGGGCCATATCCTCTTGGCAAAAGAAAGATCGAGATAGACCAACTACTTGATGATCTTCCATCTCGACATCACTGCAGCCAATTGAAAGACATATTTTTTAGCTCATTTGCTTCCGTACGCCACAATGTGTCACAAGCGCTGCAACCATGGATTGACCTTGGTACCACAGTTGTTCCATATTCTGCATGATCCCATGTTCAACAAACAGTATGAAGACTTCGAACAGGCACTCGAATCAGTGTCTCTATCATGGCTAGCCCTCCTATATGCCATTATTGGGACATCTGTAATGGCTTTGGGACCGTCGAGTGGGCTTCTCAATGATCTCTCACGGAAAGAGCTTGTCGCTGACCAGATTGCCGAGCTCTCCGAACGCTATCGTAGCGCAGCCTTCAAGTGCTTGCAAGCTGATAACTACCTACGGCAACAGAATATGACTACGCTCCAGGCGCTTATCATCCTAATATATAGTATCGATCACAGCCATGGCCAAACCTGGATTTTGCTCGGCATGTCCTACCACATTGCCCTCTCCTTGGGTTGTCATATCGACCCAAGCGAGTTCCGTCTTGACGTTATCAGATGTGAGGAAAGGCGCCGCTGCTGGGCTGGCATCATGGTGCTATATATGATTCAAGCCATGTCCTTGGGTCGTTTGGGATCGGACCCATCAACCGCATCTAAAGGCGTTCAAATGCCTTCCGATCTAAACGACTTGGACTTGATCGCCGATGAATATATTTTGCCCATTACCTTCAACCGTCCATCACAAATGTCGTACCTCCTTCTCAAGTTTCGCCTGTATGAGATTGCGAACGAAGGCTCTTCAATGGTTCGAACTTCTCTGCATACTCCCTCTTCTCTAATCAGCAGATTGGACCAAAGGATACTCAATGAACAACGCAGTTGGCATGACAAGTATCTGTCGCAGTCGGGACTAGCTGCATTACCTGTATATCATAAAGTACATTTCAATATTTTGCAAGGTTGTTCGCATCAATTGATGTTGCTTCTTCACAACCACGCCTTGAGACGTTCCGTGGTGGACTCAGAACAATGCCGTCTATCGGTATCCAGAGTTGCGCATAGCGCAGAGAACACACTGCATATGCACACCGAACTATTTACCAAAAAAATCTTTTCTCCATTCAGATGGTATCTTCGAGGCATCGGCAGTTTCCATGCGTACCATGCAGCTGTATCACTCATCGCCGCCCTGACCGAACGCTCTTGGGGCTTGACTCACAAAGACGTTCTCTCAATGGTAAGGCAGTGCGCTGAAAGATTTGGGGCACTCACCGAAACAAGCATTATATGTAACAAGGCTCTGCCGGTGCTGCGACACGTGTTGTAAGTTTGTCGTCGCGCGTTAGATTTTTGTAACGAATGGGTTTCTGAAGACCTATAGGCATACAATGGACACGTGGACGATACATGGTGGGAATTAATCCCAGGATGACGGACTGCAGGTTTAGGATCAAAGCGAATACGCCTAACGCGTAATTTTCCCGGAGCCAGTATCTGATTCTGATCAATCAAGAAATGGATGTGGGCTGGATGAGACTTGCCACACTGTATATAGTCGAAACGCTAGCATGCTGGAAGACTTCAACCCCCAATTTTGGCTGACACCGTTAGGAGTCCTTTCGCAAGAGGTAGTAGTATCACCACTCACATCAAGATCAGCAGTATGACATGAGCGTCCCATACTGCTGCACCAAGATATTAAAAGAAAGGGTCATAAGAGAGCAAGAGAGAGATGAAAACAGAATACATCAGACAAGGTTGATAATAATGAGTAACCGAAATCATTGCTGGAAGAGAAAAAAACTCGGCTTGAGATTACAATGCATCTTTCCAGACACCGTCCGGATATAACTATGTATTCACCAATGTTCTTCCAATAAAAGTGGTACATGAGTTAAGCCTGAATCAATAGAGTTTAGAATCGATCTTCTTCTTCTTGATAGTTGGGAATTCTTGATCTGGCACGATGACATACGAATCGTTATCCTGACCCGAAACAGGAAGCTGCATATATTCCCTTTTACCAGCCTTGTGCACCTCTCCATTGATGCATATCACGTTCAGCTTATCGTGGTCTTGTAGGACGGTTATATCTTTGAGCGGATTACCATTGACCAAAATACAGTCGGCGTAGTAGCTCAGTTGAACTTTGCTTAGGTCATTCGATTGTATAAACAGAGCTGTAACCCCAGTAGTCGCTGCGATGATGGCTTCATGCTCAGTGAAGCCGAGGAGCTTCACAAAGTGCTCGAGATCCCGTGCATACGTTCCATGCGGTGTCCATGCAAAACCATAGTCGCCACTAGGCAAAATGACGATACCACGGCGATGCATCTCCTGCAGCCCGGCAATGGCAATATCAAGTTCGCGTTTGTAGCCAGCTTTCTCGGCCGCTTCTCTCGGATAGCCAAATGATTCCACCTCATTCAACGTGCACACCGGCCAGTTGATCGCTGGAGCAACAATATGTTTTGCCTTTGCTTGCTCGAGCATGTGCATGCCTCTATCGTCGATGTAAGAGGCGTGGTAGATTGCTTCGATTCTATGTCTGACCGACATGATGACGGAGTCACGGGCACGGGCGTGTGAACATAGACGCTTGCCATGTTTATGGGCTTCCTCCACGCATGCCTGGGTTTCTTCGTCGGTGAAGTAGCAGTCCTGGGCCGATCGTGTCTCCATAATCTTCCGGCAACTGTTAGCTTGAAGTTCAAAATGGTAAAGAAAGCACGGTTTCACTTGCGTCTTCCCCACTCATGCTCAATTTGATGTTGTCAACCCCAAGCTGGGCATGGTGTTTGATGACCTCTCGCATCTCCTCTGATCCGTCTGCAAAAGCTGTGATTCCTCTGACGGGCTCACCTCCCCGTCGCGTCATCTCTCTCCCGTTAGCCAGATATCTAGGACCAGGTATATCTCCAGCATTTATGGCGTCTCTGATAACGTCGAGTCTCTCTTTCGCAGAAGCAGCGCCAAAACACATGGTGTAGCCAGAATCGAGAAAACATTGTGCACTCCGCATAGTAAGGAGTGTATGTTCCTCCACTCCGAAGGTTCCCAATTGCTCGAGATCACCGCCGTTCCAGGTAAAATGGGTGTGTGCGTCTCCCAAACCTGACGTTAGCGCTCGACCTTTTCCGTCGAAGACGCTGACACCGGCTTGCGACTTGAGCTGTTCTACATCTGATACTTGACCCACCGCTGTAAATCGTTCCCCTTTTGCATAGTTATTAGCTCTACCTCTCGGTCAATCGTGTGAAGCGTCGCAATGTTTACGAACCTTCAATCAAAACATCTCCGCCGAACGGCTCCTTACCAGAGGAATCAAGGATGTTCACATCAAGAAACAGAATCTTCGATTCCGGATGTGTACCTGAGATTTTGTATCTTGTTGGTTGGAGGTTGTCTTCTCACTTGAGATTCTTGATAGACTCAATGTTCCTAGGAGGTCCTTGATAAGGTTCTGGCGCCACATCGACTGACGGCCAGGACCTGCTGTCATAGCTAGTGCCAGAATCGGTTCTTTCAAGAGTTATAATATTACTACAGTAATGAAAGATAAGACTATGGATCTCGAAAACACTTGCTCAGAGTCTACAATATATGATTTCAGAAAAATATAACACATGAAAGCCTTTCATAAACCCCCACGGTCGGCTAGAATGAATGGCGTTTTGAGGAGTTGGTGATTCTCTACCTAGATGACGCACTCTACATGGATCGTGAGCATAGAATGAGGTTTTCCCGCAGACTGTATGATCACACTTCGGTTTCCACCATCTCCGCCACCCCGCGCTTACCCAATCCTATCCTGCCAGCCAACCGTTGGTTTCCAAAGCAATTCCGCTTACTTCCCCGCATGCTATATGACACTTGCACGAGATCACTCTTTCGCTGGATTGACTAGCAGCCAGACATTGCGACCACATTTTTTCTTTACCTGCAAGCGAGACTCGACATACGACATGGGGTGGCTGAGAGCCGTGCACGGTGAGACAACTGAGTTGAAGTCCAATCAGAATCGATTAAGCGTTGAAGTAAAAGGAAACCAAGAGTTGGACAAAGAAAGTACCTCTAGTACTAAAAGGGTTCCCATTAGTGCATCCCCGCACCCGCAAGAGTTACAGCCCCTTCCATTCGTCTATCGTGATACCCCCAATTCTGAGCTGCCTTTTCTTTCTGCTGCTCAAGTTGCTCTCACTTGCTAGAAATACGGAAGCAATCGGAAAGAACCATTGTATATTGTTGTGGATGATATAGTGTACAATTGCACGCAATTCGTCCGTGAAAATACAGGTGGTCCTCGAGTGATTGAGAACTTCAAAGGGCAAGTTTTCTCGTGGCAGTTTTGGAGATTTCATTCAGCAAAGAACATAGAGGAATGGGTAAAGCCGGTGAGAGTTGCGCGTACAAAAAATGTAGGGAACAGATGGAAGGAAAGGCTGAGATGGGTGGGGTTGAGGAAGCTTGGCGCGGTGGAGGAAGGAAGTTGGTGATTCATATACTTTCTCGTCATAATACATAGTATTGGAGTTTGCAGCTTGATTGATCGTTGGCGTTTCTAGATCCATCAGCGAGAAAGAAGGATACAATGTATCTGTAGGTCGAAACAGGGAATACATCAATAAAGCAGTGACCTTATTCAATCATTACTGCCGCCGTAAGCTCCAGCGTACGGTAGTCAGTTTGAACTCGTTGTTCCTTTGATGCGGCGTGTTGCGAGAGAAAGGTATTTCCTAACATCAGACATTGTGGTCATGTTGGATTTCTCGTTAGTCCGATGATGCTAAACGCTATATCTAGGGTTCTGTGTTTAATGTTACAAATGGAACTGGAGGACTGGTAGGTATTGACTCACTGTCTTAGATGCTTGCGCTACTTACCTCGTTTGCAGCAGACATAGGTAGATAGCTCCCAATCAAATATAAAAGAAATGAAAATGCATAAGGGCCTAACGATGAAGCAACTGAACTTGTAGTGGTTGGGGGTTTGCTGCTGTTAGCTATGAAATTATTGGCAAGAAGCAGGAGCTTATTTTTGAGAAAAAGTAGCGGAAGTGAAGAATCTATGAGCTGCTAATATTGGCGACAGTGGAGATAGCTCCTTGAATGAGCCAGAATTAGCAGAATGACTTCTGGCCGCAATTGCTTCGTCGCAATGCCGGTTTATGCCTAGAAAGTTCAAGCATTGCTCACCATCCCAGATAAACAGAGACCTGGATATACACGCGATTATGCCCGTGTCAGGAGTAAAAGGTCACAGCCGACCAAAAGTGAAATGTAGCATACGACGGAAATGCAGCTACACCAAGAGTATTGTCAGCTACAAACTCAATCATGCCCGAGATGAAGTTGCACAATCTGCCGAAGAATAAGAAAAAATAGATGAGAATACCAGAAGTCTTGGTGCCATACGCTTCGTCTGCGGGAAGAGATACGTAGAAGAATCTTTCTTGTCAATGAAAACAATCTTAGTGGTGCTAGAATTGCAAGACTTTTGTGCATGATAAGGAGAGATGGCCATTCTGACCTAGTAACACATCCACTCACAGTCGGGAAGGGCTCAAGGCAGTTGTTAGACGGCTAGCTTTCTCTTATATCGAGAATATCGCATCGTTGTGCATATGCCGTACTTGATGAAATTGCGTAGTATGCAACATGTGAAATGAAGCGGAGAGAATGCCCTCTAAACAGTAACCTAATCACAACTGATGGACGCCTTCCAACCTGAACTTGATGTTGAACAGCTTCGTAAGTTGGCTTTTCACTCGGTGCTAGCTTGGCTTTGGCTCATCCCAGATCTCACGAGAAAAGCATGCGTGGTTTTTGCACAGTTATCCGCCGCGCATTGAGCGACGCCAAGTCTGCAGCGGGAGCCCCGCAGTACGTACCCTCTCTGCTATCCCCGCCATCTCCGCGATTCTCCCTCCGCGAGTTCACTATTTCCCCTCTTTACCCGTTCCACGTATTGGCGCACATCCAGATAGTTCGTATCAGATGTGACATTTGCGAATGCGTATTCTTGATTTTATTCTATTAATTGAGCGATTAGACGGCAGCTTGCATTGCCAACCTATAATCTTAGGATCAACCAGCAAGAAACATTGAATTTGCATTCCGAACCATGTCTTCCACCAATTCAGAAATTGGAAGCATGTCCCTGACGAACTATGTCTTTCCAAGATCCGGACACAGGGCGCACCCGTGTTGGCCATTATGATCTCGCGAATGCATCTATCCAACCATTGGCCTTCTTGTCCGGAACGCCGCTAGACAGCATCTACCAAGTGATTGAAGTTGGCGAATCCAACATCATCCTTTCGGGCAAAAATTTACCGGCTTCCACTATCAGGATCTTGCCACCTTTCACCGGCCGCGATATTTTGTGTGTTGGCAAAAATTATGCTGAACACGCGAAGGAGTTCAATAGCTCAGGTTTTGACAGCTCAGACAAAGTAGACACGCCGTCCCACCCGGTCATTTTCACTAAACGTTTTACTTCTATTATCGGAGATGGCGAAGAAATCTTGCCGCATTCGGGCTTCACGGAGACAGTCGACTATGAAGGCGAGATTGGTGTTGTCATTGGCAAGGCTGGGTTTCGTGTCTCAGAAGAAAGCGCAATGGACTATGTATGGGGCTACACAATTGTCAATGACGTGACGGCGCGTGAGCGTCAAAGGGATCACAAGCAGTTTTACATTGGAAAGTCCCCCGATACATTCTGCCCCATGGTAAGTTGATGTGTACTACCAGGTGTGTTCAAGCAGTGCCTGACTTAGTACGGTAGGGGCCGATTGCTGTACCGGCGTCCAAGCTAGATAAAGTACTGCAGCTTGAGACATACGTCAATGGCGAGCTACGACAGAAAGCCACAACAAAGGACTTGATATTTTCCATTCCCCATCTGATCAAGACCATGTCCGAAGGGCAAACACTCATGCCGGGCGATGTTCTTGCTACTGGAACAGTAAGTGCATTCGTTGTTGAGTAATTAAGCGTACTGACCTGCAATAAAGCCTGCAGGGGTTGGTATCGGAAGGAAACCACCAGTCTATCTCAAGCCTGGTGACACTGTCGCCGTATCTGTCAGCGGTCTCGGTACTCTGACAAATCGCATTGCAAGTCCAAACTCGAACAATCCGACCATCACCAAAGTTGGAAGCACGTTGTCTTACATACAGCCTTGTAACGCGGCCAAGAGCGTCGACACCACGTTGCTTACATACATCAACAACAAACCACTCTATTACAAAAGTATCGGCATACAATCAAAATCACCTATCGTTTTCATCCATGGTCTTGGTGGCACCTCTGACTTCTACACTCCACTAATCCAGTCTTTGGGCCTCGAAATCACACACTCACTACATTTGTTTGACCTGGAAGGCCACGGGCTCTCACCATCCTCGCCACTTAGCAAAGTCAGCATCGACTCCATTGCCAATGACGTCAACGGCATATTTAAGAAGGCGAACATCACACCGGATGCAATACTTATAGCTCATTCAATCGGATGTCTTGCAGCTGTTCAGTTTGCACTGATACATCCAAACAAAATATTCAAACTAATCCTGATCGGGCCACCACCGTCACCTCTACCTGAAGCAGGGAGTGCGGGTGCTCACGCTCGAGCCCAGACGGTGCGGAGCAAGGGCATGCACGCTGTTGTCGACGCTGTTGTCGACGCTGGTACTTCAGAAAAGACCAAAACTACAAATCCGGTGGCAGTAGCAGCAGTGCGCATGTCCTTACTTGGTCAGGACCCGGAGGGGTATGCGAAGGGATGCACAGCACTTGCGGAGGCAAAGGCGCTCGACTTTGCCGCGATCCAGCCCAGAACGCTCATTATTACAGGAACTGAAGACAAGGTATCGCCGCCTCATTTGTGCGAGAAATACTTGGAAGGGCTAGGAGATAAGGGAAGTCTGCATGTGGTGGAAAATGTGGGGCATTGGCATGTTCTAGAGGACTTTCAAAGTACTGCGAATGCTGTGAAGGTATTTCTGTAGATGGTTCTAGCTATGCTTTGAAGTGAATATCTGCAAGGTTGAAAGCTGTAGGTCCCCATGGCCAGCAAAGTTTGATCCGCGGTAACTCGCTGGGACCATGGCGTCCCACTTCGATTTATTCTAGGGTAACATTCTTTTGGTCATGATGTCAAGATTTTGTATTTTTTATATCATGCAGTTGCAGGATCTTCATATTTGTTTTGCCCCCTATGGATAATCCGATCTGGGTATGAAATCCAACGCCCATTTCAGAACTATCTTCGCTACAACCTCAATCATTTTTGGTGCATTTGGAATTGTGTACATGTTATGAATAATACTGATTAAGGACAAACTCCAGCACACCACTCACTTGGCAGCAGAGTACACGTTTGTCAGATATACTCTTTCTCTGTATAACCCAAAATTCATAGTTTGGTAGTTATGTCATGAGGATCAGGAGCGATGCATAGTCGGAACACCGTTAGCAGATAGGAACAGGCATCTTCGCAAGCTTTGTATCAAAGATAGTCAAGGAAGTTAGGAAATAAGTATGTAGGATATATGTACTGACGCAAAAGAACTTGATGTCAAGGCTAGGACTGCAAAACAGATATGTAGAAAGCTTCATATCGTTGGATTCACGAAGTACGTTCCGTTGAGACTTTTGAAAAATACGATGAAGGTTAGAAATTCTAACATGCAATTCAATCTCGTTTATTCTTTCAAAGTTATATGGGTGGCTGGGAGACCATAAAACCGCTGAGTGCAAGTCTGCCAAGCGTCAATCCTAGCGAAATGTTCATATAGAAGTCAGATCCAAGCGTTGCCGCTGACATGGCTTACTCAACGTAAGCAGCGCGAACCGTCTGTGACGTAATTCAAATTCATCAAAGACCGAGAAAACTACCGTTATGATAGACTAGATCCCAACGAGCAGAATCTAGAGAAAGGACAGTGTAGCGACAGCTTACAGTACACCATGTCTGCAATCGTATTTTCTCCGACGATTCAGCGTTATTTGGAACCGAAAGTCCCCATAATAAAGAAGATCAAGCTAATTGAGTAGTGAAGCCCTTATCTATAATTGTCAAGGTTGCCATTAGGGCAGCAGATCTGAAAACTAGCTGTGTTGGATTTAGGAACACTTTCAGATTGACGTAAGAAGTGTTTGCCACTTTGTTGTTATGATTAGGGTAAGATATGATTGCAGAAATGGTGTAAGTACAGTTGGGGCGGTTGGCGAGAACGTAGCTCGAAGAGCTGGGGTTGTGGCTGCAATTTTCCAGATTCTTGATGTGTCCTTGCTTTAGACCCAGAATCTGTACGCCCAATTAAAATTCAGCCAGGATAGTAGCTAATTAGTGTGTACACGCTGACTGCAGTGGTGCTGATAGACTTTTGCAACAAAGGTTCATCGCCGAGAATGTTGGGTATTACCATGTTAGCGGTGAAGCCGAACCTCTAATTCTGGGGAGCGATAATATGAGGGGCTGCGCTTGGGGAGCTATGGTGTGAGAATCTTGGCCCACCAAAACTACATGCATTCTCGTTGACTCGGTGTTTGCACCTGCATTTCTTTTCTACTAACCCTTGGAACACTATGCGCGCCCCGCAGGTTTAGATGTTTATCGTCGCTCACTATATGGAGTAGAAGTCAAGCATGATTAAGTTACTCAAAGGAAAAGGGAGATAAATTGCCTGTCGAGCTCCATCAGAGCTCGAACGCAGCTTCTATCTACATAGTCGGAGATGTAAAGTACCACAACCTTATGTGTAACTCCTATCTGTGTTGTATATACTTGGCATGATAAGATTGATCCATGTAAGCTCCGTCACCTTCAACATCCGGACTCAAGCTTACTTAGCTTCATAGCTAAATAAGCTTTACCGCGACACTATGTGACCCACAGTTAACCCCTATTAGCAACGACCTGCACTACTACAGTCATTCGCCTGTAAAGACCCTCTGAAAGTAGCACCTCTGTGAGAAGAAGGGCAGCTGCCAGAAGTGCAGCAGCCAATAGTAAGTGCAGCGTTCGAGCCAGAATTGTACCAGCAAAGGCTGTCTGCTGAAACTACTGCTGCTATCGCAGACAGAATGACCAGGCGCATCAACATGGTCTTTATAGACTGGTAGAATATGTAAGTTATTTTGCTATTACTTGAACAATACCTTTGAGTACTTACAGAATGATAGAATTGGTAACAAAGAATATGAGATTTTGAAATTTAGCGACAGCGGGCTAACTTCAACCAACTCAGATAGTAAACGTTAAGAGGAGTTGAACAAACGATAATTGTTTGTGTGTAATAGTAGGTATGGTAGTGAAGTTTTAGAATGTATGAGGAAACCCCGTTGATTATATATGCAATGGTAAACCTAGGCTAGAGGTAAGATATGGAGAAGGCTTCTAATTAGAGTAGCCGGTAAATCATTACGGCAAGCTATTCGGAGCGATAGGGTGAGTTAGTGCTGATGCAGCACACCGTGCACCTGCGCTAGTACCATCTCTCGTCTGATCTTGAGTACGAACTAACGATTTTCAGAAACCCGATGCGAAGTACTGGCAAGGTTGTTCGTCATCCTATAAAATAGGATTCTGCATTGGTGGGGTTAGCTGATACCATTGTAGTGTTATTAGTATCTTACAAGATCGCAGAAGCTGTCCCTCTCTGCATCACGAAAGCATTCGTGCTACAATGAGGTAAAGAAATATCTATGCAGCTTTGATACTTCAAGGAAACGTTATGTCATAAGATGCACGCTTAGAATTACATTATATTGGACAATAATATTAAAGTAAAGCACTACATGGTAATATCATAACACAAACTCAGAGCGTTGATTAAGCCGAAGCATAAGCTGTTACCGGAAACGTAATCGCAGAGGATGGTACCAGAGCTGAAACCGTACGTAATAAACAGCTACAAGGTTCATGTTCTATGAAGCGGACACAAGACCGTTCGAGGCATACTAGGTGTATTTACTCAGTATTAGGGGTGAGGACGTAAACAGCTGCTAATGTCAGTGGAAAGCTTATACTAGGGAGTTAACAGAACCTACAGTTAACATTGTCATTGACGTTGGAGGGACCCATGGTGTTCTTCAGGTAGCATTGACCGGAACCTGCTCCACCAGTGAACGAAGCAGCCTCGCAATCGGCATCAGCCGCACAAGCCTGAGTGCAAGCCTCGAGGCTGTCGACGTACAAGCTGCGAAGGTCGAAACCGTAAAAGTCATTGCTGCAGGTCAAAACCAGAGTGCGACCGCCAGATGTGAAAGCGCAGTCGTTATCAGTAGGGCAGGCAAAATTGACGGGGCAGGCCTTCCTTGGCTTCTTGCCTTGATCGGTAATGGTGGTCTTCTTGGAAATGATAGCGATGCCAACAGAGTCGGACCTGATGTTGTCAGTATGGCAATTGTAATCTTGGCGCTGATTCTTACTTAGATATGGCAGCGGTGAGGGTTTTCTTCATATAGCAGCTGTTTCCGACGTAGCTGGCAGCGACACACAGAGAGGCGGCAGCGCAGGCTTGCATGCATTCGCCGATGGTGGAAGTCTGTCGAAGTTAGAATAGTAGGAGTCAATTGTAAAGAGTAACTCACCTCGGCACGGATCAAGTCTCCGCCGTAGTAATCAGTTCCGCAGGCAACCTGGAACTTGACTCCTTTGATGTTGGTCACGCACCCACTGTTTGCAGGGCAGGTAGGGTCGGCAGGGCACATGGTGGTGGCACGGAGTGCAAGAGCAGCAAGAGCAAGAAGTTGAGGGGCCATTGTTGCGAGTGTTGGTGCTAGTGAAAGTACTGAGCAATTGTGAGTATGAAAGACTGAGTAGTGTGGTGGTGATTGTGCTGTAGTGAGTGGTGAGAAAGATACCTGGCAAGACACGAGGCCTTATATACAAGTTACGATGTATAGTCTCCTCGGCCTCAGCACTATACAGCGCATTCTAGGCTGGCGTTCTACTATCGTTTTAGGTAATTAGAAAGTATGTGTACCTTCAGCCTCGTGGCAAGTTCCGCGCCACAGCTTGTATCGCTGGCAGTAGGAGTAAGGCGGGATGCTCAGAACAACAAGATCGGGCCATGACGATGTCAGTCGCGATCTGCTTGGTAGGACAACATCCCCTGCAGATGCAAAACATGGCTGCACTAAGCCCAAGCGAGCTGTTTCACTCAAGGGCTGAATGCCCCCACATTCCCCATTGGAACGCCACAATACAAATGCACACCGCCGCGGATTCATACACAGCCAGACTATTCCAATTCGGCTTGCCACTTATTCAATAGCGACAAAATTGACAGAAGTGAGAAAAGATGCTGTACACTAAGTTTCGTGGCGTACATCGTAGCGAAGTGGTCAACGTGGTCCAGACTATTGAGCTTCGCCTGCCAAGGAGCCTGGATTCTGCGCCCACCCGTCCTCAGCTCAGGGTGGATCAGCCTCACGGGTCCAGCCTCACGGGTCCAGCCTCACGGGCTTCTCCCCAAGCCACAATTCGGACGCCACGCGACAAGCATTCAGTTCATCCACTTGGTGTTGTTACTTATCGCGGAGATTTCTCGTTTGCAACTAGCTTTCCCTCCTCGTGACGATCTTGGTTCCGCCAATGGGCGCACGCGAGTGACAAACAAGAACTCACTGCACGCGCCCCAGTTCACCGGAACATCAAATAAGCTCAACAACTAGTTTGTGAACTTGAAAGTTCCATAGCCGTGCCATAACAAAAGCTTTTTTCGCAGTAACTAGTACATATATGTTTCTGGAATAATGCACATGTTGCGACAGGTTTGGCACGAAGGAGCAAAAATATCAGAATAGTGTTGAGTCGAATCCTTGTAGTTCATCCCAAACATCAGACGGTGGATTTCATTGTATGCAGGTCCTCAGCATTACTCGCCCGAGAGATACCTAATCGAGATCCAAGAGTGGCCCTTAAGGTATTATGTATAAGTCACGTGATACACAAAGTATCGAAAAGCTTACCTGTGCCTAGAGCTAACACAACAATATAAGTGTATGAATTTATACCAAAGTAACTATTGCTCTAGATAGTCCGAGTAGGTATAGAAGACGAGGTTGTAGACGAAGTTCCTTCGTGTTCAATCTACTTGTGTTATGCTCCAAGTCTTGCAGTGGCCTCCTTGGCAGACGCAGAGTCCTTCGAGACCCGTACTGGCAACAATAAGTCAATTGTTCGACCACACATATATTTGAAATGGTAGTCACTCACAATAATCTGCAATATACCCAAGGGTCCCAACAGCATTCGCGCAGCTAAACACACCAGCTGCGATATGAAGCTAGCAATAATCCAGTCTACAACGAACAAGATATTTGGTCTGCATGAAACCTGTACGCAATGTTTGCCCTCACTTTATGGGAAGGGGAAGGAGGCACTAGAACACACGGAGTCTTCTGTTCGGATATCCGGAGAATTATGTCGATGCTAGGCATTCTCTTCGACTAGGGCCTTAGGATCGCCTTATCCCTGCATTCATTATCTATATTTGGCTTGGTTATCCCGCCTTATCCTTAGATACACGACAAACATATGGACTTGTCGAGCTATCTAAAACTATAAGGAACAGAACATAGGTTCTTAGCCTAACATATAGTATATGAACGCAGTAGTGCTTACGCTGTTATGCACATACAGCTTACGCTTTGCGCATACGGCCTAGTGGTCAGCCCACGCGGGATATTAATACACCGAGTAGGCCCATACCAAGAAAAGCTTATATTTTGTAGATATCAAGCATTCGTTGATTACAACTTTAGTCCAGTAGAAGGCTACCACTCTTTCTATTGAATATCTTTTGCAGCCACCACGTCGATGGTGCGCTCGAAAATCCTGTTCACAGCCCTCGCAGGCATAGTTCGATATGATACAACGTCCGTGTTCATACATGTTCCTTTGGCTCCAGAAACGCGACAAATACGTCTCTTGAAGCTCGACACCAGTGATGACCCGGCCGAGCCACCATGCACTACCGCACCGAACACTTCAACTTCGATGCCACGCCTGAGTACATCGCCTTGTCTTATTGATGGGGCGCTGAGCCCCTAATTTTGTTATCGTCGTCAACGACGGCTCGTTCGAGATTCGGCAGGACCTTTCTCAGCTTCCTGCAGCGGGCAAAGCAGACGGAGCGCATATCGTCCCGCTACTTCTAGATCAACCAACTATGTATCAATCAAAACGACGGAGCCGAGCAGGCGAGCTAAGTCGCCATAAAGACAGATATATCTTCGAACGCTCTCTCGGCATGCTGAGTCTTTTGGTTCTTCAAGATGCGGTGGATACCCCGCAATGCTTTATGTTCACGAACCTTCTAACTAAATTTCTTGTTAATCGCAAGCTTTCGCTCTTTTTGCGGTGATACTGCAGTATTGTCTGCCAAAGGAGCACTTTTTAGCAAACCGCGTGGAGTTGAACGCCTACCCCCGTTGAAGAGTTTGTCGAGCATGTCTGCAGCAGAGGCTCGTGCTTCCAGGTCAACGATCGCCATGCCTTGGACGCAGCTGAAAGAACGATTATCTGCAGCCCCCTGTACTGCAATCATAGACAACCAAGGCGTGTCAAACCGCTTCTCCCAGAGCCCGTCCACGTTTAATGCATACGCTAACGTTACATAAAGGGACCAAATATCTACTTTATATGCTTGCTTGGCACCCGAAAAGAATTTGGGTGCTATGAATGTTGGAAATCTAACGAGGGTTCGGGCATCTGCAATGGCACTGCAAACGCCAAATTCCGTGAGTTGAAAGGTATAGCCGCCGTCTGGTAGAGCTTGGTAGAGAATGTTCTCAGGCTTCACACCCCTATGCATAATGCCCTGCGATGCAAGGTAATCAAGCGCTTGAAGCATCTGACAGAGAAGATACTTCACCAATTGTGTGTCTCTTGTAAACACCTCCTTCTTAATTAGATCCGCCGTGTCGCCTTCTCTGAAATGTGTGAGAATTTCAAGATCCGTTCCTCCAAACCCTTGCGCTGATATGAATTCTACAATGTTTGGCTCACTTACATGTCAGCCAATGCTTAAGAAAAGAGCTTGGAGCTGATATTGTACATGAAATATCGGCGCGCAAATCTCTACTTCCCGCTTCAATTTCGTGTACCCCTACCACTGGAGCCCGCACTTGGGCCATTTTACCCGTTTGGGCGCGAAAAATTCACCTTAATTAACATTAACAGTTTTGTAAACCTCCCAACGTGAGCTTCCTCCAATCTCTATTTTCTTATAGTACCTGATCGTTTTCGCTAACCCTCGGCAGCTACGGGCGTGAACAGCAGGAGTGTGGATTCGTGTGGAGGGTAAAGCGGTCGGTATCAGGTCATCGACGGTCCGGGCGAAACGAGGATGGTCGTCTTGATCCGCGATCTTCTTATAAAAATTGGATGGACGCTTATGCCGATATATCTCGAACTGGAAATATTTGTGACCTACACCACCGAATCCGAATCGGTTGTTAATCCCCTCAGTCACTACAACTTGGCGGTCGGGGCGCTTTGACTCAAACTGTAGAGCCTTTGGATCAAAATCTTGAGTCGACCAGGAGCTTGATCGATTGCAGAGGAGCATCTCCTTTGTGTCCTTATGGGTCTCGAAAAAACACTGGGTCCGGGAGATGGGAGAATCCCCGTCAGTGATGTCACCGGTACGTCCGATAGTTGCCAGGGTATATCTTGTCTTCGAGCTGATTTGGAAACCAATAATGATGCCCCGTGCAATTTCTCCCGGATTTAGGGGGTGTTTCGTACGAGAAATGAACGAAACGGGATGACGATTATCTAGATGATCGATGTACGCTCAACAGTTTGCTTGTTCAAGGGTATGAGAGAAAAGAGAGCACAAGGTTGAGGCCGTTCGCGGGACTTAGAACGGGACATAGTAGTTCCGCGTTTCGCTTGTCAATAGATAGTAGGAATGGTCATGATAAAAAAGTTCTAATATAAATGGTCTTTCCTTATATGTATCCGAAAGAAGTGTTCGGGTTTGACTAAACTGAGGAGTGGTCATATGGACACTGAGATGGGCCCAGCCTGGCCGAAAAGAGCATCTCCACAGAATAACCATTGACATTCTTCACACGAGAACACAGAGGGACCGAAACCTTTTGGCCGCTGGCTGCATGAAAAGAGGCCCGATCCTAAGCTGCCATCCCCTGAAAAAGCACCCAAGCCAGAGACCAAGGCGACACGAAATATCTTTGCTCGATGAGGGGAATAGGATCAAAGTACTAAAACGGAAGAACCAGGATGTACCTCTGCACTAGGTATCATCAAGACGCCAATGGCTACATCTCAACATGATACTTCAGCATCTCGTCTCTACCAGCAATTTTTCTTTCAACTATTGAAGGAATGCGAATGGATAAGGGATGAGGTTCAATCCACAACGTCTTCTGGATCGATTGGAATTGACACTATGGCTTACGAGAGTACTAAAAAGAATTGAATTGAAGACGAAGTCTGGAATCATGCCATGGGGTGAACTGCCCGGGACTACCTGGATGCATGAAGATCTTGAGAAAAAAGACGAACGCTGAACGTTCAAACCGCAACTCAATGCAGCCAGCAAAGAAGAGAAAGCACCCCGTCTTCCCAGCCCAAGGTCTTCCATCCCGGAGCCAACGCCTGGCGTCTATGACGATGACATTCATCGCAATCATTTATTCACGGTCCCCGGGGAGGCTGATGTCCTTTAGAGAGTCACTGCTAGAGCATGGGGTAAGGGGGTGAGGATCAAAAGTACCTCCTGGCTGCCTGCCATTAGGGAGGTCCCGCGGTCGGAGAAAGAGTCGACAGGCCAAGTCTTTCGGAGCGTGAGTTTTTCCAAAGTGACATAACCGAGCGAATCGGGATCTAACTTACGAAGCATTTGTTTTCTGAAGCAGAGTTACCGCATGTTCGTGCCTAGTGAAATGTCCAATTCGATTCCGCAAAACAGCACATCACGCACACTAGAGAACCATGAGACGATTTTGCAACATGGAGGCGAGCAATCTTTTATTACAAGGCCTATCCGTGATAGTAGGCGGGTCTCTCTGGGACTAGCAAGATCACAGACGTTGGAAGCGAAGAGAAGAAGAGAACACCAGCGGTTTCTTGATTCTAGTAACAAGCATGATACTATACAATTACTGTCGGTCAGAGCACCCAAAGATACCCAAAACCAACGTCCTTTAGTCGACGGTCAGACAATTACAATTAATATACCCCGGAGAAGCGCGCGCACAGCTAAAGTAGTGTTAATTAAGCTTATATCGATAATACATAGTTACTAAGTTAGATATAACTAATATAGTTTACTTTAATCTATATAGGTCTAGAGAAGATTAAAAATTAGCTATAGTAGATTATTGGTATGAAGTTGTAGTCATATTTGTTATGCGTATAGGTTTTCTAACTACTAAAGATCAAGATACTCTTTGTTTCTTTCGGCACACAGGGTGTCTTGTTGTGCAGGGAGATACGTTAACAACCTTGATATTGAATTTGCCTCGTATTGGCCAAGATTTGTGCGTCCGAAAGACCCACTCAAGGCTTCCACTCGAGATACAACTCGATGTTATCGCTGCATTGTCTGGAGGAAGCCAACTCTACCGCTGACCGAGTCTCATCCTAGTACGACATTTCGATATCGGCTTGCTTGTGTGGCTTGATGTTTGGATCGTACCAAACTACGCAGATGATCATCGTGACCATCATCGGGAGGAAATCATAGAGGTAGAGAGGCCATTCGTGGGTGGCGAGGTATCCGTTCTGTAGACAGATGTTAACGTAGCTTTCATCAGAGAGGGTATTTCAGACTATATACTCGACCCATAGCATACTCCACTACACGGCAGGTGTTTCGAACTGTGATACAAGCGCTTGCAGCATACAGCAGCCTGATATACCTCTGCCATGGAATCTCTGAAACCCTCGTCGATGCTATTGTGTAAGCCTCTAACCTATGGTGCCATACGCCGGCAACCACAACGAAAAAACCGAAGACCAAGATCTGAAGCATCAAACCGCCAAGAATGATGTTCTCGCCTCTCTTAACGGCATCTTGATCCTTTGCTTGGACAAGCATACCGGCACCACCAGATTGTATGAAGAAGCAGAGAACATCGCCCGTGACAAAGATCTTTGTAACGCGAGACGGGCGAATGATTGAAAGTGAATCGGATTCAGTACGTGTAACAAGACGACTTAAGATCATATAAACTGACGCTGCGAACAGGATGGGTGCGATAAGGATGAGGACAGATTGAATGATATACGGGTTCTTGTTCTCGAGGTTGCTGTGAGCTGCAGTACGGCCGGCATAGCCGATAGCTTCAAACTACATTAATCATTAGCTATGTTCATTCAGTGTTGTAGATGCGTAGGCAACTTGCTAGCCCTCCAATAGTAAACGGTATACAGAACCAGGTACGATTCTTTATGAGCCGAAAACAATGAAATCCAGTGAGACAGAAGAAGGCAAGAGCACCAATGATGCCGCCGGCTACGGATGGATTGTAGTGCCATAATTGGTACTTAATGGGTTCCGAGGCTGACATGCTGGAGGAGGATGTATTCAACTTTCGGCGACGCTTGTCGGTCGATGTGCTTAAGGAAGGAGTTTGTAAGGTTCTTTGTGAGCTTGGTAGAGGAAGATGTTGGACAAAAATGTTTATAAGTACGACGTGTAGATTCGTATTCACAGTTTTGCAGTATGCGAGTCTTCAAAAACACTGTGATCTTAGTCTGTAAGTCTTACTATTTAGCACTAGACGCATACCAAGTTAGCTATTCCTATTCAGTTACAGAATGATCACTTGTGAAGAGGTCGGCAACAATGATTGGAGGGCATGAACGCAAAAGTCCCACCAAGCGCCGGTAACCCTCGTCCATCGCTGATGCTTGTGCCCTCACGATGTTGTTTCAGGCAAGCACTAATTAGTTTGAGCCTAGTAAAGCGGTAAGCGAATACGCGTATTCATTGCAATGGTGTACGAGAGACTAGCTACCATACGAAACAAAAAGGTGGAGAGAAAAGCATGCTAGTGATACAAAAAGTGGGTATCTACATTATCAGATAATAATAATAACAATCTCAAGGAAGTATTACTAAAGTGATCATCATAAGCGAGCGAATACGCGTACTCTCGTATTGCAGGGGTGAAAACGAATTTCCGCGTTTAATCGGTCGTAAAAAAAAGAGAGAACAGACTGCGCAGAGGGTCGATTTCGGGTTCTCAACGGTTTCCGAATAAGTGTCGGATAAGTATCAGAACATGAGTGTCTCCCGGCCGTTTGAGCAAGTTAGCTGTCCCGTCTATGACTGTAGGATCGCGCTTGACACATACAAAGCATTTATTGTAATTCACAAACAACGCCTTTTTCGACATAGCGGATGCATTCAATATGCCGTCTAGAACTGGATGCCTATGGTAAACGGGCGATACTCTATTAACGTGATGGTAGGAGCCTGCTAATCCTTCCGTTGCCGTGGACAGCAAATGTGCTTGCCTCCTGTCCGATACTTTAAACATTAACCGGTCCCATCGGGGAGTTTGCAGCCCCAATTTGCTCTCTAGGCCAATCCAACCAAGACTTCCATTCGCTGGGGACCAGGACGTCGGCAATGTGGAGTATTTGCTGTGCAACCCCCTCAAAGAACCAATAATGCCGAGCCCTGTAGAAGAGAACAGCGTAATGCGCAAAGATGATCAAGGCGCCAGGTTGCCGATCGTTAAGAAGCTCTATGAAGCGTGGGGTTATGAAATGAGCCCAGATTTTCAACAATGAATCGGATGGTGCAGTGCCGAAACGAGACGATGCTGCGAATATTTTCTCCAACAGCTGGATTGCTTTCGAGTAAGCTTCGTTGATATCGGGTGGATATACATGCTGGATAGCCTCCGAAAACATCCTCAATTGGATGAGTTCAGTCTCCGCTGGTCGGAGTTCATGCTCCCAGTCGGTCTCATGCGTATCTCGTGGAACGAGGCGGCCTATCTCGGAATGCAACATAGGTTGGTAGAACTTGATGGCGAGTGGACGCGTGCTTCTTGTAAGACTAATATTCTGAATGATGCTGTCCAGTATGTATTCCGGGTCGTCCTGAAGATGAATGTGAAGTGCCCACGTAAAGGGGAACATGATGAATGTGAAAAGGAGCACCGCTTGGAAGTTGGATTCCTCAACGTTGTGGACCTCATTCCGAAAATGAGCAAGCGCAGCATCGTGATGACATTCGACCTGGCGTAAGCACTCCTCCTTCAGCGACTGATCAAGCCTGCTCAGATGCAGAGCAGCTAGAGCTAATACGGCGTGCATAAGGAATGGAAACTCGAACGCGATATTGATCATATATGACTGAAGAATCTTTTCGGACCCTGGCTCTAGTGATATCGTTCGAGCGGTTACCGTGGTAAAGTGATGGAGAAGACGAAGATGAGCCATATTCAGGTCTGGCTGAGATTCAATGGACACTGCATTTTGTCCTGCAGCGTGGAAATCGGAAACCTCAGCCGATGAAGGTGTTGACACAGGTGCAACTTCGGAGGCAATTCGCCCTTTCTGTGTGAGATATTCACATTGCGAACCATATTTATCACAATTGATGCATATAGGCTTCAGTTCGTCACACTGCGTACTTTTAGCGTTACTCACGTAATCATTCCAGAAAAGTTACTTCGTAATAGGAAATATTTGCGGGACGACAGTACACATCCTTTCTACTTAGTCTGGCGTGTTTCCGAGGCGTGAACAAGTGAATGATGAGCTTACCCTCACATGCCGAGCCTTGCAAGGCAGACAACCATTGCGGGATTTTTTGTGTGGCTTGCGCGACTTCATTTCGTGTGTTTTCTCCTTGTCAACACGTAGGCGATTGTTATGGTTCGTAGACTTGAGTGAAGCGTGAGTGGGCATCGGCATATAACGACACACTAGAGATTCGGCCTTTTACTCGAGATCTGAGCTAAGCCGCTCAATTGGGTCCGTACATGATAGCTGAGTATACCTATAGATAGATAAATAGATTTATTCTTCTCGGTTTCAGCCGCGTTTTCTTCGCAGCTATACCTAGCATGGCTAGCGTAGATAACAGCTGACGCAGCGCAGACGTTAATCTGCGCCGCCCTACGTCACTTCTTTGTATAAAAGAGAAAACAGTACCTGTAGTATAAAGGGCAGAATTTAGGTAAGAATTAGAAAAATCTTAGAAATAAATTTTTTTTTCTCGTAGTTATTCTATGTCTTATAGCTTCGCGATTAAAAAAAGAGATTTCTTTTATTATTATTTGTGGTCAGTGCGTGCAATAGTCCAGCCAATGCAACACTATCTACCCTATTAAAATATCTACCCATCATTTTTAACACGCGATATCTCTACCACTATAATAGCTCTCGTAAAAGCGATTGCGGCAATCGATTCGTAAGATTTAGAAGGTTAACTTTCGCATTGCATAGCTGTAAAAAGGTTTAGTATTAAGATTATAATACTAACGCGCTAGCACTAAAATAAAACTTAGTTGTGAATAGCCGCTGCTAAAAAATGTTAATTACTTACTCTACTATAAGAATCTAAGAGAGTAAAATATATAGAAAAACTATCTAAACGCGGGCTACTACCTTCTAGATTAATAGTAAAAGATTATATAGCAGTTATTACAGAATAGAAGCTCTCTAATAGCTAGGTGTGTTACAAGTAACAAGAAAGACTCTCTCCTTGACAAATGACGAGATGGCTGAAGGCCTAAGGACGTCCACGTCAGAAGGTAATGATCAACGCGGGGCGTCGATCACGTGACTTGGCATCCCGCCAAGGCATGGCCTCCGGGAGGCCACCGCATAAAGGGAAGCCAACGTCCTCCCAAACCTCCCGCCAAGATGGGATGTCGGGAGGACAGGACAAGAAGCAATGAGGATATAAGGATGGATGGATTTCATTATTTACTCTCGTTGTGGTCAACTCAAATTGTACTTTCTTACTAGTATCCTTACTTAACAAGATTGTCACAAGTTAGTCTATCAAATAGATTAGTCTTGTCAAACCCTCCTTAAGCACGCCAACTCCACTGCATCGCCAGACAAGCCTCACGGAACACTAACGTAATACTCACCTGCCTTAGTGCGGACCAGGATAGAGAAGTATAGACCCTTACCCCGTGTAACAAGGTGTAACGGAGTTACATGCCTATATATATTATACTACACTAGAATA
>NW_006911899.1:0-9618 GCF_000338995.1 Bipolaris sorokiniana ND90Pr | reverse complement strand
GAGCGTTCACACCACCCGTATCCCACTGCCCACGTCCTCCAGGCTGCGCTTTTGGAGGCATCGTACGAAGAAGAAGAAAAGGAAAGGAAAGAAGAGTAAGAAATTTGAGTTGGAAGAGAGAGCGGATCACGACTGAGGAACGAGCACCAACTAATGCGACGGCACTGATACTTATACCGTACGGAAAGTCGTTTTCACTTAACTTACTACGAGTTTGCTAGCAAACGTACGTCACAGCTAGGTAACAACATAACTATTCAAACTACGAGCAAACACGCGGACCGCCAAGCAGCCGCATACGGTATAGAGGGGGGGTATTGTAATGGGCTGCGCCCGTGGAGTGAAAGCACGTGATTGTATCACGTGCCTACATCACGTGCCTATATCACACCGCTTAGTTAGAACTTACTCGTACGAAGAGTAGAGAAGCAAGGTATAAAGAGAGAGGTGTCGTACGACAGCTTAACTCTTCTTATCTTTCTTCTTCTGTACTATAGGTTAATGCAAACTCGTTCGAAGGCCTCTTCGCCCATAACAGTTATGTAGAGCGTTAGGTGAAGTTTAGTGGGGTGCCCAGCTTACTGATCCCGCACGTTAATCCATTAATATTACCTAAGGTAAATTTTATCTATTTAGGGTAAAGAGCTTCTAAGAGTAGATCACGTAATGTATAGCTAAAAAGTTACCTAATTAGGTATAGCTTCTTTAAAAACTTCTTTTATTTATAAAGATTATTTAAGATAAATTTTATTTATTTAGAGTAATAAGCTTCCAAAAGTTAATCACGTAATAAATAGCTTGAAAGTTACTAAAATAGGCTTAGTCTTAGGAAAGAAAGTTACTTAATTAGATCTAGCGTTATTTAACTTACAGAAATCTAAGTTCTTAAGTTTCGTCTCCAACCTTTCTTTATTCTTTAATAACTTCTTTAATATTTTAGCTATAACTATAAAAATTTAAGGTCTTATTTTATTCTATATATAGTATCACTAAGAGTAATATTATTAGTAAAATATTACCTATTTGGGAAACTAAACTCTAGCTCTCTACCTAGACCTAACTCTCTACGCGTAATACTAAACGACTATATAGAAAATTAGACAATCTCTAAATAGAACTATTTAAAATCCTAGAGAAAATAGAAAAAGTAAACTATAAGTAAAAACTCTTATAAAGTATATAAATCTACTCAATCTTTTATAAAAAACTCTTAGAACTAGTACCTCTAGATACTAAGCTAGTAATAAATATAGAGCTCGAAGACGACAAGTACGAGATTAAGGAAATTAAGGACCTATAGAAAATCAGTAGTTAGTAAAAGTACTTAGTTAAGTAGTAAGAATAGCCTAAAAGCTATAACACTTAGGAACCTAAAGGAAATCTAACGAACTATAAGTTACTAGTACGAGAATACTACTAGAAGCACCCAGAGAAGCGAGAGGAAGCCCCTTAAAGAGAAAGAAATAATTAAAAGAAGAATTATAGTAATTAGCCTATAACCCGCCTAAATTAGCTAATAGTCCAGATTACGATGTTGCGATAATAGAAGAATTAGTACTAGGGGCCGAGTTCCCTGTAGCCTACTCTTTTGCGCGTTCTAACTCTTTTAGTATAGCTAAGTTACGATAAGTAAACGAATGCTCTTACTCTTTAGCCTCTAGAAGCTTAACCTTACGTTAAGCTAGTTACGCCTCTAATTAGGTAATTCTAAGACGCTTCTAACGCTTTTCGCGCTAAACCTTCTCTTAATCTTTATTAGAAATAAAAAGACTATACTCTGCCTTTATAGTAATATAATCAGCACACTACCCCGACGCTATATTAATAAAATAATAAAGACTCTTCTCTTTGCAATAATTATATTTAGTAACTATTTCTAAACCTACGCTTTCCACCTTTATAGCACGAAACTAGCGCTCCTTAGTTAAAGTATACTTTTGAGATTAATGGGGAGATTAGATCTTAGGCATAGTTAGGAAGACTATGAGGCAGAGACGGCTATAATAAGTAGACGGGCTCTAACCTTATATACAGCTAGCGTCTTAACACGCGGTATAGAAAAATAATAACCTAGAGTATTAAGATAATAGCTCTAAGAGGGGAGGTAATGTTATAAGTAATAAGAAGGATTCTCTTCTTAATTAATAACGAGATAGTAGAAGGCCTATAGACGTCCACGTTAAAAGGTGATAATTATCGCGGGGCTAGATTACGTAATACGTTATTTTGCTAAGAGCAACTATCTAAGAGATGGCAGAACACCTTAAGATAGTAGCTATCCCTAACATCACAACTATCCCAGGGAAGGTTAGAAAGTAAGGGATAGTAGGACAAGAAACAATAAGGATATAAAGATGAATAGATTTTATTATTTACTCTCGTTGTAGTTAACTTAAATTATACTTTCTTACTAGTATTCTTACTTAATAAGATTGTTATAAGTTAGTCTATCAAATAGATTAGTCTTGTTAAACTCTCCTTAAGCACGCCAACTCTACTACATCGCCAGACAAGCCTCACGGAACACTAACGTAATACTCACCTGCCTTAGTGCGGACTAGAATAGAGAAGTATAGACCCCTACCCCGTGTAACACATATCTACTACGCTAGCTTATTTAGCTTCGCCTGTACGACTCTCTCCTACACTATCTATAGCTGCGTATCTGCTTACTACGCTGCCTGTCCGCTTATATCTACTATAGTAGTAGTGTAACGGCGCAGGCAAGACTACTCGGATCAGTATCGGCGGTAGTGTCACTCAGAGGCATATGGGAGTGCGTGGGACATTAAACGAGTCTTGATTCGAATAGACACCTATAGGCCTTGTACGAAAGGATATTAAAAGTCTACAGAGCTAGCTACAGAGATTGTCTCCTTATATATTTATCTTAGTCGGATCCGAATCAGATCCGACCTCATAACGAGTGGTTGATGAAGAGGGCGGCGAATACTACCTCCGATCCGGCTCTAGGATTGGTCCGATACTTAGCGAAGTTGTAACGTCGTTACAAGTAGTAGCTTCTACTACTACTTCTTACTATATAGCCTTCTATATGCTGCTAGCTCTGCGTCGATTGTAGTTATCGCACTACATAACTACTTAATCTACTATAGCTTCTTCTTCTAGCTATCTATATAATATCTCTATACTATCTATATATTAACTAATTACTCTTCGCCGACAGCCGCGCGTCCGTATTAGCCTTACTACGGCCTAGCTATTATTTATCTCTTTACTCTCGTCCGTCTTCGTCTCCGTCTCTGTCTCCGTCTCTATCTCCGTCTTATCTATCTTATCTAGACTAGCAAACAGGTAGCGACCCATTTTTTTTCAAACGCCTCTAGTTAATTCCACACTAGTCCAAATTAGGCAAGTGATAGCGCGTTTTACTCCGCTAACTAAGCGCATTCTATTATATAACACATTACCAAGCTATATCTCTACTAGTTAAGGACTTATTTAGGTACCCGATTTTGTAACTCTATCGTTAGGTCATAAGTCGGGTACTCTAACAAAATATTTCGTTTTTTAGCTTTAACTAGCTTTTAGTTAATAATAGAGCTTAGCTTTCTAGATTAAAGTTATAGCTCTAGTTAAGAGCTTTAAATTAAGCTACTACTTGTCTTTCTAGGATAGATAATAACAAAGATATCTCGGTACCCGACTTTGTGACCCGTTTGCCAGCCTAATCTTATCTGCCTTATCTACCTGCTGCTTCTACCATACTCGCTATGCCCGCTGCTATGCTTGCTGCCGCCGCTCTTCTTCTACTACTACTAGTACTATTGTCTTACCCTGCTCTCTCGCTCTCCTACTCTCCTATATAAAATTAATTATGCTCTATAGCTGTTTAATATGTAGTGTAAACTCTACTCTTATAATATCTACTTCTACTTCTAGCGCAGACGTATACATAATTAGCCTACTACGCTACTGCTACTACTCTAGTATTACTATATAAGAACCTATACCTACGTAATAGCTACTACAGCCTACCACTATAGCTATCTTATTATAAAGCTAATAACTGCGGTAGTATATAATCTGTTTAGTATAGCTATCTCTTATAGCTACTATAACTACTATATAGCTACCTCTATAAGCCTATTCTGCCTCTTTTATTAACCTACGTACTTACTATACGGCTTATTTAAGTAGCTAATCTTATAATTAGTAGTAGATAGTATACTGCGTATTAGCTCGCTACGTAGTTTTTACTTAGATAATTCTAGCTATAAGTATAAGTAGCCTCTGCTATAGCTAGCTTTTAAGTAATAGAAGCAGCGTAGCTATAAGTAGTACTAGCTAGCATAATAGTAGCCGTAAGTCTTTAAGCCGCGCGAGCTTTTATCATTAAGAGTCTGCTATAATAGCTATATAGTACTCGTTAATTAGTACGTGTTATAGAATCTACTACTAAGCGAGTAAAGCTGCGTATAAGAGAAAGCTACTATTAGAGCTACTAACGTAGTTAGTACTTATAACTACTACGCTAGCTAGTTAACTATAATATTATAGCTCGCCTATCTTATTTAGCTACTGCTTAATAGCTAAAATATTTGCTTATATAAGCCGTACGAGTATATCCTTAATTAACGCCTAAAATAGAACGACGAGAATCATTACGCTTAGCTAAACTATCTGCTAGCTATAATTAAGAATAGTAGCTATAAAAGGTAGAAGTATTTTATCTCCTCCTATAGGTAAAATAATAATAAGAGGACTTACGCCTTATATGATAGCCTCTAGCCCTCGTTTCTAATCTAGTAATCTATAGGTAACTAGCTAATTAGTAGAGATATATACATAGTATCTAGCGAATAGTATCTATAAGCTGCTTCTCTGTCGTTATATATATATTGGCCTAGTACGCCTACGTTAGCTTAGCTCTCTTTGCTGTTAGCTGCTGCGTAGTCTTATACTTAGGCTTAGACTAAGGCTAGAGCTGCGGCTATAGCCGTATTAAGTAGTCTAGGCAGCTTAGTGCTTATTTTTACTTTCTCTCTTACTCTCTCGCCGACTTTACGCTTTCTACTATCTCTACTAATAGCCTAAGGAACGTATGCTACGCTAAGCTTAGCGTACGAAATATGTTAATTAATTATAGATTTAGCTCTTAAACGATATTAGCTTATATTATATACGCTACTATACCTATCACTATAGATCGCCCGTTCTATAGCTCTAGTAGATCTTCTCTATCTTTATCTTCGTCTAAGCTAACGTCTCTATTACTACTAGCACTAGTAGCTTTAGATCGCCTATCTAGTTGCTTATTATAGCCTATAGTAAAGCGCTCTTCTACTACCTCTTATCTAATCTTAATAACTACTTACTAATACTTAGCTATTATTAGCTGCGATCTTAGCCGCTCTACTATCTCTACTATTATTATATATATAAGCTAATCTATATTCTATAGCCCGCTATTATTCGCCTATAGATAGTTACTTACTAACGTAGTAGCTATCTTATCCTAGCTACTAAGGAGTATCGCGCGTATAGGCTGTAGATAGAGTAGATAGGCTATAACTAGCTAGTCTACTGCCTTAGGTAGAAACTGTGTAACTATCTTAGACTTATTCTACTATAATTACGTCTTATAATAGTAAGTAATTACTATAACTTAGCTATCTATAACGTAGAGATTATAGTCTTATAGTACGCTATTACGCTAGCGTATAGAGAGTAGCTCTAGCTTATAAGCTGGCTGGCCGCCTATAATATAGATAGTAAGGTAAAGAAGCTTTAGAAAATAATTAATCTGTTTAAGATAGCGTTAGACGGCTTAAGGTTTTTACTTTATAATCTAACTTAGTAGATAGCTGCTGCTCGTTGATAGCTGCTCTGGCTGCTCTAGCTGCTCTGGCTACTCTGGCTGCTCTAGCTACTCTGGCTGCTCTTACTGTAGTCCCACGCGCTGTTAATAGAGCTTCGACGCCTTAGCTACTCTAGCTAATTAATCTAGTACCTACGCTTACTCTTACTATAGCTATAATGGTGATAAGTAGTATATGCTACGCTGCCGAATAGAAATATCGTCTTATATCTTAGCTAGCTTAGTTATTAGCTAATTCTCGTGCTCGCTTATCTATAGTAGCTCTTTTTATAGTACTTATTCTACCTTAGTAATAACGCTCTGCGTAAGCTCGCGGAACTACTATAGTATAATAGGCTAGCCTTTAATATAGAACGTCTGTTAATCTGTAGACTACTATATGCTACTAGTAATAGTACTAGGCGTACATAGGGCGATAAACTTAGTGTATACTAGTAAGCTTAGTATAGTACTTATGAGGCTATATAAGCTGTCTACTAGATAGTAAGCACGCTACTTAAAAAAGCTACTTATCTTAGTAGTACTTTACTTAGCCTGCTTATCTACTAGTAGAAAGAACTCTATCGCTAATACGTGTACGTAGTAGATAAGAGAGCTAAGTATAGATAAGAACTTAGTAGCTATACGTAGACGGCTAGTCTCTAGATAGATACTAAGAGTAGTAAGAAAATGGACTATCGCGCTGGTAAAGGGCTGCCCGTAGAGCTTCTAGTAGATAAGAGTATGGGATAGGCGTAGTACGTACGTACGCTGCTTAGCTATTATAGTACTGCTGCTGTTATACTAGAAGAGGTACTTCTAGAGCCGCTCTACTGCTAGCTTCTACTTACTATATCATAGGAAGAGACGAGTGATGCTGGCCAGCTCGGGCACTACTGATGCTGCTGATACTGCTAGTGCTACTAATGCTGCTGGTGCTGCTAGCACTACTAGCGTCTGCTTAACAGCTACTATATGGAGATCGTAGCAGAGTAGCTGTGCCTAGAGTTGAGCTATACGTAGCTGGCTGGCCTTATTTTGCATACGGCTAAACGGGCGGACGTTAGGCTCTTAAAGCTTTACACTACGCAGCTAGCGTAGCGTATCTTAAGGTAGCGTACTAAGCCTCTATACGGCTTTCTCTACTAGCCCTTCTATAAGCTGTACGACGCGCTATAGCTGCGGCTTCTCCGCTGTTAGGAGGCGTATAACGTATAATAGTAACTACTAGTCTAAGTAGGCCTATAAGTGCTCGTTCTACTGCGTCCGCTTAAACTAGCCCATACGGTCTTTAGCGTTAGCTTCTTTAGCTATACGCTCTATAGCCTCGCGATCCTTGCGCGTAATAGTGTCGCACTCGCACGATAGATAGGCTAGCTACTGCTAATAGCTCACTTCTTAGTTTTGCTCTGCCGTCTCTTGCCTACGCTGCTGCTGCTGCTGCTACTGCTGCTTCTGCTCAACGATAAAGTAGTGGATATATTGCTTCTCTCGGAAGAACGTCTGCACCTTAATAGGCCTCTATAGCTAAGTAGCTAGCTAAGTTAGTAGACTAGCGAGTAAGCTTAACTCTATGCTGTTGGTTAATATGCTTCTTTATCCGACTCTAATGCTTCTTTATCCGACTCTAGCTAGTACTAATAAAGCTATAGCTAGCTTAGTAGTAGTATTAAAACGCGTCTTAAGGTAGACCTAGCTCTTCTAATGGCGGGCTGTACGGCGCTGGTATATATACGTTAGTAGGTAGCTGTAGCGTATAGCTACTATAGCGTCTCTATAGCTTTCTTCTTTCTTAAATAGGTAGCTTATAATAGCGTTTAAGATACTTGTTAAGACTATAGACAGCGTACTAGTGCTTATTATAGATAAGAACACGATAGGTAGATAGATAGGTAAATATAAAAGAGTAAGCTACTTTCGTACAAATAGTATAGCTAACTAGCTAATTATCTAGATTTCTATATAGTATAGTAGGTTAATAAATAACTAAATAATAATAAAGTATAAGCTAGTTGCCTTAGTAGTAATCAGACCGTGTAAGGAAGTAAGATTAGGGTTAGAGTTAGGGTAATCTAGCGCCGTGTGACTTTGGCCCCGTTTGCTTTGTGCGACTTTGGTCCCGAGGTTTTTACACTAGCTAATTAGTATGCGCGACTTTGCACCCCGAACATATTGTCGCGCGATACTTAGGGGCTAGGCCGTAACTAGCTGCTCTACTACCTCTGGCAGAAACCTCGTAATTATCTTAGGCTTATCCCACTACGATTTCGTCTTATAATAATAAGTAATTACTACGACTTAGCTATCTATAACGTAGAGATTACGGTCTTATAGCACGCCATTACGCTAACGTACAGAGAGTAGCTCTAGCCCATGAGCTAGCTAGCCGCTTATAATATAGACAGTAAAATAAAAAAGCTCTAGAAAATAGTCAATCTGTTTAAGATACTATTAGACAGCTTGAGGTCTCCACTCTATGCTCTGATCTAGTAGATAGCCGCTACTTATTAGTAGCTGCTCTAGCTGCTCTCGCTACTCTAGCTGTAGTCGTACGCGCTATCGATAGAGCTTCTGCGCTCCAGCTACTCTAGCTAGCCAATCTAGCACCTACGCCTTCTCTTACCGTAGCTGCGACAGCAATAGGTAGCACGCGCCACGCTACTAGATAGAAACGTCGTCTTATATCTCAGCTAGCCTAGTCGTTAGCCAATGCTTCTGCTCGTTTATCCATAGCAGCTCTTCCTATAGCATCTATTCTGCCTTAGCGATAACGCTCTATATAAGCTTACAGAATTACTGTAGTATAATAAGCTAGCTATTAATATAGAACGTCTGTCGATCTGCAGACCACTATATTTTACTAGCGATACTACTAGGCGTATAGAGGGCGATAAACTTAGCGTATACTAGTAAGCTTACTATAGTACTCATTAGGCTATACGTGTAACGGCGCAGGCAAGACTACTCGGATCAGTACCGGCGGTAGTGTCACTCAGAGGCATATGAGAGTGCGTGGGACATCAAACAAGCCTTAATTCGAATAGACACCTATAGGCCTTATACGAAGGGATATCGAAAGTCTACAGAGCTAGCTACAGAGAGTGTCTCCTTATATACTTATCTTAGTCGGATCCGAATCGGATCCGACCTCACAACGAGTGGTTAATAAAGAGGGCGGCGAATACTACCTCCGATCCGGCTCTAGAATTAGTCCGATACTTAGCGGAGTTGTAACATCATTACACTACCCCCCTCTTAGTAGACAGCTAGTCCCATAGCTATAAGACTATTCTTATACCTCTCTATTACAGTTCCTCCACGCTAGCGCGAGAGACTGTTTCGGGTGACTTTTAGCTTATTCTATACCTACTTTTCTTTTCTTTCACACACACCAACTTCGAGTTTTTCAGAATAGGTGTAATTTTAGCGAATTATATACAAATCCATCCCAAGAAATCGATTACAACTAGTGCCAACTCGTGCAGCCCACGCGCTATAGAGCTAGAAGCTGGTAAAGTAGCTAATCTGAACACGTCTCACTCACGAAAACAAAAACACACAGACCATCTAGTTGCTTACTAAGAAAAGAGCTTAGTAATAAAATGCCGCCAGACAGTGATACTATTGTAGTAAATACTCAAGAAAACAGACAGGAGAGCCTAGGGCCAGAGGCCCAAACTGATAGAGAAATGGAGATAGAGTCTACTCCAGCTACACCTACTCAAAACCAACAAACACCTAGCGTGTTTGAAATACCAATACTACCACCAAACAAACGATACGCCAACTTCTCACCA
>NW_006911898.1:2078844-2324821 GCF_000338995.1 Bipolaris sorokiniana ND90Pr | reverse complement strand
GAACCCAGTCTCGTCAAAGTTGTAGATATCCTGGTCTAGCACGCCGTACGTCTGGCGGATCTCCTCTACTAGCTTAATCACGCTGCGATTGCGACAGGATCTTTAGAGAGAGCGCGCTGGCTATTAAGCCTTTCTACTCCACTTCGTCTGAAGCTCTGGCTGGCTCTGGATAAAGCGCGATACCCATTTCTTGCCTACGGGTGTAGAAGGTGGATCTTGGCCACGCGCGGCGAGCAACGCGTCTGCCATCCGTCGTACGTCAATAATATGGGGTGGAAAACCACGCCTATCTAGGTCTAGGATCCACTGTACGAGAGACTGCTCTTCAGTAGGTGATAGCTTTCTTTTTTTGGCATTGGCAAGAGCTTGAGGCTGGCTACCTTGAAGGCGGTCGTAAAGTGTTGAACGAGGGATATTAAATAGCCTTGCAGCTTTACGTTGGCTTTTTATTTGCTGTTTTTGAATTGATTGTGATGCAAGAGAAATTCTACCTTGCCTTTGAGGCGATAAAGAGCGCTGTTGTCGCGGCATTGTGATGGTTGTGTGGAGCGTTGGGTTAGGTTTGGTGGGGTGGCCGGATGACTGATCTGGCCGGATGACTGATCCTTGACGTTAAGCTAATCGCTTACTAAGATCTGAAGGATATCGAAAGTATCGCAGTAGGGGTAGATAATAAGGCGAAGCTTATATGAGAATTGCACGAAGAATTAAGTAAGAATATAGCTTAACGGAACCTTACGACATCTAAAATAGTGAATAAACTAAGGATTAAGGGACTAACTTTTAAGAAGAGGGATAAAGTTTTCTTATTAAGATAAAACCTAAAAACTAAACGACTATGCAGAAAATTAGACAACCTCTAAATAAGACTATTCGAAATTCTAGAGGAAATAGGAAAAGTAAACTATAAGTTAAAACTTCTATAAGGCATGCGAATTTACCCTGTCTTTTATAAGAAACTTCTAGAACTAGCTGTTATGGGCGGAGAGGCCTAGCGAATGAGTATGCTTCTACCTATCGTACAGAAGCTAAAAGATAAGAAAAAAGAGAAGATAACTAAGTACAGACTTCTCTTATACCTGCTCGCTTCTGATCACGTGTCCGTACAGAAGGTATATCACGTGGTCGAAGATCACGTGATCCTCTTCAGTAGAGATCACGGGCGCAGCCCTTTACACTAGCATCTTTAGATACTAAGCTAGCAACGGATATAGAGCTCGAAGACGACGAGTATGAGGTTGAGGGAATTAAGGACCTATAGAAAATCGGTAGTTAGTAGAAGTACTTAGTTAAGTGGCAAGGATGGCCTAAGAGCTATAACACTTAGGAACTTAAAGGAAATCTGACGAACTATAAGTTACTGGTACGTGAATACTACTGGAAGCACCTGGAGAAGCGAGGGGTAAACCCTTAGGGAAGAGAAAGGAATAGTTAAAAGAAGGATTATAGAAATCAGCCTGTAACTAGTCTAGGTTAGTTAACGGTCCAGATAGCGATGGTTTAACAATAGGAAGGCCCGTACTACTAGGGGCTGAGCTCCTCTCGGCCTGCTCCTTCGTACGATCTTAGACAGCAATTATCGCAAGATTATAACGCGTAAAGGCACGCTTTCTATTCTTTACCTCTAGAAGTTTACGGCGCAGGCGAGACGCCTTAGCAGCAGCTAGAGCCTGACGCTCTTTAGCTTGAGCAACCTCCAATTCCTTGCGCTCCTGCTTAGCCTGTACTTCTTCCTACTCTTTTTTAGAAATAAACAAACTATACTTAGCACTAACTAAGATGCACCTAGCATAACGGCTAGAAGACGTTTTAACGAAGTAATGAAGCTTCTTCTCCTCATAACGCTTACAACGAAAATCTATTTTAAGACCCTTCTCTTCCGCTCGCGCAGCATAAGCACGTTTCTGTTTAGTTGAAGTCTGGGCACGGGGAGTATAGGGCTTTTAGACCTTAGGCATAGTTAGGAAGGCTAGAGTTAGAAAGGGATAGTTATAATGGCCTAGGGCCTACCAACCTTATATACAGCTAGCGATTTAACACGCGGTATGGCAAAACGATAATCCAGGGTATCGGGACAATACGCCTAAGAGGGGGGATAATGTTATAAGTAACAAGAAGGATTCTCTTCTTAACGAAGGATGGAAGGCAAGGAGCCTATGGACGTCCACGTCAGAAGGTAATAATCATCGCGGGGCGAGAATTATGTGATCTGGCATCTCGCCAAGACTGGGCATCGCGCCAAGAAGACAGATACCAGGACATCTCGAGATGCCAGGACATCTCGAACATCTCCGGATGCCGGGGCACTTCGAAGATGCCACAGATGTCAGGACTAGAAGCAATGAGGATATAAGGATGGATAGATTTCATTATTACTCTCGTTGTGGTTAACTCAAATTGTACTTTCTTACTAGTTACTTAACTTCACAAGATTGATACTTGTTAGTCTATTCGATATAGATTAGGAATTGTTAAACCTATTGTTATCTATCTTACAAGCACGCCCACTCCACTGCATCGCCAGACAACTACCTCACGGCGCTATTCACATATCCTTACTCGCCCTAACCCGGATCGAGCTTAGAGAAGTATCAGCACCCAACCCCGTGTAACATCTTAGGCATCATTCAGCTAGTAATTAGTTAGCTTTTTATCGCTACGCGTAGGCGCGTTCTTATAGGCGCGGAGAAGACGTTTATAGCTTAAGTTATAGGTTTTTACATAAGAGCTAATATTTAGCTTAAGGTAACTATAAAGCTTTGCCGCGTGCTCTTTATATAACGCCACCTCTTTTCTATACTTTAAAGCTGAAGAATTACTCTTTAGCATATTATAAAACTTTTTACTAAAATAGATTCTAATTATCTAATATTATAGTAGGGTTGGTATTATGTTGTATCTAAGTGATGCCCTTGGGGTGGGTATTTCCCTTGGGGTGGGTGGCCCGTGCAACGCGCGGGCAATTTCTTGAAATTTTCGGAACGAACCATTGGGCCCGAGTATGTAATTTAGGTTGACAGTTCATGGTTTCATCTGCCTATAGCGATTACATTGGAGATGCACATGCGGCTACATCTTCTTTGTTCGTATGCGTCTACATTGAAAAGGACCCCGATATCAACGATCTGCAATCCATAATCAGTCTACCTGCAATTTGCCAACCCCACCACTCCATTTTCAACTATGTATCCATCAGGAAGATTGGTACCATACTACCAAACCCAGTAGAGTAATGCAGAACGTATACGTGCGCGAGTATGTAGCTGTGACTTGGCACTCAACCTGATTGCCAGATCGCTGTTTAGTAGCGTATATCCTTGGCCACACTGCTACTAGTCAAGTCCCCATCTCGCCTGTCTTCAGAACGTCGGTAATAGCTGCTCCGTCCCGTTTGGCGGTCATGTACCCCTCTCAGAATTGGACTCCGCCTTCTCCGGACCTCCGCTCGGAAGCTGTTACCCGACATCTGACAACAAAACATCTGCAGAATGTAATCGATATCCGAAATTCATAGTCTTCCCAAATAATATGTTAGAATTTGATCAGTAACCTGAGTATTCAACTAAGAAAACAAATCTGACATGGCATCAATCGATCAACCACTGAACAACGGGATCCTGCTCGTCACTGGAGGCGCATCAGGTATGCATTATAGCCCAAATGGTCATACCTAGATCTCATTGTATCAAGGCATTGGTTTTGGCGTGGTGAAACAAGCTTATGAACTTGGTGCACGAGTCCTCGTCGCGGACCTCAAAACAACACCCGACTTCGACAGCTTCGCAGCCAGCAAGGACAACATCGTCTATGTCCAAGCCGACGTGACGCGCTGGTCGGACTTCGACAACCTCTTCGATGTGTGCGAAAAGAAATGGAACGATGTCCCAGATGCATATGCCATCTGCGCCGGCCTCTTCGAACCTGAATTTTCCAATTTCTGGAAGGACCCAGAAAAAGATGAGGGGTACATGCAGGTTGGTGTCAATGTAAATCACCCGATCAAGTTGACGAGGTTGGCGATAAGAAAGAGCTTGGGAAAAGGAAAGCGGGCAAGTGTTTGCATCATCGTGAGTTTCGCTGACAAGATTGAGCCGTTGTCAATTTGAGAGCGGCCCGAGTAGACATGAGATTAACGCATCGCAGGCGTCTCTTGCGGGCATCGGTGGCAACCTAGCAGCACCCCTATATTGCGCAACCAAACACGCAATCATCGGATTCGTAAAGTCTCTGGCAACTAGTGAGCCCCTGACTGGAGTCAAAATTACCGCTCTCTGCCCTGGCGCCGTACTGACACCAATGTTCGACGCCACAAAGATGAAGCAATTCTCTCTCATCCCAGACGCAGCACTGACACCAGATACGTGTGCGAAGCATCTCTTAGAACTCTTGCAGAAGAAGGAATATCCGTGTGGAAGCATGCTAGAGCTCACCCTTGCTGGCACAGGACTGATCCCAGAGTGGGGCATAGAACAGCCAGCAGGTATGGGCACTGGTCAAGAAGTTGATGAGGTCTCTGTAAATAACTTGATGCAACCACTCAAGGACGTATTAGATGTGGAAAAAGCGAAGTTGTAAGTAGGCGTGGCTTGTAATCTAAGGCATCACCGTAGTGCAGATACCAAGAACGATGTAAGCAACAATCGAGAACGTGTCAAGTGATAGGATATGTGAGTGCTCCTACCCGCTTGTCACAATGCCAACTTCAGCTCGTCCTTACTATTTCAAAGTACCTGCATTCATCACTCCAGTAGTACATTCACTGCAAGGAATTTCTCTCTAAGAAAGAATCGCGGAATGTTCGTGTCGCAAGAGATATATTATCACGACAGTAAATTCTAATGGAAAATCAGAAATACGACTACTAACACATTCTTAACCCCATCTGGCATTACCACCCGAGTCTTTGCAACTACTTTTCTACGGAAAACTCCAAACCTAAGGCACGACATGGACAACGTTCTCTTTGAGAAGCGTATTACACTGCATACAACTATCATAATACTGGAAATACTAGTCATACCTAAGGTAGCATACGAATATGAAATTTGCCATGGCCGTCTTGTGGAACGCCAGCTCTGTGGGCTTCGGGTGTTTTTTTGGCCTCATGCCGGACTTGGACGTCCGGATTTCTGCTCAGGACTAGTATTGACGACCTCTGCTTGGATAATCTGGTATGATTCACCGTCAACAGGGACGCCCTTTTCGTACAGGCAAGGGAGACACGATTCGTAATAATCTTTGCCCTTGGCGCACTGTTCTGAGCACTTAAAGACGCCGGTGACCGGGTCCCAGACGTATAGCAGGCGCTTTGCGATTGTCTTGCTGGGCTCAGCAGAAATGCTTCGACGGATCCAGGGACGTGGCTCCAGTAGTGAGGCGGATCTTACGAGTGTCTCGCAGTATTTGCAATAGCTGGTGGGTCTGGTTTCGTTGGCTGGCTTACATCCTTTCATGCATGCACTCATACGAAACCTGACTGCGAGGTCTTCGGGATTGGGATTTGATGGAGATCCGTCATCATCTCCGGCGGTAATAAGACCAGTCCGTTCGGGTCCAAAGGGCGGTAGTCCTGCATCCCATTTTCTCCAGAGTTCGTCGCACGGCGTGCACATTTTCTGCATCCTGTCTTTATCGCAGTGTACCGCACAGTTCCAGATATCAGCGGATGCCGCTGCTTGTTCAACTGACATGTAATTGGGCGTTATCATTGCCAGTTGCTTGCGCCAGGCTGGCTCGCATTCCATACAAGATATCAGCCTGTCACGAGAGCAATCTCGCACACACACCCAGAAATTGAGTTCCTCCTTGAATCCACGGGAGGATACCATTTTCTGGGACTCGTCCCAGAGCGCATCGCAGGTCGTACATGGTGTAGCGCCGTCGCGCATGCAATTTATTGCGCACTTCCAGAGCATCTGGAAAGCCATTGACACTGCAGCCGTATCAACAGAGTCCCGAGCTTGTTTCGGACTCCAGCCCCAAGGATCATATCGAGCCGGCTGAGTGGAAGGAATCAGTCCTCCGAGCCGCAACTTTTGGTCGCACCGTTCACACGCCTCGTGCCCGAACTGACTGCAAGTGTTCCAACAGGCCAATATCTCTCCTTCATTACGCAACTGGGTGCTTACACCACCGAGAGGAACGTCAAAACCAGTATCATCACGCAGTACCGTCGGCGTCGGTGTCGCGACCTCGATCCTGGGTACAACCTTCATGGTTTTGGTAGGAGCGGGATCTTCAGTGTTTGGGCCTCCTGGATTAAGGGGGTATATCCAACCCCAACCCTCTTCGCTCTCAGAATACCACAGCGGAGCGATTTGATTAGGGTCCTTGTACACACCTACTCCGTGTTCGTGCCGCCATGGAGGCGGTGGGCTTCCCAGTTCGCCCGTAGGCAGTGGGACGCTTCTCGGATCGCCTGTAGGTAGGTCGTAGAATGTTGTGGGATAGGGCATTTTCAGTTTGGCTTCTCGGGGAACGACCTTGGAAGGGGCGAATGATTTGACAATTGGAAGTGCGGGGGTTGCTGAAGCAAGAGAGAGGAGAGTCAGAAGAAGAAGGCTTTTGAGCTCCATCTTGGCGGTGTTGTTCTGATCTTTTGATGCCTCTCAGATTGGCTGTGGAGAAAGATCTAGGGAGGTTTGAAAAGACTTCCAAAGGGCTTTCGGTCTTTTTATATGACAATGAACAAAGCAAGGGGAAGTTACGCGAATACAAAAAAAGGGAGTACATATCATACTTACATTCGGAGGACGGGCATTCCTTTAACCATGGTTGAGATATGATCGAGGGTGTAGTGTTTTTCGAATAGTGATGGGGTTGAAAGGCCCTTTCGGAAATCAATGTTGGCCAATAACATGACTGGCATATGGAACCCACACAGCTTCAACAACTAATCGACTGAATACTCAAATTCCGCCCGAACGTCATAGAATAAGTACATAGTATTCTGGTACCATGTCCGTGTTTCGCGTGCTTTCCCTGGAGATTTATGTTGTGATCAATCCCTCCACCACTTTACAATCCATGGTTCGGGCGTACAGCCAAGATTCGTTAAGGAAAGCAAAACAATTGGCAATTCCTCTGCTCGGGCCACATGCGGGGCAACCAAGGCACCTGTTATCGCAGAGCGTGTGATGTACTTCGGTGTTCATGATTCAGCAAGTTGAACCGTTAGCTTGATCTCTGACAATGGTCAGTCTGTTCATAACCCTGATGTACGTTTTTGGCTTCAAAGAATTGTACATGATACTGTGAAGCCCACAGTTTGGTGCAACTTCAGTGCTTGATTCATTACACGTCTTTCTACCCTGCATTTCACATCATCAAATGAAACTTGGATCTTGACACGTATCGAGTATGTATTGCAAAAGTGATGTATGCAGCTCATAAAAATGACATTGCGAAAATGAAGCTTCTGGTGGGCAAGGTTGACTTGGAGCAAATTATGTTAAAGCAATCGATGTTGGATCGTCTAAGGCGTTCCTGATCGCGCTCTCTCGGTTGACAACTCGGCTGAGTTTCCTCATGTCCGCATGTGTTCCAAGAAACGAGCATGATGACTATTCTCTCGTATTCGAAATAAAGTTGTGCGGAGAAGGGGGAAACCCCCCCAAAATGTGACTTGAGCGTTTTGAGGAGACAAATACCCAGTATATATGCCCACCGATCTAGTTAACGTTGTGAAAGCTACTAAGCGAAGGCGGGCCGTGACTTTCCCGAAAATATCTTTTTTAGGATCTACACTACCGAAAGGACGGTAGTGCAAGGAAGTTGATTGGCGGCCAAACTGGCCGCTGTGGATCTCAGAACAACCCTGTGGGTGATCAACACCCATTTGAGGGATTGCATCCCCCTCACTGGTGTGGCTTCGCTAACAGAACTGCCGAGATGACGTAACTGTAGCCAGCTGTATATACGCTGCACAGATGTAACGCAAGACTGCCACCATTAATTCTCTACGGTTTCGTATACTCTGTCTCAAGAATATGCTGACTCTTTATGGAATTCGATGTATACTGTAATATCTCTGCGCCCGGATGGGATCGGCATTGAATACAAGTATGCATCTACATAGTATGTCCTGTATATGCTAAGGTCGTGGGGCTCCACAGACCCTACCTGTCTTGATAATCTCCGAATAAGAGCTATGCGCCCTGCTTGAGAAGCGTGAACCGAGGACTGCGCCACGATGTGACCAGGATGGTACCCAATTCAAGCTGGTGTAGGAGCAGCATGAGAAGCGCGAGAAGCCCACTAGGAGGATACAATACCCCCCACACGTCTGTCAAATTCCCTCTTCCAGAGCGGCATCATGGACCTCGGCCGTGGGTTCTCTACTTCTTGGTCGAAAACTTCAATCAGAACTTGGTGGTTTTCCGCAATGTACTTCGCACTCGATGATCGGTACTGGCGGATGACCGCCGTGTGTAGATTTAGCAGCTTGTCCTGCCGTCGCGCTACTATGTTCTTGAAAAGAGCTAGGAGAGACTCTTCAGATGGCTGTGGGAAGTTTGTGTTGACATGGAGCTCTCGCATACTGTCGGGAAGCATGTCACCCATACACGGTATGTCTGCATGGCGCCATGCGACGGCGCCTTCAGGAATTCTTGCTTCTGCGCCCTGTCGCTGACCGCTTTCCAGTGGCGGTCCGCAGAAACATTCTACATCAACTTCTAATCTTTCTAGTTTTGTGAAGCGGAGAAACGAAGACAGACCATTTATGATTTCACCAAACAGTTCGTCGATGGTTATCGCAATGTCAACCAAGGTCCCGCTGCAATAGTTGGCGAGCGTTTCTAGGATTTCTCCAGGGTTCCAGTCGTATTGGACACCGTGCCATTTGGTTTGGTGTGAGTATCTGAACACCTGTAATGCTGGTACATTTGACAGAAAACCTGCGAGACCAGTTGCATTCATACAACAGCTTGCAAACTCGACCCGTGTCAGGGGCGACTTCGCATTTGGATTTAGCCAGCGAAACCCGGGACCCCCCCAGCCTTCGTCGACAGCTGTACAGCTAACTGCATAGATATTTCTAATACTTTTCAACACCATGAGCGGCTCTATAACCTGGAGACCAACTCTGATATCGTATCCTTCCTCCACGAATGGTAACAAGGTCTCCAGTTGCGCCAAAGGCTTTTTTCGATGCCCTGGGGCGTTGGACATGGAAACCAAAGCCTGCACAAGGGGAACAAGATCCTCGGCGCCCTCACCTTCTCGAGTTTCATGCCACCTGTCTGGTAGCTGTAGCACTTTGAGATTGGGCAACAGACTCAACAAGGCAATAGTTGCGTAGAGTTTGTCGACTTTGGATCCATTATGGGTCCTATCCTCTTCCAGAATCTGGCTCCACCATTCGTTCTCGTCGGTATTGGCGTAAAGTTCGGTCCTTCGCAGCAAGCTTTTAATCTCTTTCATTGCCTCTTCGTCGTCGCGGAAACTATACTCGGCATCTTCATCCATGACCTCATCTTCTGAGCCGCGATCCCACAAGAACAAGCTCTCGATGTACTCAGCAATGATCGGTTCACGTGATATCTCGTGCAAGATAGCCAATGTGTCATGGAGCCGAGTTGTACTTAAGTTAGATATATGGCGCCAGGTCCTTTTCAGAGAATTGTGGCGTTGAATTTGTGATGCGGCGCGAGAGTAAACGGCACGGCATGAGAGGACGAAGTTTTCCAGACCATCGGGTGCCGTGCGGTCGATGATCAGGTCAAGGATCTCGGGCGGGAGATCGAGGAGACCCATGGCAGCGTTGCTGGGAACAGGCGATGATTCTGGGGCTTGCCAACAACGATAAGGCTGGAAAAAGGTAGGTAAAAGTGTAGGAGATGGGTTCTCTCTGGTGGTGAGAATGGAGACTCAAGAGATGCAGCAATCTGGATATCGAAGAACCAAGATGGAGCTCCGCTACTGAGGGGCGGTTCTTGAGCGTCCGTGCGCAGCTTTTGTAGTCTGCTGTCGTTGAGGGCCAGACCAGCTGAGGAGCGGACGTGGTCGGAAACTTCTGGAAAGGCCATCTCTTCTTGATTGATTGTGATTGGTTCCGGCCGGATGTCCCTTTGGTGCGCGGATGAGAGTACTTAGTGGGGGTGCGCTTACCTAACCTGCATTAGTCTAATACCACCTGTTGCCCTTCTTGCAACAACTCTGCACGGTCGGACTGGCTTCAGATGCCCTACTATCTGTTTTCACTCTTCACGGAATTTCAGAATCAGCTATTGTGTTACCTCATTTGATCGTAGCGCTCACCAGGTTTGCTTCCGGTCACCCACCGCGCAGGGGGGAATGTACTTCCGGCATGGCAAGTATTGGTCAACCACAAGAGGCTAGCTCCTTTGTACTGTCAGGTGTCAGACGGCGGCTCCAAGTGGGGTGATTCATTAGACATTCGGTAAATAGAATATTATGGTACGATGGGCCGTAAGGGTCTAGACCACACTATTAGCACAATTCCTACGTACTAGCATCTATCACACTTCATTCAGTGCTCAACTCTGCTCTCGCGATATCAGGTATTCTCAGTTGGGCATCTAACACTCAGACTTGTTGTAGATGGATGCCGTCTTCTCGACATTCGTTTTCCGTATGCATTATCAACTCCACATGGAGCGGTCGTAGTATCTCGGCGTTGTTGTTTTAAAGTCTCCTTTGTCAATCCGTCATTCTTGGAAACTGGTTCTGCCTGTGCTGACCTTGCTGTTTCGAGGCTAGACATGAGGCGAAACGACGATCATGCTCTCTCATTATATCTGTAGGTTTGATAGCTTCCAATAGGAACCATATACTATTTTGGTAGACTTCGCGTCTTGGTCTACGATATTGTCCAGCCCAATTGGATAACAAGCATGATTAGTCGCGGTAGCCCGCGATTACCGCCAACTCAGACTACCGAGCCTATCCGTTTCAAGCTTACAGCCCGGTAGGCTCCTCTTTGGTTGTTGAAAAATGCTCGAAAGTCTTAGGGAACCTATTTCATCAGGTGATTCGTGGCCGAGTATTCACGGCGTTGGTTCTTGGAAGTGAAGGGGCTATGCCCGACCCACAAGACGTTTTTAACATCGAGAGTCACCATTCCGTGCTTGGCTGACGCACGGATCGATCTGAGAGGAAGTTGCCGGCACACGTGTATTGTTGTAACAGCCATCTCTGTTCATATGATAGGGAACAGAAGGGATACCTTGGTGAGAAAAGAAACCATAGCCCAAACCAATGGAAGCTTCTATGGTCATGATTCTGCGTTGATAAGCAGAGATTTAATATATTGGCTTTGTGACCGCTCATTTTCGAAGTCGTCTCGTTCCACGATGCTCAGGTCAAAGTACTCAGACATGTACTAGACGCAATGGCCTAACGGCTGGGTGACCCGAAGTTGATATGACTATCCAAAAACACGACTGGTCGCCGCCAGGGTGTCATTGATATATTAGTTACATGAGGTGAATATTTACCAGGTAGATATCGTGAAACAATCACTGAGTAGGAGGTGTTCTGCCGCATGAAGACTTGCGCAGAATCAACCCAGCATTGTATTTCGCGCGAAACAACGTAGCAGAAACTGAGCAAAGGCCACGACAAGACTGCTATGCAGAATTGGTTCCATGTGGTAGTTTGCAAAAAGCTTGGAGATGGACTGCGGAGTATGCTCCAGATGTTGATGGTGAGGTGGCAATAACAAGAGTGTTTCCTGCCAACTGAGGAACACGCTAGGCCACTAGCGCGCTCCACTCGTCCGCAAGGGAAGAAAGAGCCGCGCAACACAAACAACAGAATCCACTGACATACGGCCATATCACCAGGAATGAAGCTGATCTATCTTGTCGCACACATTTCGCTCGTACTATTTCTATCCGCTTTACTTATCTATAGCGTCTACTATGCTTTCGCCATACTCATTGAGGATCGGCGTCCTCACTTACCGCCCCCGAAAGAGGACGTTGGTCCTCGCAAGCCCTCACCACAAGATATAGTAAGCTGCCCAAACATACACGATCGCCTAGATGAATTTCAAGATACTGATCGTGCGTAGGCTAGGTCTATGAATACGATGTGGAATTATCTCGACGATTGGGACGAGGACCATTGCATTAATGTATGTGAAGCGTCCTGGACTGCGTGCCGATTGAGGAGTTGCGACCACCTTCCTGGGGTTCGAAAGCAAGAGCTGTGAACCCATGGTGCAGCCAACTTAGTGGAATCGATGATTTCGGGTGGATAGGAGCCCCCGGATCACAACGATTGGCCCAAGAGACTCGGACAGCTTGTGCTATCATGTTGGGCCCTTTTATTCCTCAGGGCAGAGATGCTTAACTGAACTGGAAGTCGACACTTTTAAGTCAAACTCTCAGGGGATGTTATGTTCGTACTGCGAGAACTTCTTTTGATGCTGAATACTGATACATCTAAAAGGTATGAGATGTCAAGAATGTTATAAAGTCAGCCACTAACTGAAAACACTAGCAGGTGTTCGGTCTGGCGTTAAATCCTTATAATGATGCTTTTACGATCGATTGTCGCTGGAATAGCATGTTGGATTTTTCCATGCATCAGTTCAGGACGTATCAAAACCAGCCTTTGGTCAATCCACCTATCACGTTACAGCCAATCTCTGAATTCAACCCCAGTTCACACTCTCATCTACATCTGGATTCGCATCTAGCCAGGCTCTCACGACTCCAACATCAACTGCCAATCCCGGATGTTCCTTCAGCGCATCCACAAATGTGTCTCTCATCCCCCTATCATCATCCGGTGTAGCTGTGAACGCCTCTTCCAGTGCATCGACCAGCTCCAAGCTCTCATCCTGCCAATAAACATGCAACACATCCTGCACACCCTGTTGTGCGTACGATTTAAGGACAAACATGTCCAGATAGTCTGCGACCGTGTAGATGTGCACATGCATGAGGAGATGCGCAGGAGCAAGACACTTCCCAGCACAAGGACACTTGCGCTTGAAGATCTTCGGACTGCTAACAGGTCCCTCTAGGAGAGCCAAGCTGCTGTGCTTGCAGTAGTCGGTTGCTGGGATAAGGATGCCGCACGGAAGCGCATACATGCCTGTGTACATGTAATCCAAGACTTGCTTCATGGACAGCGCGTCGACATCTGACACGTCGACTTCCTTGTTGCTGATCTCCTGTTCAATCAGTTTAGATATGAAGGAAAGCTGGATTTGGGGAAAAGGGGAGGCTTACGCTGCCGCTGAAGCGGAACATACGCGCAAAGTAAGGTGACGAGGCTGACAAAATGGCCCTATGCGCCATATACCGCGTCCCCTCGCATATAACTGCAAAGTCCGCTGTTTCATCCCCGAGCGCGAGTTTGGTCTGCTTGGTTCTAGGCTTGCTGGGTGTGCGTGGAAAAGTCTCTATGCGAGAGACAGGAGACCCTCTGCAATGCGGGGTTTTTGGTTCTACCCTGGATCCTAGAGGCGATTTCTCAACAGAATCCATGATTTGCAGAATCGCAGTCGGTTCCAACACTAATTAGGGGCCCCAGTCGTGTAGCGCAATACGAGTGGTACGGTATCTTACCGGAAAGAAACGACAAGAGCCTCTTTAATCCATAAGCGTCTGGAAGATTATCAGCACTACGGCAACACATAAAATGATAGATGGAAAGCTGACAGTCTGTGGGAGCCCGACAAGGGTCGATGATGTTGACATCGCGCCCTAGTGTGGGAGGCAATGGGTGCGGTCCGTGCTTAGCACAGGTGAATGCAAGGATCCAGCCCGCATTATCTCCGTCCAGCGACTGCCACATGTCAGCCTGTATGCTCACGATATCCAATCAACATGACAGCTGCCTTGGAATCAGAAACATGTCTAGGGAGGTGCGGCAACTAACTTGGGCAAGCCGGTACCCGGTGTAGGTTTTGATTGGCTGCCTGACGCTGCTGCCTGTTCTCGTGCAGTAAGCAAAGCAACAAGAACTTTGTTTTTGCAACTTTTTTTGCAACTGAAGCTGCGATATCAACGATACCAAGTTGAGACGAGCCACATAGAAAGGAGCGTGATAAAAGCAGCCCGGGTTTAATAAGGAAAGAAAGACTTTTTATTATTAAATATCCTACTGTTTCTATAACACTACCACACGCCTGCAGGAACAATTAAGGAGAAAGCAAAGCGTGTGCTAAGGAGCGACGATAAAAGGCAGATCTTGCGAAGAAAGACCTTGATGTAAGTTCAGTCTGGTGAATTCGAGAATTAAAGAGGCTGGACTGCCTCGAACTCAGAAGGAGAGATGACATGTAGCGCTCATAGCGGCAGACCTAGGGGACTGAGGAGACCCCCGGTAGTAGCTGGACAGAAGCTAACAGTGTTGACGACCGTGCTGCGTACAGTTATAGTAGACGTGGCGATGGCCGTTGCCAGAGTCGGGCTAAACGCAGTAGAGGTAGCGTAGAGGGGTGTAGAGGTCCTACGATCAGGTCAGCATAGTCATATCAAAGAAGGGGAGGAGAATACTGACGTCAGAACGGTCGCGCCCACTGTGGAGGTTTGCGTGGCCGTGACACGGGGCTGGGTAAAAGTGAAGTCGGGACCCAAGTACAATAGACGCTTATTAAGCTGCTTCTTATGCGCGGGCTGTACAACACGCTTGCGTCGCAACTTAAGCCTTGTGCACCCGGAGATCTTGCTACTACCGTTGACCTCAGGATTCTGGCTGATAGTGCCTGTAGAATACTTCGTGTAGCAAGGGCTGTGGACGCCAGGAGGTCGCAGGACGAAGGATATAGCAACACAGCCTGGCGTCTGGTCACATTTTTCAAGGCAACTTTCGTAACTGTCCACAAAGAAAAGTCCATTGGGGACTGCGATGAGCGTTAGCAAAACATATCAACATTACATACCATGGCACTTACTATCGTTGCCGTAACGGTCTTGGGCACACTCTACAGCGTATTTAGCTCCGCAAGTGGTGGTATATGTGCTGCCGTTATCTGCAGGGCACGTGACGGGGGTGGGTTTAGGGAACGAAGTAGGAGTGCAGGCGCACTGGTAACCGGTATTAGAGATTGTCGTGGTCACAGTCACAGTTGTTCCGGATGGAGTGGAAGTAGCGGGTGCGGATGTGGAAGTAGGTAAGACTCCGATCAACTTTGCGCCAATGACTGTGCTGTCGATCTTGAAGCCAGTGCCAGTGCCAGTCTTCAAGTAGCAAGGACCGCCTTTGACGTAGGCAACTGCAGCACAGCTAGAGGTGGATGAACAATCAGCCAAGCAGCCCTCGTACGACTTAGGGAATGTAGGGGACAATGGAGACGATATGTCGTTGTCGAAGTAATCAATGCCACAGGTTATCAGATACTGTCTTCCACCAACAATCACAGTTGATAGATTGGACGTGGGACAAGATACCGGGCTGGATGTCGGACCGACTGCTGACATAGTCGTGGTACGAATGGTGCTCAGGGTCGCCATAGTAGAGCCTGGGACCGTTGGGTTGGTAGTCAATGTTCCTCCAACAGAACCGGGGGCTGTTGTGATATGAACAATGCTTCCGGGAGACTGAGCTGGTGGGATAATTGGAGGCAGCAATGTAGATGGAACTGGTACACTAGCAAGCCTAGCTCCCCAGACAGCCGGGTTGACATAAGGCTGTCCAAGTCCGTATTTCAGATAGCATGGGCCGTTGGGCAGATAGGAAACCGCTTGGCACAACGAATTGGCAGCACAAGCCTGGATACATTGCTCATAGTTTGTAGGGTTGTTGGGTGCCATGCCAAGATCGTAGTCATAATAGTCAACGTAACATTCAAGGGCAAAGTTACCTCTGGAAGTGCTGTATGTCGACCCACTGTTGGCAGGACAAGAGAGGATTGACGGCGGTGCTGAAGAAAGGGCCGAGGATAGAGCAACCGAGCTTGGGATTAAAATGCTCGTAGGTAGGGATGAGATGGGGCCCGATATCGACGGTACACCTATACTAAGAGAAGATACTGGCAGGGACATTATCGAAGTTGGAATCGATACAAGGGACGTTGGAACTGGCAGGGAACCGATCGAACTCGGGATAGATGGAAGGACAGTTGGCAGTGAACCGATTGAGCTTGGAATCGGGATAAGAGAGGTTGGGACGGGTAGAGAACCGATCGAGCTCGGGATGGTTGGAAGAACAGTTGGTAATGAATCAATTGAGCTTGGAATTAATGCAAGTGATGTAGGAACTGGCAGGGAATCAATAGAACCCGGGACTGATGGGAGAGAAGTTGGCACTGAGATGCCTGGAGTCGGCAGTGGGGCTATCGAGCTCGGAATCGAGGGAAGACCAGTTATTAATGAGCCAATCGAGCTGGGGATCGAGACAACCGATGTTGGAACTGGCAGAGGACCAATCGAGCTCGGTATCGAGAGGATAGATGTTGCGATTGGTAGGGAACCGATCGAACCCGGGATTGAGAGAATAGAAGTCGGAATTAGAAGGGGACCAATCGAGCTTGGTATGGAGACGATAGAGGTTGGAACTGGCAAGGGGCCAATTGAGCTAGGGACTGATATGATGGGTGTAGGTAGTGAGCCTGAAAGCGATGATAAAGCTGTACCAAGGGGAATAGAAGACAGTGGTAAGGATACACTCAAAGATGGGATCATAGAAGGGTTGATTGACGGGATGATAGAAGAGCTTAGGACTGGGACCGATGCGATAGCGGATGTAAGAGCTGACGGAACCAGAGAAGAGATGATAGGGGGGTTAAGAGAGGGTATCAAAGCAGTGCCACTTGGGAGAGGAATGGGAAGGATGGAAGAAGTGAGGGTTGGGACGGAGACTGGGGGTAAAAATATAGGAAGAGACTGAATGACGGATGTAATACCAGTTGGAATTATAGATGGAATAATGGATGAGATCCCTGGCACGGGGACTGGTACGATAGACGAGACCCCTGGTAGAGGAGCGGAGAGAAAAGACGAGACTGCTGGTATAGGAGCTGAGAGGATGGATGAGATCTCTGGTACAGGAACTGGTATAATAGATGAGACCCCGGGTAGAGGGGCTGGTACGATTGACGAAATCGCTGGTAAGATGGACGTGACATCAGGTAGAAGAGCCGAGAGAATGGAAGTGACCCCTGGCAGAGGCGCCGAAAGGATGGATGAGATCCCTGGCACGGGAACTGGTACAATAGAAGAGACCCCTGGTAGAATAGATGTAACACCTGGTAGAATAGATGTAACACCTGGCAGGGGTGCTGAAAGGATCGAGGAGACCCCAGGTAGAGGTGCTGGTATAATGGACGTAACACCTGGCAAAGGTGCCGAGAGAATAGAGGAAACAGCTGGAAGAGAAGCCAGAGGGTCCCCGGGCACAATGGAAGAAATTCCTGATAGGATGGACGTGATTCCGGGCAGAGGTGCCGAAAGAATAGACGAGACGACTGGTAGGGACGCTAGGGGATCCAGAGGCACAATAGAAGAGACCCCAGGTATAGGGGCCGAGAGGAGAGAAGTAATGCCTGGAAGCGGGGCTGAGAGGATAGATGAGATGGCTGGAAGAGAAGCTAGAGGATCCAGAGGAATGATAGAGGAAATCCCAGGCAGAGGAGGTGGTATGATGGATGTAACGCCTAGTACAGGGGCCGATAGAATAGATGAGACGGCCGGCAGAGAAGCTAGCGGATCAAGAGGAGCGGAGACAAGAGATGTAATCCCTGGTACAGGAGCCGAGAGTACGGATGTGATCCCTGGCAGCGGACCGGATATAATAGACGAGACCCCAGGTAGGGGATCAAGAGGAACAAGAGAGGAGACTCCAGGTAGAGGGGCCGAGAGTATGGATGTGACACCGGGTAGAAGAGCGGAGAGAATAGATGTGATTCCTGGTACAGGGGCTGAGAGGATAGACGTGATTCCAGGCAGCGGAGCTGATAAAATGGACGAAATACCGGGAAGAGAAGCCAGAGGATCAAGAGGAGCGAGAGACGAGACTCCAGAAAGAGGGGCTGAGAGTATGGATGTGACCTCAGGTAACGGAGCTGACAAAATGGACGTGATCCCGGGTAGGGGAGCCGATAAGATGGATGTGACCGCTGGCAAAGATACTAAAGGATCTCCAGGGATGATAGAGGAGAACCCGGGAAGCGGGGCTGATAAAATCGACGTAATTCCGGGCAGTGGGGCTGGCAAAATCGAGGTAGCGCCAGGCAGGGGCACAGATAGAATAGAGGAGACCCCTGGTAATGGGACTGGCAACGGGCCTGAATCTGGGCCTGGTAGCGGAGCTGGCAGAATTGATGTGACTCCAGGTAGGGGAGCAAATAAAATAGACGTAACTTCAGGTAAGGGAGCTGACAGAATAGAGGATACTCCTGGCAATGGAAGTGGCAATGGGCCTGAGTCTGGGCCTGGCAGTGAAACTGGCAGAATTGATGTAACTCCGGGCAATGGAGCTGATAGAATCGATGTTACTCCTGGAATTGGGGCTGATAAGATGGACGAAATAGCTGGTAGAGAGGCCAGAGGGTCCAGAGGAACAATAGAGGATACTCCAGGTAGAGGAGCCGAGAGAATGGAAGTGACGGCTGGAAGAGGACCTGAAAGAATGCCTGTATTCAATGGCAAAGACGATACCAAAGGCAGCGATGAAACCAACGGTAGGGATGACACCAACGGGAGAGACGACACTAACGGTAGCGATGAGACCAACGGTATAGATGGCTGTAGAACTAACGATGTGATGGCTGGAATAGGAGCCGAGAGAATGCCTGTATCCAAGGGCAGAGATGACACCAAGGGCAAAGAGGATACCAATGGGAGCGATGATACCAATGGGAGTGACGACACTAGCGGCAGGGATGACACTACCGGAAGAGACGAGAGCAAAGGTATAGATGGAATCAACGATACAGACGATACCAGTGGCAAAGACGATACTAATGGCACGTTCGATACCAAAGGTATAGCCGAGGCTATAGGCAAAAGAGCTCCTCCTCCACTCGTTGGGCAAGTACTAACGGTACTCGTAGCCAGCGCAACACTAGTAACGGCCTGTGTCTGTGTAGTTGTTCCGGTAGGAGTAAAGACGGTCGTCGTAGCTACAACTACGCCACCAGGTGCAAGGATAGTTTGCGTTGTCGTTGTGGTGACAGAAGCTGTTGCAGTAGCGACAGTAGCGGGCGCGGGCGATGTACCGAATGTGGCTGTATAAGCGCGAGGAAGGGGAGGTGGCAGTAAACCGCCTATAACATTGTTGATGGTCAAAGCACCACTGTTCGGGAAGTCGGTAAGAGCGGCACTACCACAGAAGATACCGGTGTAGGTTGCAGGGGCGCCGGAGATAGTGTATGAACAAGTTCGAGTATATTGTGCTAAGGTGTTCGAGATGACAGGCGTGAAGGTAGGCTTCGTTCCAGCGAAACATGTTGATGTGCCGGACATGTAAGTCATTTGAATACCGAAGACATCGCCTACTATATGTTGGGAATGATCGTAGCTGAAGGTTGGAACTGCCGTCCCTATAAGAGATGGCAGTGCAGAGGCCACGAGCGAGCAGCCCGACATGGCTGTGATCGTGCGAGATTAGCGAATGTATCAGAGGTGAAGAAGGTAAAGGATGAGCGACTGGATAGACTTTGAAAGCGAAAGTATGCCTCTTTATAAGTTTTTCGAGCTGTTAGAAAGAAGGCAAAATCGCCTTCCTACCCTCGCTCGGCAGTATGAAATGATGACGGGTACACAGTCTAGAGTTGGGAAGTGCCGGGACCCCTACATGATGGTAGGGGTAATTTTGTCTTGTATGGATCGAAAACGCGTCTTCCATTGATTATCCAGCAATTATTTATTGAGGGGCCGCATATCATTGACGCATTTTCGATCAATGTATCTATGTCAAGTAGCGTTTGATGAAATGATGTTAGATAATACTAGCTGCAGGGCTCGGGGTACCGTACTGATTTCTAGCATGCTTACATCAATTTTGGGACTTCATAGATGTCAATATCAGAACGCTATGCAGAATTGAAGGGCAAAGACGAGTTGAATAGGGGCATCAATCTATGCCTCCAATATTTTGCGAGTATGGAGATGACATGCTTCAGAAGTTCACCCACGTTGTATGCCTTGTGATCTTCCATTCACGAGATGGCAAACGTGCTAGACCAAATCGAGATCGAGAAAGTTAATATTAAGGAACACGTTAGTAATGGTTCCTCTGTCTTTGTATGCTTTCACATGTATGGGTGTCTGAGTTCTGAAATCGCTTTAACATCCACTGAATCAGATCTTAACCATGGTCACAGCTGGTAGGTACATGTAAACGAACTCGTATACGTCTTTGCATAGTATTATGAATGCGTCAGTCTCATGAATGAGACAACTGGTGGTGAACGGTGTGTAGCGCTGGACATATCGTGAAGCAAGAGTGCCTGGAAGATTCAAAGGATCCGGGTTGCGCATTGGAAGACGGTCTGCAGAGTATCCCAGTGTCAGCGGAAACTTTTCGTTCATTCTCAGAACCAGCAATCGGAATGTGACATTCCAGTTGAAACCGTAATGGTCTCTAATTCAATTTCTACATACTATGTTGACGTGAGACATCAGAAACCTGCCTTCACAGTCCCTATACTGCTTACTCTTTTCGTTGTCAATCGCCAATGTCACGCCCTTGGGCAATAAGCACTTTCACAAGATTTGTCAGCTTACATTGGGTGATACCCGTCGTTCTTCGGTTATGAGCCAATTCAAAGACTTGGATTACAAATACGTTTTGAACAGGTCTTCAGGGACGCAACTACCCTGCCAATCTTGGCCAATACCTTAATGTGACGGCGCCGTGAGCTGTAATACTCAACACAGCTTGTGCAACTTCGACTCTGGATGAGACAATCGAGTCCTGCTGGTTTTCTAGAGTCTCCAGTATATGCAGGGCCTTCAAGCCCTGCTGAAGAAAATGAAAAGCTGGATTCAATATACTATCGAAACAGCGCATTGAAAGAAGTGTTGTGGTACTAATATGCAGAGGACCAGTTGAGCGAATATCGCAACCGATTGAAACAATGGTAGGAGGGAACCAAGATCGTACCCATGGCCACTTGTGGCAAAAGAAGGGTGGGATGGCTTACAAGAAGGTGAGTGGGAGGTGCACTGAGGAGCGAGAACGAAAAGGGTGCGCGTTCTGGAAGCGGTTCGGTACGTCTCCGTGATGTCATGTAGCGCGCGACACGTATTACGCGTCGAGGCGCTTCATTTTGTTCGCATCATGTCTTTCAGCACCGATATAATGAACCTGTAATCGACTTTACGGGCGGTGGATAATCAGATATGAAGCGAACACGGTGACGCAGGGTATCTATGACGTAGCTAGCATAGACTACTCGAGACGCCTTTGCTCAGTGTCCTATCTCACAACCTCTAACGACTTTATCTTCAAACGCCTTCCTTCTAGAATGAGCTCGCGCTTTGTGATGCATCGTTGCCCCCACCCTCATCGAGGTCAATAGCTTGATACCTGTTATTTTCCCAAAACGGTTTCTCCTTTCTCTTACTGCCAGTCAATGAAGCCGTCAGCCCGCAAGGGTCAATAAAAGTCATCCACCAAGGCATATCGTCCTTCCAACCCGGGCCCTGTAACTCAGTCCGACCATTCTGTGCCACGTATACATGATAGTCTTCCGGCAGATAGTGACGTGGATGTCGGTAGTTCCATAATATAGAGTTTACCAGCATGGGACTTGCTTCGAAAACCCAGAAGAACCACTCATACCTTAAGACGGGGGAGAGTGTCCTGGGATCCCAGTCTGGTGATGAGTATTCATAGATGGCGGTCGTTCCAAAGTGTTCGATTATGCGGTAAACAGTGCGAAGGAGGAGGAGCATCATGCTCAAGTACAGCGTCACGAGCGGGCCTCGTACCTTGCGCGTGGTGATGCTTCCCCTTACGCATCGTGCATGGAAGATGCCGGCGATGATGCAGAATACGGTAATTACACCAACCTGCAAGACGAGTGATGCTTTCAAAAGGACGCCTCCCCTCTTGATGTATGACTCAGGAACGTTTGGGTTTACCAGCCAGGCAACACCAATAGCATTAAGGAATTCGACAACGCTGGACACGAAGCCAAAGGTAGTCAGAGTGCGGCTTGGATGGAGGGGTGAGTAGTACGGGACGTAGTAAAGGATACGACCAAGTACGTGGTAGTTGGCTAACTCAAGGATGGGGCTGTCTCATGGCGTCAGCTTTGAAGGATCCTCCTCGAATATCAGTTATCACTTATGGAGCGCAGTATATGAGTGTGGTGCTCGCAATGGATAAATTGACGTCTTTGTAATGAATTACGCCGTAGGATCGAAGGGCGAACCCTGCGGTGAAAAGTAGGCCACACACGGGATGAAGGCCTGTGACCCTCCATGCTTTGTATTTGATACATTGCCACACATGCGCAATTGTAGCGACCGCGAACCAAGCTGTGAACATTGGTGGAGCCCAATTGACTGGGTCATAGAGGTAAACACTACCCGGGACTATCTCGCCGTTGCTCATTGTAAGAATGGACGAAAGACTCGAATGCTGACAAGGGCCAAGACTGACGATTAAGCAAACCTCATTGTTCTTATATCCTGAGTAACATATTCAACATGTGGACAGCCGCTATAAGAGCCCTGCTGTTATGTATTTTCTCAAAAAGGCTTATTGCCAGGCCAAGACTGACGGAAAAGGTGCGAAGGATTCTACGAGCGTACAACGCTCAGGCAATTGCGACCAATGAATTCGCAGCCTTATGGTAGTTGCAAAGTTGTTCCTTGAATAGGTTAGGATGATCATGTGCGGCTGTGTAGTAAATTCGACGTAATTGTAATCGCGGGTAAACAGGCAGGACGTCCTTTCAGTGAACTGAAGACTACGAAGCGAACTCTACGCGAGTCGTTTATTATTTCTTGACTTGGAAGTCCGTTGTGACGTCTCCCGCCAGTGCTTAGAGATGGCGCTTGGGACTACTCCACATTTGCTCCTATTGATGGAGGTTGACATGAGACACGAGCGTTGAGTGGCTACATAGATATCAGCAACTGCACTATGGGCTTGGCGATCGACAAATTCACAGCTTCTTACCTACGGATTTCCGTTGTAGAACGCAATCAGCAAGTGCTTAGGGTTCCAACAGCCTCACAGCGAGTGAGTAGAGCCGCCCCCACCGGCGTCACCGATGGAAGCAAAGCAGAAGGTCCCTTGTCACGTAAGCAGGCAGATTGCGGCTAGTCCCAATACGGCAGTAACGATGGCCAAGGATTGGGGGCCAGTTATCAGTGCTCATCCTCGGCGGGGCATTGCATCTCTCAGCCACAAAAATGAGATTCAACTCTCTATGGTAATAAGAGAGCAAAGATGCTCGCTGCTGCGTGGAGTTTAACCTTGTCGCAACGGCCGCAACTGCATGTGCGGGTACCTCGAGGTCCAGACTAAGCCAGCCACGCACTTGGAGACATCAGTGTTCCGCCTGCATCGATAGCAAACAAAACACTTCGTCGAGTCAATATGGGCTTGCCCGAAAAGGGAGAAACGAAAGCAACTCGGCAATGCTGGGAATGCTTGAAACGCCGCCTTGTATGTGACTGCACACTACCCCACTGTAGAAAGTGCCAAAAAGCTGGACGGCAATGCTCTGGCTACGACGATACAAAACCACTCCAATGGGTCCAGACGGGCATGGTGACTTCAAGACGGAGAAAGAAGAAAGATAACAGCCCACCAAAACTATACGTTGCGACTCCAACGTCGAGCCAGGACCGGCAAATCTCGTGTCAGAATGATGGAACATCTGAGCAGGAGTTCTACGGACGCATGTACGAAAACGATTACATCTGTGAGCCGGTTGACTACGAGGACGCTTTGACTGCGTTCTATGAGAAGCAGGAGGGTGTACCTAAAGTTAGCGTGTCGGAACTGCACGTATCCGCAATCAAAATGACGGCTTGCGCTAATGAGGCTGCTCGGATATTCAAGACTTGGGGAAGGGCCAAGATTGAAGATGTAGTCGAGAAGGGATTGCATGACGAAGCTGCAAAGATACTGCGATCGAAGCGAGACCCTCTTCGACGTTTGAAACGCTTAGTGGTTGTTCTGCACAAGTACGAGGTGCCAAACTACCCATATCTGGCCAACGAGACGTCGGATATTGTTCAGGCTGTTCAGTATTGTAAGTGTATAGTTATCCGAAAATTAATTATCAAGGTACGCAGCTCATAGCTCCAGACAATGCCGGGATTCGAGCGCAGTACAAGGCCCACGGGGAGCTGGTACCCAATCCCGCCATCGTTGTCTTCCCCCCTCAAGTGCTGCATCTCCTCACGCCAGCGATTCACCACACGCTAGTATGCATATCCCTCAATCACTTTGTCCACACGCAGCCATCTGGCGCCGATCGCACAATCATGAGCATGAACCGATCAAAAATATATCACCACCGAGGCGCCGCCTTGCGATCGCTGAGCGAGTACATTGCACAAGACAAGACTAGGTGTTCGGACATGACCATCACTAGTATCCTGATGTTCATGTGTCTGGAGGTATGCTGATTAACATGGTTTGCGTATATGGCGGGGGACATGGGCTAATGCTTAGATATAGCTCCAAAACCCTAGCTTCTCGGACTGGCGTTCACATGTCAACGGGATGAAGCGGCTGATTGACCTGCGGGGCGGACCTAAGCAGCTCATGAAAGATGCCCCTCATCTAGTGCCATCACTAGTGATATACCTACTGTAGGTACCTTGGGCTCCGTGCACAAGCTTTACTGGCTAACGCAAGCGTCTAGCATCATCTCGCTCGCCAACACGTGCAGCCCATCGTGGGACCAAGTTGATATTACAGGAGCAAACGGGACGATTATAGAGGACTTGAGCAGCGTCTACGATCTCATCTTCCCGTACACACTATGTCCCCGGGAGCTCTACATCGAGATACTCCAGATTGGCCAGCTACGTAGCAAGGCATCCGCGGCCATGTTGTTATACGATGCCGATCCAGCGCATTCTCTGGAGGCGCATGACTTGATTGCTCGTATTGATGCATTCTCTCCTGAGGACTGGGCGCAGGCTGGACCCCTCTACTCGGAATGGCTGCTGCTGGGACAGATTTACCAGGCTGCTGTGTCACTCTACTGCAGCATGTCTCTGCAATCGCTAACCGTGCTGCCGCCGAGCGTGTCGCTGCAGAAAGCGCAAGAAGAGAAGGGAAATGTGCTTCTGAGCAGTGTGCACATTGCGCTCCAGGATCCCAGGATGGCCAGGCACATGGTTTGGCCTCTAGCGGTGGCAGGGGTCGAGGGCATCCATCGCAGCGAGACGACAAAAGACTGGATTGAGGCGAGTCTGGGAGATCTTAGCAGGCTACTGGGGACGAGCTGTCCGCTGAAGGCGTGCGCAGTGTTGAAGAGGTACTGGAAGAGCGGGATACCGGGATGGGATAGCTGCTTCGACCGGGCATACGCGTTTATCATCTAGAGACCCAACTGTCACGTCCATGTTCCACGCAATTTGTGTGTATATGTATGTTGAGGGGTGTATTGGCCGCAATGTAAAGATTTACTATACAAAGAAGAGCTGCAATGGCAAACTCTCTTCATAACGCCGAACCATGCTGTTTTGCTCTCGTTCCTTCGTGAGTGGTGTTGAGCGTCGACCGAGGCACGCGATCATTTTTTTTTCATCCAAGTGTACCACCTTGCACAACTCCCAACTACCGCTCCAGCCCTTTGTTGTCTGGATCCTCATCGCCCTTTGTCTCCTTGACGTCCTTGTAAGGCCGCCCAGCATAGAGCATGTATCCCTTCTCTTCAATGGTGCCTGCCTTCTCGTCGGCCTCGGCACGGCCCTGGCCAAAGGCGCCCGTCTCCAATTGGCCCTGGACAGCGATAGGCCTGTTGCCACGAAACCGCTTGCGCATATCGATCATGCCTTTTTTGCACTCTGCATAGCCCTTTTGGAGCTGCTGGCACTGGGTGGGGAGCGTGTATTTGAGGGGCGGGCGCAGACAGTCGCCGGGCGAGTGCCGCTCAACCATTATGCAGTCGCTGTTCTGGAGGCAAAAAGCCAGGGCGGCGCCTGCGATTGGGTACGTTAGCCGCCCGAAGTTTCACCATGGCGAGGAGAAAGAGGCCATACGGATGTCTTTACATGACTGCGGCATCGTGGTTATCAGCAGATGCGGCGGCGACAGCGAACGACGTGGAGTGATGGCAGTGGAGCACACGGCAGCAGTGGCATCCAGGCCATGTGCGTCGACGCGGCGCGAGGCAGCCGGGCCCGGTACCGACGGCCGTTAGCCAGGCTTGGGCAAGATGGGCTGTCACATGTCAAACATGGGCGCAGAGTAATGGCATGGCAGTGCAGTAGTGTCGGTCAACGTCATTTTCTTCCCCATCACACACGGCTGGACTCCCATGGCTGGGCCACCGTCTTTCCCAGACAGGCTCAAGCTTCGACGTTTCTCAGGCCCCGGCGCGCGCAGAGAGGGGCTATGCGTTGGCGTTGCAGTCGACTGAGGGTTTACCTGTTGCCATAACAGTCTCGTCTCTCTCGGCCCACCCCCCAAGCACCTCGCTGCCACCGCCATCGCCATGGCGCTGCATATTCCCTTTCTCTCGCGCCTGCACATCCGCGAGTACATTGCCTTGCTCCTGTCCATCTCCCTCATCATCCTCGAGTCCTTCATTGCCGTCATCACCCTCGCCCTGCCGACCCCCATTATCAACTTTTGCTACCGCCTTACCCGTCGCCTCTTCGACTACTGCTCCTCGCCCTCGTCTAAGCGCTCGCGTGACAAGAAAAAAGCCATCTGGAGCTCCATTGCCAATGCCTCCGACTTTACCGAGCTGTGCCAGCTCTACGGATACGAATGCGAGGAGCACATCGTCCAGACGGGCGACGGCTATCTGCTGGGCCTGCACCGCCTGGGCTGGAAAAGGGGCGAGGAAAATGTGCGAGTCAACCCCCGCGACCGCGCAAAGGGCCAGAAGAAGAAGGTTGTCTACTTGCACCATGGCCTCATGATGAATAGCGAGGTGTGGGTGTGCCTGACGGCCAAGGAACGATGCTTGCCCTTTGAGCTGGTGGAGCGCGGCTACGACGTCTGGCTCGGCAACAATCGCGGCAACAAGTACTCCAAGAAGAGTGTGCATACGCCCCCGACATCGAGCAGCTTCTGGAATTTCAGCATGGACCAATTCGCCTTTCACGACATTCCCGACTCGATTTCATACATTCTCGAGACGACCCACCAGCCGTGTCTGTCGTACATTGGCTTCTCCCAGGGAACCGCTCAGGCTTTTGCGACGCTATCCATACACCCGACGCTCAACGAAAAGATTGACGTCTTCATTGCGCTGGCGCCAGCCATGTCGCCCAAGGGTGTTGCATCTGGAATCGTCGACGCCTTTGTAAAAGCCTCCCCGAACATCCTGTACCTTGCGTTTGGTCGCAAATCCATCCTTCCTTCGACAACTATGTGGCAGTCTATTCTGTATCCGCCTATTTTTGTCCGTGTGATTGACAAATCCTTGAGATTTCTTTTCGGATGGACCGCTAATAACATTCTGCCTGAGCAAAAGCTCGCCGCATATCCCCATCTTTACTCTTACAGTTCGACCAAGAGTGTGGTCCATTGGTTCCAAATCATCCGCAACGGCACGTTCCAGATGTACGACGACGATGACTCGAACCCAATCATCTCCAACCGATCCAAGTACTACAAGGTTGCCAAGTTTCCCACTAAGAATATCAAGACACCCATTGTGTTGGTCTATGGTGGGTCGGATAGTCTGGTCGATATCAATATCATGTTGAAGGAGCTCCCCTCTCACACAATCGCCAAGGAGATCCCCCACTACGAGCATCTGGACTTTTTGTGGGCAGAGTCTGTCAACACTCTGGTCTTCCCACATGTTTTTGAGTATCTGGAAAAATTTGCAGTCACGGAAAGCGAGACTCCTAACGGCACTAAAGAGAAACGACGGTCACCAATCACATATAGAAGTCTCCTACCAGGAATCGATACTCTGCCCGAGCAAGAAGGATACGACGATGTAGGAGACGAAAGGAAGGTAGCTTCACCCACTCTCCGACCCAGGCGAGGCTCGCCCCCAACCCGACGAGCAATTTCCTACCATGGCCCATCCTCAGCTGACAGTCCCTCGGTGATTACCAGCCCCGTTATAGCATCGAGAATGTCCTATCCAGCTGCCTACAAGATGAATACGGAGGAAATATTCCCATCCATCCGCAGCAGAATCATGTCACCACCCCCGACAAACCGAGTCTCACTTACTTTTGATTCGCCCGAAAATTCGCAGACCACAGCTCAAACCTCAACCTCTCGCCCCGAAGGCTGGTGGTCCTCCGACGAAGTCGCCGGCACCGACCCTTCTCAATCTACCACCCCTGCGAGTCCCACTCCCGCCAGGAGACTCAGCATCGGCAGCCAGCAAAGCACAAAAAGCATGGCGGGCAAGTTCGGCGCCAAAGGCATCACCGTTGGCGCTAGCAAGGCCGTCAGCGCCGTATCAGCGGGCGAGGGCGTCGGCGAGGGCCACAACGCCGGCACCACCGACAACAAGAAGCAGCGTCGCAACACACTCAAGAAGAAACAACCACCTCCCTCTCAGCCTTCTAGCTGACGTTCGCGGAAACGGCCTGCTCAGAAGAGAAGGCTGTTTTTGAAAAAATTGATAAGGAAATGTCGTATGAAGTAAAAGAAAGAGAGGGGGAGGGGAACGATTGAGGGGACAACCATATTGCATTTTTTTTCTTGGTTCTCTCTCGTTCTTCTTTCCTTTTGGATATCACGGTTTACACACACACCCTTTTTTTATAGACTGAAAGGGCAGACGACTCAAAGGGCAGACTTTTGTTACTCCCCATGTTCCCTCACCCAGCGTTTTTTTATATATATACACGTCTCTCTCTTTTTATGAGTTAGGAAAAAGAATTTATATCAATACCGATAAGGGTTTTTTTATCTCTCTGGCTTTTTCTTATCTTTGTTCTTATCTGAGTGAACGAAGATGGATACACGTGAACGTTGCAGTCTGAACTAGATTGCTTGGTGACCTAGTATTTCTGTCGTCGGTATTACAGATCCCAGTCATTACATATAACTATATATATACATATCTCTCTCTCTCGGGGTGTGGATTATCCGGGTGATGGTGATCCAGATGTGTCAGGGCGAAAGGTGCAAAGCCGATAATGAGTCGAGTCGAGTCGATCCTTTCAAAACCTGGAACTACGGACTGCCGACTTTTCGAACACAACTTGCCTGACTAAGTCAACAGCGCGCATACACGTGCCTGATGCACACACCTGACTAGTCGGCCATGTCTTCTTCGGCATAATTTGCATCCTATTTCGATAGTTGGATAAGGCCGGTAGGATGCGACTTTTTCATCTTTTTTTTCTTTCTTTCTCTTGCTGGCATGGTTTGCATTGAGGTTTGATGAGGGTTAGTTGGTGGTGGAGAAGGGGGTTATTGACCTTGGGAACTGAGGGAGTGACAGGTTGGGGGTTCCGAGGTTTTGCCTGGATGGCGGGGGCTTGGCGGGGTGGGAGGGGGAGATTGCGAGGTGGTATTGTTTGTCTTGGTGGTGATGCTGGTGGTGGTAGTGTTAGATGTCACGTTCTTTTCGAGACTTCTCTGGGCCGATGTGTGGAGGTGGCAAAAATTGACACTTCTCGTAGATACGATAAGCACGATATGTTCTCTTTGTTTTATTTTGGTTTGCTCGTCAATCATGTCATCTCACGTCTTCATCGCATGTTCACCCTTGGACGTCTAATCCAACTACACACTACCCAGCTATTCTAGGCTCGTCTCGCACCCCCATCTCTCTCTCTCTCCTATCTCTTGGCTCTCTCGCAAAAAGGCCTAACCCGAAGACGCGCGAGTAGCGACATTCTACACAAACCTCTATAGCCACAAAGTGGTATGGCAGGGGTGCTATCAATATTCAGCCTCACGACTCACGACTCCCATCCACAAACACAGACATGCTTGATCGGAGGTGGTGAGAGATATCGCTGATACCGTTACAAACAAGGATCACCATCTCCCATACTTGATAGTTCAAAAGCCAAGAGAAGGGGAAGGGTAGGGGGGTTACTCAAACTGTCTCAGCCCCGTTGCTAAACTCGGTTTAGCGCACAATCCTGAGGCACGAAAACCACCGACGCTTTTGGTGCCTCAAACACTTGTCGTGTCTCATCCTTTCCCCCCACCCCCTTTGCCGTTGCGCCCAACCCGTAACTTTGTAATATTATACACACGCCATTTTTGCTCCTTCGGGGAAGTGACAGGTGTAGCGCTGCTGCGCTGTAGGGCCGAGAACCTTAGAGGACCGTTTTGCGACGCACGATGCAGTTTGGGTAATCTATCTCGCACCTCGCACGTTCGCGGACTGTGTGTATGTTTGCATTGAAGGGGAATTTGGGTTCAGCCTTGCGCACCCTGTTATCGTTGCTACGCACGAGAGCAAGAATGAGCATGTGGAGTGTGCATGTGTGTGCATTGCACAAACAGCCCGTGACCACGGAAAAATCGGAAGAGGTAAACGATACTTAATGCGTCCTTTTAAGAGAAAACTAGGCTGCAAGGAGTACTTTGCGACAATGTATTGCCTAGATCCCACTCCACGGTTCTTGGTAGGGGTTGTGCAGCCGTTGTTCCTGGCTAGTAAGAAACGCCTTGGCTATTACAGACTCCTGCGGGGACCCTGTCCTGATGGAGGAATTGAGGGGCTAGGCTGGGGCTGGTGAGTGATGTGATATTATGGCAATCCTATAGTTATGTACTTCCTGCCCTGACCCTGGTGCAGTGTTCTGACTAGCTGGTTTACTTCTCTTGCTTTTGAGTCGTGGGTTGCGCATTGAGTCTCTTCCTTCGTTCGGTCGTTCGTTCGTTCATTGCATTTATTATCGTGGTCTCTCGCTGGCGAGCATCAAGTTGGTTTGATATTGTGTTTTTTTGTTGTAAAATTTCTCAGACGCTCTTTTGCACAATAGCTTTTGTGTTGGTCTCAGTCACTCCTTTTTTGATCTTCTGTATCGGCCTTGTTGCGCCTTTTGTTTTTTTTTGTTACACCACCACTGTCTCTCTTTTCAGTTACGTCGAGGTTGAGGTTTGTGCAAGAGTCATCGCTTCAAGGAATCTTTCTAACGCCTCTTTGGATTTCTTGAGTTCTTACGGCGCGCGCCAATATGCATTTTCTACACGCACTTGTCGTCGTTGTTGCGACGTTGGGGAATAATGTCGATGCGATTGCAGAGCGCGGCTTGGAAGCCAAACCGCAACGCATCTTGAGGGCCGCGACGAAACGGTCCGATCTATATCGAAGAAGTGTTCGCATTACCAAAAGATTTGAGACGGAGATGGCTTATGTAGAGAGTAGGTTGCTTACTCAGGTTTATGCGTACCCGGGCTAACGATTGATTAGATGAGAATGTCTGGAGCGATGCATCGACTTTTGCTTCCCAGGTCAAGGTCAGCTCGCAGAGGCCAGTATTCACCCTCGAAGAGCATGAGCATCACTTGAAGGCCGTCGAGTGTGGCAACGATGCTATGAAGTTACATTTCGTTGATGCCTCGTCTGCCCGAGATGCTCGAGCCGCCTATGGTGAGGACGGTGGCTTGATCATCACTTCGCACGAGAGCTGCAACGACGAAGGCGAGCGTGAAGTTTACCGGTAAGTTACACCTTGTTTTAAAAGATCGTACCCTGACAATCCTAGTGTCACCGATGTATCCTTTGCCGAGGATGGAGAAGCACTCGACTTATCCGTTAAGAAGACAACATGGCGACAGGCCTTTGACCGCATGAACGTGACATTCGGTCACACCACTGATGACCACATCGTTCGTCGCCATGCCGACTTTGCTATGGTCCGGAGCAAGCGCCAGAACAGGGTTGCTATTCCCCAGAACGTATCAGAAGACGTCAACACTGCTCTCTTCGACTTGAGTTCCGAGATAGTCGACAAGACTTTTGCCTCTGAAGATTTCCTTGAAATCCTTGGAGCTGCAGTTCCCCTTCCTGAATTGCCCATCGCCGTTCCCATTGAGATTGGCTGCAAGCGATGTGCTACCACTGGACAGTTGGCACTCAACCAGGGTGCTTTCAACATTGACCTATCGCAAATCGACCTGATCCCCGACATCTTTCAGGGAGGTGACGACGGAAAAGAGATCGCGAGCGTTATCTCGGGCGGTTTTGTGGAGCTTGTAGCTACTGGCGTGGGTGCGCGATTGGATCTGTTTGCGCGACCATCTGCCAACGGCGAGTTCGAAATTGCTCTAATTCAACTCCCTATCGCTGGATTTGTCATTCCCGGAATCGGAAATGCAGGTGCTGTCTTCGAACCCAGAATCGCGTTTGAATTCGAAGTCAGCGGCGGGCTTGAGGTCAACTACGGACTCGAACTCAATGTGCCTGACAACTCTAGGCTTCGCATCGAGCTCACCGACCTCGGTAGCAGCAGTCTTGTTGGTTTCCAGGACACCACTCTTACTCCCCTGCCCGTCACTGTCAACATTACAGACGTTGATGTCACCCTTGGTCTTGCCTTCAAGCCCGCCATCCCAGTTGGTTTCGACTTCCTCGGCCAGTTATCAGCGGAGGTCACTGCTACTTTGGACCTACCTCGCCTGGATGCAAAGCTCTCGACCAACATTGCTGAGAACTGTGGTAGTGGCGACAGCGCCACTGATCCATCTGCACCAGATGCAAACAGCACGACGCAGTTGTCTCCTGATCTTATTCGGCTGGGTCCTATCGCCTTGGTTGAAGCCAACGTCTCCATTTCCTGCGATCTCAGCTTTGACGTCTCGATTCCCATCCTGCCACCACCCTTCAACGCCGTCGGGGTTGCACAAAACATTTTCAAGGCGGAATTCCCTCTCGTCTCGGAATGCAAGTCGCCAGAGACTGCTTTCGATGATGCATCGGGTATTGTCGTTCCTGCGCCCCCGGTTGTTGCGCCCCCGACTGTGAGCGAATACATCACCTCGGAGGCTCCGGCGAATGCTACGGATGTGCCAGTCCACACAGCCCCAGTGGTGAATTACACGATCTCTTCGACGGTATCCATGCCTGCTGCTACCGCTCTAAGCAGTGTAGTCTACACGGCTCCTGCATATACAGCTGCTCCTGATGATTCAGCCAGTACAAGCTGTTCAACTACCCCAAGCTATACAGCTTCCCCAGACGTGAGTGCGAAGACCAGCATGACTAATGCGAGTATATCTACAGCCCCGTATCTAAACATTTCCGCTAGTTACACTAGCGCTAGTTACCCAGTGCCTTCGGAACCGGCTTCGACCACCATAATGGCCAGCAGCAGCAGCAGCAGCGCTGCGCTCGCAAGCTCTTACGTCAATTCCAACTCGACGGCGATGATCAACTATCCCATTCCCGTTATGTCGACGTCGTGCGAAAGCAGTTCGACTAGCGTAATCACCACAACGTCCTACATTACTTACAAGATCTCAAGGACGAGTACGACGTCAGCCGCCGAAGCACCGACGCTAGATTCTAGATTCTCTTTCACTCTCTTTTCAACAGTTACTCCAGAGGCGGTTGCTCCAACTAGTATGGCGGAGACTTCATCTATGGAAGCTGAACTTCCTGTTGAGACTCCGTCTGCACCAGTGTCCATGTCTATGCCAGAGTCTACGTCTACACTAGAGTCCACGTCTACACTAGAGTCTATGTCTACATCAGAGTCCATGCCTGCCTCTTCTTCGCCTCCTTTTATCACTTCATCTGAGGAGTCTGCACCTTCGACTTCCTCGCCTGCTCCCGCCATGACTTCATCGTCCCAAGAGTCCGCGGTACCTTCGCCGTCTTCCATTCCCACTGTTTCTTCCGCCGTTTCCACCGCCGTTTCCACTGTTATCTCCTCCGCTGTCTCTCCGTCGTCTTCCACTCCCGCCAAGTCCTCTACTGCCTCTCCCTCGGACTCTACCCTATCGGAATCCACTCCCGCTACTTCCTCGGCCTCCTCTCAATCCTCACCCATCGCAACATCAACTCCAATCGTCTCAAGTCAACCATCCGCATCCCAAACACCATCGCCAGCCTCCGTGGCGCCACCACCACCACCTTTCATGAGCGGCCCGCTCCCATCGCTAGCAGCTACGCTCAGCGAAGCCCCCGGGTTTTTGGTCCCAACCAATGCGAGCGCCCTACCTGTGGTGCAGACAAGCATTGTGCCATTCACCGGCGCCGCGTCGCGGGGCGTACAGATACCATATCTGGCGAGTATATTGAGTGTGGTAGTTGGCGTCGTTGGTGTGTGGGCTGTTTGAGAGTGGGGTTGGTCGTCAAGAACTTAATAACTGTTATCTGTGGTCGTTTATATTCCTTTATTTCCGTTTGGGATACCCCCTTTTTTTTCTATCGCTATTGATGATTGGGGCATTTGTTTTTTTTTGGTGAGCAATGTTTTATGAGGGTACACCTTGGTTCTGATGAGCTTGGTAAGGGGTTTGGCAGTGTTGGTATGGGTTGTACGTATAATAATAGTGTCAACAACAAATCGGTTGTCTTATGTATTTCTAATACGGAAACATTATGAATTGAGATGATATTTTTGCAAAATTATACTGTTTATCCCCCAGGTAATATCTCGCTACTTCTCAGCAGGTATGTTTGTTCTTGTGACAAGTGCCATGATATTCAGCCTTCTTTCCATGCCTTCAGCCACAAAGTAGTATCTGTCCCGCGCTACTTAGTATTTGTTCAAGTCTAGCGGCTTGACACGTAGGCTGTGCCTCACCAAATCCTTCTACCTGACAGCCTGCTCACTCCTACACGCTCTTCTGAACTTATAGTTAGTTTTCCGTATACCGAAGATGTTTTCGCATGCGGATCTGCTCTCTCATAGCTGCAGTCATTGTGTTGGGAAACCCAGCCTTCTCGTTCCCAGGTACCATGAAAGTGATCTCTCTCAATCCGCTTGGAAAAACTGCCTATGATATATGCTTGCATATGCTTCGCTCGGCAGGTCCTTTATGAAGATACTAGGGGTCATGCCACTGCTCGGTCAAAATTCTATATGACTGGAGAAAGAGGGTGCTGGTCGCTTCGGTGGCTCTATTTGGTTTTAATGCGTTGAATGGATAATTCCAAGTCTTGGTGCGCACTCATAGGATGGATTCGAGATGCAAGGCTGACTGACGACTAGATGAATCTAAAATTACCTACACTCTGGATAATAAATGTCAAGCCAATGTGTTTTCCAAAGGTATGTCGTCAAATGATAGCTTTGACATGGTAAGGAAGTGGATAGGTGAATGCGGATCGAACCATGAACCTTGCAATACTAAGGATCAGAACCTGGAATCACTTGAAGGAATAAGGCTTCTCCGCATTTGCAATGATATACTTACACTAGAGGAGACGTCAAAACTAGCTCGATACGCATGCTTGAGCCACTGCTGGGGTGATGGAGAGAACCTCCTCAAAACAACACAAGAAGATATGCCCATACACGTTGATCTGGAAATCCTAATCGAGAATCTTCCAAAGACTTACCGGGATGCTGTGATTGTTTGTAAAGAGCTTGGAATTCATTATTCATGGATTGACAGTTTATGCATCGTCCAGAATAGCGAGCATGATTGGAACGAATAAGCTTCACGTATGGTGGATGTCTATCGAAACGCGTACGTGATCATTGCGGCCGTTACCGCCCAAAACTCGGAAGAGGGACTGTTCAATGACACTTCTGATCGGCAAATTGGTTATCCTCTGCCTGAGTACCCCTAGGTACATGTTCGGAAACAACTTCATGTTCCTCGTGAACCGGAGGAATTTATGGATATGTTATCAGATGACGGGTTTCCATTATACAAGCGAGGTTGGGTATTCCAAGAGCTTAGCTTATCTCCACGCGTCATACATTATGGCCGCGAGGAATTGATTTGGCACTGTCTAACAGATTCAAAATGTGAGAGTGATTCCTGGAGGATATGTAGTTTGTCAAGACTTGTGCAACTAGACTTGAGGGCTGGGTCCGTTCCAGTACGGTTGTCGTGGTATGAAGTTATGAGGGCCTATTCTTGCCGAAAACCTATCTTTGGGAAGGATAAGTTGCCTGCCATTGCAGCTTTTGCAGCCCGAGTACAAGCGCAAGACTGCAAGAAGAGATATATCCATGGATTTTGGGAGGACACCTTACGCTATGATCTTTTATGATTTGTGAATAGATACGAGGCCAAAGCACATGCCCATAAACATGGACTGGACAGCTCGCCAACCCGGTCGTGGACATCAGTTGAGGGCCCTGTAGAGTGGTGTGTGAACAGAAACGATGGTATTTTGGAGGAAATACCTTATACGAAGATCAAAAAGATTGTGTACAACACACGAGGGCCAATCATTCTTGGGGATGCCACGGAAGCGGCCGTCGTAATCCAAGCTCCTGTTTTGAGGCTTTGTGACATCAGATTTGTTGAAACTCTGATGACCGGATATAACAGCTAGTGCCATGACCTTGTATGAGCCTATCCTATATGGGACATACTATCAGATGCTAAGATTTACGAGAAACACGATACGAAAGCACTGGCTATACCTTTGCTATTGAAGAAAAGGAATGCACCTGGGGAATGCGTAGATGTCTACTCCAAAGCATTGTTGATTGTGGAAACTAGTGAGATTGGCATGTAGAAGAGGTGAGGGGTAGTTACAATTGAAGTCGGCAACGATTTCAGTTGGTTGGCTTCGTGGCCTGATTGGGAAGTGGAACTTTCAGGGGATAGAAAGGCGGCGCTGATCAGGGCAAAAGCAGAACGATACAACCACTTCATGCAGATTATGGAAGCGATAGAAAAACATACCATCACCCCTGTATAGTTGGATGTTAATAAGTCAACCAATCAAGGTTGCGAACACACAGTAGCACTATTCTGATTGACTATCGGAAACTCAATTTCATCAAAAACTTGTTACTCTCTACTTCTTCTCATTTTACACATTTGCTACTCGAAGCAAGACATCTTTTGTCTCTTTCCGGATCTTTTCCACGATATCTCTCGCGCTCTGGACTTGGTTCACTAACCCCACGCCTGTACCTGCCCATATCGCCGCACGGCCTTGTAGTCCTGTATCATATCCTTTGTTTTCGCTTGCAGCTTCCTGGTTGTGCAATCTCTGAATCTCCTCCAGACTCATCCCGCTCGCAAAATCCTTGTGACTCTGCGCAGCCAAGCCTCGTCCATCATACAGCTCAGGCCATATATTCGGACCCCGCAACTGATCAAACAACTTCGACCGCGTAGTCACCTGTCCACCGTCCTGCGCCTCCAGAATCGCAGCCTGATATTTTGGATGTATCTTGACCTCCCTCGACGCCAAAAACCTCGTCCCCATCACCACACCCTGCGCCCCCAGCGCAAGCGCAGCCGCAACCCCCCTTCCATCCACAATCCCCCCGGACGCCACGAGAGCAATATCCGCAAACCCCGCTGCACCCAACGCATCCGCCGCCTCAGGCAGCAGCGAAACAATCGAAGCACCCTTCTCAAACCCATGCCCCCCCGCATCCGCACCCTGCAAACAAAGCACATCGGGCCTTGCCCCCTTCGCAACTTCCAACGCCGCAGCTACACTCCCTAGCTGCACCCACACCCGACTCTCCGGCGAAACCCCGCGTACACCATCAACCCACTCCTTATACCCCGCCAACGTCTTCGACGCAAACAGCCACACAACTGCAGGCTTATACTCCCGCACCACATCCAGCACCTCGGCCATCTCCATCGCAAACTGCAGAAACCCCACGCCTACACGCATCGTCCCTTCTCCGCGCGTGTGGCCCAGTAATTCGGCTGCGATATCGAGTTCGCGGCGTACCTCGTGCATATCTCTTACTCCGCCGATTAAACCCAGGCCGCCGGCGAGCGAGACGGTGGCTGCGAGGTGGCCGCCTGCGAAACCGAACATTGGGGCGTTGATGAGGAGAGGGGAGGACGTCCATGGGAGGTGGGAATTGAGTGTTGACATGGTGTGGAGAGGAGAGTTGGATTACCGGGTAGGAAGAGAATTGATGGAGTGTGAGTGGGACATGGTTATGGGTTTTGAAGAGAGAGGGGGAGGGGTGGGTGGATATGCAGGTAAGCGGGAGTCCTTGCGAGTGAGGTAAGTTACTAAAGGTGGTGGAGTTGCGCTATTACTTGTTGTGGGTCAGGGACGGGTGGTAGGCTGTTGATTATTACTTGATAGTTTGAGGAAGGTAGGAGGGGTAAGCATGTGCCCCGCATACCACTATTTCATCCTAGTTCGTAGACGATCGACGCGTTTTGCTGCTGGTTATATAATTTATAAAGTTTTCATTTCATATCAAATCGGCCTGGTGGTGTAGTTGGTTATCACGTTCGCCTCACATTCATCATCTGATGTTAGATCGGACGCGAAAGGTCCCGAGTTCAAACCTCGGCTAGGTCAAACTTCAATTTTTGTTCTCACTGTCTCCATGCCTACAGGCAATGGCATGTATGCGGTATATCAGTTCTTTTTTTGTTTAGCCTTCAAACTTGACTCGTATCGGATGAAACAGGACTCGGCAATTCACTTTCACCTGCACCGAGACTTCACACGGGCCAACCCATTCATTTTATATACATCGAGATAGCCAGACGACAAAAGAAATTACATTTCTACTCAACCAACCAACCCAGCTACTGAAACGACAATTCCAAAAGATGCGGCTTCCTCTTCTCCAAATCCAAAATCATTTGCCCCATCAACCCATTCGCCCAACTAAACCACTGCCTTGACCAAACCCCCGCATTCCTTGCATCCACACTCTCATGCATGAGTCCCAGCCCATCCGTACTTGAAATCAACCACCTCAGATTCTTTGTAATCTCCTCATCATCCTCCGAGGTCAAAATCGTCATGATAAGCGCCATGGGCCATGGCTTCCCCGGAAGCGTATGCGGACTTGCTACTCCCGTAATCGCAGGGCCAACGGCATAATAAGGATTATCTTTGGACAAGACTTTGTTTCTTGTGTTTTTGTAAATGGGGTCGTGGATCGTGGTGTATCCTATATACGGAGCTGATAAAAGAGACGGAACGTTGGGGTCATCCATTATATTTGCGCCACCGTAGCCGTCGACTTCGTAGGCGTATATTTTGCCGTGGGTGGGGTCGTTTGCTAGGCCATATTTTTCTATGCCGCGGTTTATGCCAGTGCTCATTTGTTGCATGCGGGTGGTCAGGGTACCGGCTGAGGAGGCTTCTACGCGCGACATTATGGCAGAGGAAGTGTTGAGGGCGGAGGAGAACATCATGTTGGAGGGGATGAGGTATTGGTAGGTGCAGGCGTCATCGCTGGGGCGGTGGAAGGAGCGGACGAGGCCGAGGTTGCCGCGGTGGGGGCTGCCGTTGCAGTCATTGATGGGTGTGCCGCCGTAGGGTGCGCAGTACGTGTATGGAGTGTGCTGCCATACGCCGTCTGCGGAGTAGCTGTCGATCATCATGCTCTCTGTCGTGTCCAGGATGAGCTCGACGGCTTTGGTCCAGTTACTGGAGTTTTGGAAGAACTCGTAGTCACGCGTGGCGGTTGCATAGTCGGTTGAGAGCTGGAGGAATGAGGCGACAGAGTCCAGTTCCCATTGGCAAGAGAATACTTTGAAGTAGTCGTACGGCGGAGTGATGCGGTCGTCATTCTGGCTGCTTCTTTGCGGGATACCGCTCTCGTCCGGGGCTTGGAAGGCGTTGCAAAAGGCGTTTCCGAGAATGTAGCGCGCTTGGAGGTTGATGGCGCCACGGAACAAACTGGCAAGACTGTCATGACTAGAATTAGGTTTCAACACGGACAGGTAGGCTTGGAGTTGGTTGGCCGAGTCGCGCAGCCACATGGCCTGGATATCGCCAGTGATGACAAAAGTTAATTCCTCTTGCTTTGTGCCATTGTTGGCATTATTTGAGAGTCCTCGCCACGCAATCGTAGTGTCCAGTGTGCTCGGCCATGTGTTTTCAAAGAGCTGTTTGAAGCGTCAGTAAGCTACTCGTTTTCCACAAAGTTAAGCTCGAGTCAGTACCCGGAACAGATCGGGATCTTTAATCACATTGCGCAATCTATCAATCGTCTCTTCAACCTCTGGGGCGCGAAAGGTCCTACACGGCTCGATGGGTCTCGCATAACTCAAGCTCCATTTTCCTGTGGAGAAGGGTTCGTGGCGTTGGTTGGCATAGTTCTGGTAGGGCGGGCACTGGGCGCTTGACAGGGGTGCTAGCAGAAGCGAAAGCCACGGGAAAACGGCGGCTGCGTGCGACTGGCGCATCGCGCAAGCGGGCAACGGGAGTGGCGTAAAATGATGTGCGTGGAAAGAGAGTGGCTAGAGAAAACTGGATGAATACGTGTATATATAAAAGAACAAGCAACGTATCACGACGGTATTTGGCGCATGATACTGGGGACACCAGGGGTTATATTGGAAGCCAAGCCGCAGCGGGTGACACCTCTTGATCCAAAACAGATAGTAGCGATTCCTTCGATAGTGGGTCGGCAAAAGTAAAAGCAAAACCCTATAAAACAGCGGGGTGGTCAAGGCGCACGAGCCGGTGAGGGGTTCTGGGTTCTTGTAGACAGGTAGTACTATCGGGTCATGTCAACCCGGACGGACAAAGTTTGTACGTTCATTCATCATAAGCGCTAACTTGAACTAGGTTCACAGCTGCATTTAATCTATCCTTTGACAATGGCTCTTACCCTATTTCTCTCCTCAAGGTCAAGCACCCAGGAGATCCCTGATTCGCCAGCAGCGTCATCAATCGCAACTTGCTCAAACTCGTCATCTTCCATGTTCAAGATCAAGGTCATTTGCGTGCACTTTTGGAACGCATCGCGAAGCGCATATGCACCACCACTGGTAGCGGCTGTGATGATACCCGCAATGTCCCGCTCGAGCCGAACCGCCCCAAGTTCATTCACTCTGCCATAATAGCTCTTGATACGTTTTTCCAGTGCAGAAGCGAGATAGTTGAGGCCAAGGGCAAGAAGACGGTCGAAGTTTGCTGAGGTGAGAATGCGTTTGATTGGACGAATAACAACACCCCAGCCACGATCAAAGCGAGACTTAACAATATCGGTATCGTCGGTATCTTCGTCATCGTTTGCGTCTTCTCCGCCAGTGTCATATCTGATATCCCTAAAGGCCTCGGCTAAGATTGGCCGGATGCGGGGTTTGAGAACATTGGAGAACAGAACCGTGATACCGTCGTTGAGCAAATCACCACTCTTGGTTGCAAAGGACTTTTCCATTGATTTGAGAGTGTTTTCGACAAAGGTTGCATCGTGTCCGAACGGGAAAAGGTCTTGCAAGGGGGAGTGAGCGTCTTCTTGGCCGGGTTGCGGTTGGATGCGCAGCTGCTGCTGAACTATGCGCTTGACATAGTCGTTGGCAATATCGAGATTGTTGATCAATACTAAAAAGGCAATAACCTTATCCTCGGGTGGGAGTCCGCCCTGGATGACGGGTTTGGGGTAGCTTTCGTCTCGCATCTTTCTTTGTATCATACCGATAAATTCGGCGCCCAGGATATGGCTTACGGCGGGAACTACACTACCCACAACGGCCCGTTGGGACGTGGCGAGCGTCCTCTGCAGAACCTGGTTGACAATGTACATGACGTCGTCAACGGCCGACGTGATAAAGGGTGGATTGGAACCAAGGGGTTTATTTGGGTTCAGAGTGAGATCAGACGGTGATTCGTCCAGCTGGAAGGCCTTCTCTACTGATCTGCGGAAGAAAAAGGTCGTCATGGCGTTGACTGGCTCAATGAGGTGGCTGTTGACCTTCTTGTGGAGGTTGCTGGTCGCTAGGAAATTGGGCATGACCAAGCCATAGTCGATGTGTTCTTCAGGCTCAGCGGGCTGTATGCATGAGTAATGGATTGCAACGATGACATGTTGTACTTACCGCACACTTGTCGGAGATGAAGCGAGCATACAGAGCGTAGCGGCCTAGTATGAGGGCACCTTCGCCGAGCAGGGCGTCAATCTCCTTCATGTCGACGCCTTCGTCTTCACTTGTGCGGGCCACGCCATTGGCTGGTGAGCTTGCGCGAGGAGTCCCAGAAGAAGGCTTTTGGGCTGGGAGGAAACTTTGGACTAGGAAAGAGAATGCATACGATTTGATATCGGTCAGTTTGCGGTCAATGTGACGCTCTTCATGCCATGTGTCGAGCACGATGCCGCCTTGGAGATCGGCTTCAATCTGCAGACGCTCAATAACCTTTTGCATCATGCCCGGGCCATAGTGGCGCTCTACTAGCGGCTCGTGTCCATCTACAATCTGCGCAATGTGCTCAAACAGCTTGGTGATGGTGTTGCCGTAGAAGTAGCCCTCGTTCCTCTGGGCTGGCGAGGCCGAGTTGAAGTTTACGCGCGCCCTTGAAGCCACACCCTGGCAAACATAGCGGCCGTACGCATCTAAGCCAACGTCTGTCCTGCCAATCAAGGGGAACAGCTTAAAGAATCTCGTCACTTTTGAGCCGTCACCATCCTTGGCAGCCTTTTCAAACTCGCGCAAAAAGAGACCGCAGAGGGATTCGGCAGCAGCGTCAAGTGTCACACGCGGGGGGTCTGGCACTTCGGCCGTGGGCACAATTTCCTCTGCGAAACTACCGTTTACGACATCGTCGGGGATCTTTGCAGCACGGCTGAGGTAACCTGCGGCCGTCTCCCAGTCCTGGGGCGCGCCCATGGAGCCGTGGACACCCAGGACGCAGGCCTTGAGCTCGGCCACCTGCTCGACGACGTGCAACGTGGCCTTGACATTGGACTGCTCCTGGTCCAGCCGTTTGACGGCGCCTGAGATGCGAGTGGCAGTAGAAGCAGCATCGGACAGCATGCCATTACTGATGGCGCGCGTGTTGACGGTCTGAGTGCCGAGGTGGGCGCGCAGCAGATCCAGACGGCCGAGTTCACGGGAGAGGTCCTTTTGGGAGGCGATGAGGGCGTTTAGCTGGCGCGTCACGGCGGCCTCATGGTCATGCAATTGGCTGAGAGCAGCATGGATCTGGGCCACGCTGGCAGCAGCAAAGATGTCCTGGGGATCGGTGATGTCAACGGCCATGGGCGGGATTGCAGCTTTGGGGCAGCCTGGCGATGGTGGAATTGCAGTCTGTGGGTGGATGGTGGGTGGAGGCTTGGCCAGTGACGTCTCATGGAGCATCCTGGCCTCCGTTGCCCGTTGCCCCTGCAGCCAGGCCAGATTCCTTGTTGACGGGCCGGAGATGAAACCAGCTGCTCGTAAACATGCCGTCTCGCCGCCTGTTGAACATTTCTGCTGTCTCGCACAAGTCGCAGACTCTGCATTGTCTATACATCCATTCGTACATACACAATCTCCTCCATCTGTCACGCGCCCGCACTGTTGCAAAAACGGTCGGCTGAGTCCTAACGGCCCTGTCATTCTAGACCATCCTCCCATTCGCACCACGACGAATACGATTACGCACCAACGAGCCGCAGCCGCACTCGACGCCTGCACCCGGCTCGTACCATTATCATTTACCACTGCCAACAACAACAACAACAACAACAATAACAACACAGCGTTGTAGCGTCTCTTCCACTTACTCCCTTCGCCCTCTCCCCCTCCCTTTGCGCCGCCTTCACCCCCGCCGGACCCTGGGCCAAACAGACTTCCCAAAACATCAGCCGCTGCACAGCCCAGCCTCGTGCACACAGCCGCCCACACCTGCGCCTGCGCCATAACACACACACACCCTCCATGTTGCCTCCATAGACGACGCTCCTAACCTACGCATATCCACGAGGGCGAACCCCCGGTGCGCCAGCAATTGTCACCATCTGCTGTGACAGCCCACCCAACAACCATGGATTCGACCGCTCACCTCCTCCATGCCGCCCACGAACTCCACGCCCGCGCCGGCGGCATGGGCGGCAACACAGCCAACCGTCCGGCTTCCTACAAAATTATTGGTCTAGTCTTGGCCATTTCGTCTGGAGTATTCATCGGCTCGTCCTTTGTCATCAAGAAACATGGCCTGCTGCAGGCCAACAAAAAGTACAACGAAGAAGCAGGTGAGGGTTATGGATACCTCAAAAACGCCTGGTGGTGGCTTGGCATGACGCTTATGATTGTCGGAGAAATATGGTACACGGCACTTTTGCCCATGCTGGCCCAGGACTTCGCTAACTTGAGCGCAGTAATCTGGTCGCATATGCCTTTACCGATGCCATTCTTGTCACGCCCATGGGTGCGCTGTCGGTCGTCATTTGTGCCATTCTCTCCGAGATATTCTTAAAAGAACGCCTCAGTTTCGTCGGGAAAGTCGGCTGTTTCAACTGTATCATCGGCTCCGTCGTCATTGCCGTGAATGCGCCTGAACAATCATCCGTCGCCCGCATTCAGGATATGAAGAAATGGGTCCTTAGTCCGGGATTTCTCAGTTATGCTGGAGTCATTATCGTCGCATGCGTCGTCATTGCTCTGTGGCTCGGTCCCAAGTATGGAAAGCGAACCATGATGGTCTACCTCACCATCTGTAGCCTGATCGGAGGCCTTAGCGTTGTCGCAACCCAAGGCCTCGGTGCCGCCGTGGTAGCCCAGGCTTCAGGCACCTACGGCGGACAGTTCAAGGAGTGGTTCCTATACGTGCTGCTTGTCTTCGTCGTAGCCACACTGTTGACAGAAATCATCTACCTCAACGTAAGTCACCCATGTCTTGGCCCGTGACCACTACTAAGCTTTGCCCAGAAAGCCTTGAACCTGTTCAACGCCGCGCTGGTAACACCAACCTACTATGTCTTCTTCACTTCTGCTACCATTGTCACCTCGGCCGTCTTGTTTCAGGGTTTCAAAGGCACACCACTTCAGATTGTAACTGTCATCATGGGCTTCCTTCAAATTTGCGCTGGAGTCGTGCTACTGCAACTGTCTAAGTCGGCCAAAGACGTTCCTGACTCGGCCGTCTTCAAAGGCGATCTCGATCAGGTCCGCACTGTTGCCGAGGTGGAGGAGCCAGAGTACGAGCCACGTGCTGATACCCTTCGTGGTGGAGCCGCTATCCTCAGGTCGCTATCCAAAGCTCGATCCCACAAGGAGCTTGCCGAGGCTCGCAAGATTCAAGAAGAGCACATGCAGCCCATTGGTGAAGGTGAACAGGTGGAATTCGACGGTATCCGCAGGCGCAAGACCATCATTGACCCCAATCGACCACCGACCCGGAACACTACCATTGTGCAAACCAAGGCCATCCATCCTCCACTTGGAATGTCTCAGTTTCCCCTTGATGACTCTGACGAAGATAACGACAGTTTCCATCCTGGCTTCTTTCAGCGGTTACGCTCGCGTGGCAAATCGACTAGCAGTCGAGACAGCTCGCATACACCTGTGCCCGGCATGGACATGCACTCACTACCACCCATCCCCCAAGCTGACGGCGCCTCAGAGCACGGATCTGACGGTGCATCCTACAAAAAGAGCATGATGACCCAAGACACATCCTACAAGCCACTTGATTCCCACATCCAGTTTGCCACTCCCCCATCCCGTCACGGTGGTTCCGAGTCCCCATCATTAGCCCCCCCAACAACCAGACGCCAATTCTCCTTTCAAAACGTCTTTGGGCGCAACCGTCCAGACTCAACCGGCGAACCCGTGTCATCGTCTAGCAGCAACAAGCCCCGCCCAACCAGCCGCCACAGCCGCAAGAGCAGCCGTGACACCAGAGGCGGTAACGCCACAGCAACCGAAGAAGAGCGTCTCGGCCTCGTGAAAGGCGACTCATCAAATCTCCTCCCAAGCATCAGCCGCACTAGCGACGAAGACGACGAACTTCATCCCGGACCCAGCCCCCCACGTTACATGGACGACTGGCAACTCCCGCGTACAGAATCTCCGGCATATGAGCCCGAGGTCCCGGTGTCGCAGCCAGTACACTCTCGGACCCAGAGTCATAGTCGGAGCCGCAATCAAAGCCAGAGCCGCACAAGGCCCAGGAGGGCCGATAGCGATGAGCCGTATGATGTTAATCTTGAAAAAGGGGGTGGGTACGCTAGATAAATTTACGAAATACGCAAGTTTTTGTGCATTGAACTAGAGATATATACCAAGGCTGGGGTTTTGGAGAGTCACATGTATGTTGTCGCGTCTATTTTAGCGAAAGTTTTTGTCTTTTTTTCGGTCGGGTTAAGAGGAAGAGACAGTAAAGTACGCCTATATGAGAGAGAGAAAGTGAGATGACCTAGACGGCCTTTGTTTTCGTCAATATCGATGTCGATGTGGGTAGCATAGCGAGCGAGACGGCTTTTGTGTTGCCCGTGTTTGGGCGGACGGATAGGGGACTTGTACACGTACGGTTTTACATTTACAATGCGGTTATGCAATGGACAGGACATACATGTATATGTAGAAGAATGGGGGATGTGGAAGTACAAAGGAGAAGGGAAAAGAGTACATGGCATAAGAATATGAATAATTAGCTAACTTGAAAAATGGAGATAATGATTTCAAACCTAAATCAACAGAGAGAGTCTTAAAAATTCATCGAATGTAAATTTGCATAGTGCCGAAATTGATACAATATAACTCATACTACAGACACACTCTCCAACTCCCTCTTCTAACTATACTTTCATAAAACAAGAATACTACACAACAACACACTTATGAGTTATGAAGTCCATGAGAAACAAAAAGGTTTATCACACAATCTCTCCCTCATCCTCCAACCCCCCTTCCTCCTCATCCTCATCCCAATCCACATCCGCCGCCGCCTCATCCGCCTTCCTCTGCACTTCCTTCAGCCCACTCATTTCCTCGACCCACCCCTGCTCGTCTAACGCTTTCTGCACAAAACCCCAGGGGTCCGCTGTGTACGCATCCAGCACCTTGGGACTGCAAGCGGAGCAGCAATCAAAGGGTTTGCCTTCGACCTGCAAGTTGGAAAAGGTGGATAGGTAGCCGCGGATTGTGTGGGGTATGGTGCCGAGGGGGTGTTGGAAAGGAGGAGGGAGGGAAGGGTGAGATGATGATGCTGGTGGCGCTGGGGTTGATTGTGTGGTTTGGTGGGAGGGGGGTGGTGCAAGACCTTTTGCGGGGTGTTGGAGGATGGAGATGAGGAGTTCGACTAGGAGGCTGGATGCGAGGGGTGCGACGCCCGGGCGGGTGACGGTGCATTGTTGGTCGAGGGTTGCATTGCTGAGGGACTGGTGTGTATGTGTTAATTTGGTGTTCCTTGATTCATGTGGAGATAGTTGTTACTTACGTCTGCGGGTGCAACAACGTCGTTGCAGAAGTAGCAGCCTAGCTCTACCTCGTTCTCCTGGGTTGCTTTCAGGCCGTGTCGCATGACGACATAAGTGTCGAATCCCAGAGCCGCGTTCAGCACAATCTTGCCCTGCGCCTTGCCCATGACGGTCGGTAGCCATCTGCTCTCTCTTGTGTCCATGAGCAGGAAAACGGCATCATGCTCGGCAATCAGTTGTTGCAACTTTTCAAATTCCGTCTTTGTCGTTGCGGCGTCCGTCATGGGGTGGCCGAGCATGGGAACCTGCATGACATGGCCCTTTGCATCCACCCCTGGGTAAATCTCCTTCAGCGCCTCAGCAGCTCTCTCAGCCTTTTTCGCTCCACCTTTCAAACAATCTTGGAAGTTAAATAGGGGTTGTCGTACGGGATTTGAAAAGCTGACGGTCGCATTGTCGATAAAGGTAATCTTTCGGACGCCCCACCCCATTAGAGTGCGTGAGACATACGTACCGAGCGTGCCTGCACCGAGTAATAGGCATTTGCAATTCTTGATGACATCTAGATCAATCGAGGGGGCTATGCGCCACTTGATGAGCTTGAGATTGAGGTCCACGGCCTGATCTGCTAGCTTGGTCTCGTCCATATACTCTGATAAGTCGACATTCCGCGAGGTGAGCTTTCCTGTTTCTGTCCGCTCCCATCCTGTAACCTTGGGTAGTGGCGGGGTGCTCTTCTGTTCCAACATAGGCGATGTAGGCCCGGCATCAGGGTCTGGGTCTGAGCGCAGCTGGAGAATCAGCGAGTTGGATTGGTCGCGCCGTGTATGCGTATCGCGGTAACACAGAATCTGGGCATTTTGCAGGTTCCATCGGTGCCGGATCAGTATGAGAAGGTTACGCAACGGCCAGCCTGGGTTTGTCTCGTATGTCGAGGGGTCTGCGAAGCATATGAAGCGGTCCTGGCTGTCCACCTTGTCGAAGAAGCCCTTTTCGTAGGCTTCAAGTCTGCCGACACCCCATGTGTAGCCAAACTCTTCTAAGGGTGTGACTGGTGTCTTTGGTCTATCTTCACCATCCCCACCTCCACGTATGCGCTTGGCGAGGAAGAAGCCTCTTTGGCGCACATCAGAACTGTACCTCCATGTCTGCACGGCGTCGACAAGGTAAGTGGTCTCTCTAGGCTGCAGCCTGGTCACCTGGCCTATCTGTTTCCAGGGGGGATCTGACTGGATGGCTGGAAAGCCAAAGTGGTAGGTGAACTTGTACTTTTTGAGGTTGGCGAAGATGATTGCTGTAAAAGAAGAGAGGAGTGAGGGACATTCGTAGATGGAGCCATCGTGTATGGCTTCCCATATCTAGACATGGTCAGCAGACAAGTAGATGGCTGAGAGTGGACAGGCGTACTGTCTGGGCAGAGCGTTCGAGTATGGCAGCACGGTCAAGGCTTTTGTAGTCCTCAATGGTGTTGCAGTTCTTAATGATGCCTTCAGCGCGGCAAAAGTTCGGGGGCGTGCTAACGGGGTGTTAGGCGTGTAGCAAGTATCGGCATGATATGGCGTACTCATCCGACGTCAGCGCATTGGGATGGATCTGAATGCGCATGGAGCGCGAGTAGTGCTCGGTGGGGCGAACCTCGTACAGGCCCAGCACTTTGCGGGCTGAGTCGTCGAGCTTGTCATGGTTGATTTTGATATGAGCGAGGGCAGCGTAGAACTGGACATCGACGTCGCTCATCCAAGGCGCGAACTTGAGCGTCGCCATGGTGGGTGGTAGTGGGGCTGGGGGGGTGTTGGAGGCGTCGGGAGAGGGCGATGGGTATAGAGCACAGAGTACAGTGTCTATGGCGTGCAGGTCATATGAGTGTTTGTATGTAGTTACGTATGTACATAGATACCCAGAAGCAAGGCAGAGGGAGAGGCACGTGAAGCTGTCAAGAGAGCGTGATATGTGCTGCTGAGGGCTTCAGGCGGCCATCCATGTGCATGTCATGCCCCGCCAGGCCGTCACACATGCGGGGCAGCGTTGAGGCGCGTTCCTGCAGCCGCACACGCGCGCTAACCCGTCGTCACCCACACCGACACGTCGAGCTTCTTGTCACCCGCTTCTCCTCCTGCACAGCAATCATCTATCACTATGCTTATCGGAGTTTGTGGAGGCAAGAAGCTCGCGAGACTCGCCGGCCAGTTGCTGACAAGGCAGCAGGAATCTGCGCGGGCAAGTCCGAGATAGCTTCGTGCCTTATCGACGAGTACAACTTCACCCGCCTACGCCTGGCAGGCCCTGCTGCAAAGCCCGACAATGACCAGTCTATCTCGACGCAGGCTATCGTAAATCCTCAGTACACGTTCCAGGATGTCCACTCGCTGCTCGATTTTGTCACGCTGAGGTGGAGGGAACGATGGGTCACAACCGATATATGGGATGCCTCTGTCGTCGACGCCCTGTTGAAAAGGCCTTTCTTTTTACTTGTCAGTGTCGATGCCCCCGTCAAAGTGCGGTGGCAGCGGTACCATGATCGCTGCACGGCAAACAATACTGCTCCGCCGTCCATCCTCGACTTTGTCGCCCAGAACGATGACCATCAGTTTGCTCCAAACACAGGCCTGAGTGGATTGTCCTACCGAGCACAGCTCAACCTTCTCAACAGCACCACTTCGATAGACTCTCTGCGCGCTGCCATACGCGCCCTCGATCTCACCGACGAAGCCCGCCTGCGTCCAAGTTGGGACCAATACTTCATGCAGCTGGCCGACCTGGCAGCACTGCGGAGCAACTGCATGAAGAGGAGAGTTGGTTGCTGCATAGTTCGGGAGAAGCGCGTGATAAGCACTGGATACAATGGCACGCCACGCGGCATGACCAACTGCAACGAGGGCGGATGTATGTGTGCAACTGACGGACCTTTTGACTTTATGTGCTGACCGCCTCCAGGCCCTCGTTGCAATAATGCTGCAAAGGGAGGCTCTGGCCTCTCTACATGCCTCTGTCTTCACGCTGAAGAGAATGCCTTGCTCGAAGCAGGCCGTGACCGTATCGGCGGCAGCGCTATCCTCTACTGCAACACATGTCCCTGTCTGACATGCAGCGTCAAGATCACCCAGGTCGGTATAACTGAGGTCGTGTACAATCAAGGCTACTTGGTCGATGACCAGACGGCCAAGATCTTCACCGAGAGTGGCGTCAAGCTGCGGCAATTTTCTCCGCCCACTGGTGGCTTGGTTGATTTGGGAATAGGGTTTACTGGCAAATGATAAGAAAGCGTGTGTTCAAACGGACACTAGTTAGTTATGACTACATCTGGTGGACTATGACACCATAGCGAGCCTGTGATGTTACTAGAGGTTGATTTGGAGACATTAGAATGCAGGCATGACGAGGTCGCCTGATGGATGGATGATGGCGTATTTGCCCCGGACGTTCTTGGAAGGACCATGATATCACAGAGGTGCTCGAGAAGGTTGTTCTATACGACATAAGAAGCCTCTGTTATTTCCGGGAGGATGGAAAGTTCGTGGAAGATGGCATCGTGTTGATCAGGGCCTTTGCAAGTCTGACCGAACACCGACGGAGGGCGGGCTGTAGTGGCGCGGAAACCTACGGCAGCCGTTGCGCCACATGTCACCTGCCACATGCGTGGCGCCCACACGCGAACCTTGCCGCACCTGCTATCATCTTGTCATCGCACCGTTCCACTTTAGTTACGTAGACACCAGTTGCGCCAACAATGGTCAGATCGGCAGCATTGCTGCAGTCTGTGATGCATTCCTTTAACTTTAGTATAAATTGACTTTACATATGGTCATCCGTTTACTCGGTACGTAGTGCTTACCGCCACCGGCCCTTTTGTTCTTTATTGACCCATCGAGCCAGGGTTTTGACCATCCGCCCGGACCTCCATGTCAAAGCAAAACATGTTTTTACGGGAGTCAGCAAACCTGATTTGAAATGATGAGCAGATCCACAACCCGCCCCGTCTTGTATATCCTTACGAGCAAGCGTTTAGCAAACAGCTTTACAAACGGGACTAGGCATGCCTTGCTGTTATGCCATCTAGTTATTCTAGCAGGCGGGGGCCATGATGTCGCACGCCGGTGAACAAGCTTGACCAAGCATCGACAAGCATTTCCTTCCGCGGCTCATCGCTCCACTTAGTCTGGGCACCAGGAAGTACTACCGCGCACCTTGCATGGATATCCTCCAATCATAATCTCTACCTCTACGGCTCCATCGTACGTTTCAGGAAGGTCCGCAGGCTCTGCTTTATTGGCGACTGCGTCATGCTATGTGATTGCTTATCCACTCTCAACCTCTGCCCGATGGCACGGCCTACGCGGTCTGCACGGCTGACATACTAGACGATTTATCACGCTTGAATTTCCATGTAGAATATGTCTCCTTCTCTTCCGGGATAAGTGCCGGGATGCTTGTCCAGCCGTCATGCTTCATACTCGGTGCTCAAATACCGCAGTTTGCCTCGATTCACAGTCTCCTGCTTTGGTAGCGACCGCTCGACAGCCAATCTCAACATGAAGCTCCTTTCGGTCTTCGGCTCTTTTCTTTGTGCTTCAGCAGCTCTCGCTGCAAACGGCCCTCGCTTTATCAGGCCTAACAAAGTCTATCGCTCCAATCCAGTCATTGAGAAGCGTGTCCCTGGACAGGACTTTCAGAACCCAGAGATCAACAAGAGAGCTCATACCTTTTTGAACGCAAAGACCAAACGTGAGTACTGATGTTAATGTCTTGTGTATCTGTACATATATTCATTGTCTTTAGCCTTTGCTGTCGATGGCAAGCATGTCCCCTTGGTCAACTTCGACTTAGGCGAGAGTTATGCCGGCTTGCTACCCATCTCCAACCATGCGAATGAAACGCGAAAGTTATTTTTCTGGTTCTTCCCATCTACCCTGGACAAGACACCAGAGGAAATTGTCATCTGGTAAGTCAATTTGAGGCTTCCCCTGTGTGCCAATCTAACATTTTTGCAGGCTTAATGGTGGCCCTGGATGTAGTTCACTCAGTGGCTTGCTCACAGAGAACGGCCCGTTCTTGTGGGAGGATGGCACTCTTGGCCCAACTCAGAACCCTTATTCATGGCACAACCTCACCAACATGCTTTGGATTGAACAGCCTGTTGGCGTCGGCTATTCCGAAGGTGAACCCAACATCAGCAACGAAATTGAACTTGGCGACCAATTCCGTGGTTTTTACAAGAACTTTGTCGATCTCTTTGGTGTCTGGAATTGGAAGACATACGTTACCGGAGAGTCGTATGCTGGCTATTACGTTCCTTACATTGCTGACGGCTTCATCCGTGCCAACGATAAGAAGTACTTCAACCTCGCCGGCATTTCAATCAATGACCCTATCATTGGTGACGATGTGAATCAGCAGCAGGTCGTCATCCGGCCGTATGTCGAATTCTGGCAAAACGTTTTCTACTTGAACCAAACTTTCTTGGAAAGAGCCCGAAAGCGCGACCAGGAATGCGGTTACACCCAGTATTATGAAAAATACTTCAAGTTTCCTCCACCAAAGGGGCCCTTTCCGACTCTCCCTGATCCATACAACAGTACAGGTGATGTCCCGATTTGCGACCAGTTCGATAACTACGCCCAAGCCATTGCCGCGGTAAATCCTTGCTTCAACATCTACCACATCACCGAAACCTGTCCGTTCAAGTCCACACCGCTCGGTGGAACCAACCCAGGAGATTATGTCGCACCAGGCACCGAAGTCTATTTTGACCGCGCAGACGTCAAGAAGGCCCTTCACGCCAGCCCTGATAGCAGATGGATGTTGTGCACAGACAAGAACGTCTTCGCCGGTGCCGGCGCAAACAGCTCAGACACATCTATCCCACCCGCCAATAGCGGCGCCCTCAAACACGTTGTAGAAAAAACAAACAACGTAATCATCGGCTCGGGAGACCTCGATATGCTCCTTAGCACAAATGGTACCCTCCTAGCCCTCCAAAACATCACTTGGAACGGCGCACAGGGTCTCTCCAGATACCCATCCGAGAACCTCTACGTGCCTTACCACCCCGAATTCAACGGCGGTGCACTAGCCGGCGCCGGATACCAGGGTACTTGGGTCAAAGAGCGCGGCCTGACCTTCTACACTGCGCGTCTTGCAGGTCACGAGTTGCCAGGTTATACGCCTGGCGTCGGATACCGCATGTTGGAGATTCTGCTCGGTCGCATTCCCGATTTTAGCAGCACACGTGATTTCACCACCCAAACCGGTAATTTTACTGGTACCACTGATCTCTATTAAGATATCTAGCATTGTCTATTTTTTACAAATGATTGAGATATTTCGTTGTAAATAACTACTTCTTAGTATATAGCAATAGACATTAAACCCTTAAAGCTTAGTGTGTTGAACTTAAGTTACGAGTATAAGTATAATATAATAGTTACTTATAGGAATACTATTTATACCGCTCTGTTGCTTTATCCGCGAAAACTAACCCTAGAGTCTTGACACCAGAAGTCTTATATTACTTCCACTCAAGATCTACTCTTAACATATAGAAGTAGATGTTCATTTTCAATCAATATCTCGTCATTGAAATTCTCCTGCATCTTCTTTTTCGGCAATCACTTTGTTCAAAAGTGCCCATAAGATTGGTCATGGTATATAATTGATCTGTAGGAAACGAAGCTAAAATCCGAGAAAATGTAGCTGTAGTCTCGTTAGCACTCTTATGAGACCACATTTATCACTGACATGCAAGACTGGCACTCAAGTACAACCCGACGTGGTCGAATCTAAAGACAACAGGTTGCTATAAGCTTCAGTAAACAATGCGGTAGTACTGGAAACACAGTTGCTTCAAGCCATATACATTAAAGCAGGTTTTTTGACGGTGTGAGCATACGTCATACATGTCTTGATGATAAACGCGTCGAAGATGAATCTTTGGCTGTCCTTCGTTCCGGTGAATGACTTTGCGATAGTTGAAATACGTATTGAAAGCGGGGAAGAAACCTCTTACGGACCATTCCAAACGACGCTCAAACTCAGCACTGTCAAGCATTTTATGCTCAATAGCTCTGACGTTGTTGTTTTGTCGCTCAAGATTGGCGCCGTCCACCATCAATTCAGAAATAGTTACCTGCGCAATCACTAACGAAAACATTGGACCGCTATATGGTCGCTGTCGAGGACATCAAGTTCACAGTCAGCGACTAGGTATCTGAAGCAGACATTACAATAGCCTGTACAGATACGAAGAACCAGTACCTATGCAAAGTATAGAAGGCTGAAAATGGCCACGCATGTAATAATGTCATCCAGCCGATCTTTGGATGTCCAAAATGACAATCCCGACAAGCCACACGATTTCAAGGTCTTGTCAATAGACCGACATTGAGTGCGAAAGTCACGTCTTACAAAGACTCAGGTGAACAACAATCGTCTGAAGGACTGTTCTCGTCGCGGTGTTCCATAGCCTAATCGTGTTGCCGTCCATTGATGCCAGTGGCTCGCTATCGGGAGAGAAGAATAGACCTCTAACGGATCTTATATGAGTTACGAGTGTTTTACCCATACTCAAGTCACTGTCTGAAAACCTAGCAGTCTTTTTGGAAGCTGCAGTTGCTGCCAACCTGTCTGATGAGAGATCCAACGATGTTGACAATTCAAAATTCCCATGAATTGATTTGAGCGCTAACCTTATAGACAAGCTCCACCATTTTAGCCCCGAACTTCACGATGCTGAAAACCAAGATTTGGTATCTGGTGAAAAAAGAGCGTTGAGGACCTGTTCCGAATGAACATGAAGCGTATGAGTTGGCTGCCGCATTACTACACCTAGCAACCTGATCATTCTATGTTTCAGTGGCCACACGGAACAAAAAAGATCAAAGGGCTCCCGAAAGAGTTTTGATGCGCACGGAATTCTGCTTTCGATGGCTTGCATACACATTTCAACGTTCTGAGAATAAACGGTAACGTCATCGTACAATCATGGTCGTGCTGGAGACGCCCCGAGCGAGAAGCATCTATTAGGTGTATGTTCAGGTATTTTCAAAATACCTTGCCAAGACCCTCTGCAAAGTTGACGAATTCATGTTCCCCAGCACGCCTCTCCTCTCATCTTCGCGACCGCATAAAAGAGATGCGCCCCCAACAAATGAGCGGCTATATCCAAAACCACCTCAAATAACATAAAAGACCTACCAAACTATGGCAAGTCAGGGAAGGATCTTGTAGCCTCCACGTAGCCCTTTTGAGGCCGCTCGTAGTATTCTAGCCAACCAAGTGCAGAAGTCAATTGAGTGTACTTGGGAGCATAATCCGTCATGTCCATCCATATCCATCCAACGTCTTCGTGATCATCATTAGTCTTACCACCATCCCAGTCTCGAGTAAATTCTTCAGTGGGTACCTCCACTTCTTCGCCGTCCCAATCTGTAGTCAAAATCTTCAAGGCTGGATCTTTCAATTCAGGCTCCTTAGGCCCTCCCTCCAGCGAGCGTAAGCAATCCTGGTCCACAAATATGCAGTATCGCCATCGAGGAGGCATAATGCCCAAAGGATGGTTCGCGTGGTGCTTAGTGTTACTAAGTATGTAATTGTTCACGAACCTGTACAAGTCCGCCTAACTTTTCTAGATAGTCGTCGGAGAGCTGTTGAGGCAGATTATCCGCTACCCAAGCGCGAAATGCGCGGCGTGCAGCGTATGCCGCTGCGCTAGATAAATCTGCGCCGGCAAGCGTTGCTTCATCCTCGATGATAGTCATCTCGTAACGTGAAAGCAGCTCTAGATGATCTGCCTCTGTCAAAGACTCTGAGATCTCCGCACGAAGAAGTTCGAGCATTTGGGCCCACGGCGCATCGCTTAATGGACCATAAACAGTGCGGACGATAACAAAACCCCATTTTATATCTGGCCGTAAGGGAAGGAAAGCAAGCTTGTCTTTAATTTCATGATACTCCTTCGGCCTCGGCTCTCGCTGTGCTAAGAACTCTTGACACCGTCTGAGAAGCTCGGAATTAGTCTCGGAGGCGGCGGGTGACGACATGGCGCGTCGGCACCAGGCAAACAATGCGTGGGGAGTGGCCTTGGAATTGTCGAAAAGTGGAATCGGCCGTTGGCTGCACAAGGAGGAAATTCGGGTACGTTGTTGAAGGCACAAGTGCCGAATCAGCATTCACACTGTGCAAAGAGATATGCCACACCGAGAGGCGGCAAACAGTCCTTATATAGTAGGTGGGTTTCTGCAAGGCACGAAAGCGATCACGCTTGGCGTGTAGTGGGAATGGTCAGCGCAAATCATCACCCGCGGCGTGGCCAAGCGCCGGATAATGCGCAACTTGTTTTGAGCTTTGGCCATTCCCGCTAATTTTCCCGTAGAAGGGAAACAGGGGACCCTGATTATGCACGTGATCTCAACGTCTGGGCGCTCGCCTGGACTACTAGCTATCCTGCGAGCTATTCTATTGGTTGTCACTATGTACACGCCTGCATTTCAAAACCACCAAAGTTAATAGTACGAGCTAATCATTGGAGGCGGGTAAACGAGATTAGCGATAGCTATATTCGGCCCGATCAAATCCCTACGCAGACAGCATAGTCTAGATACAACTAAGAACATTCCCCAACGCCCGGATTCCATTTATAAAAGTCCTCAAGTGCGATACCCGCTGCATTCGCAATTGCCCAACAGCCGTCACCTTTTACAACAATGTACCATTTCTAGCACGATAGATTGGCGCCATCCTAAGTTTAAGTGGGCGGAGGCACGCCTCCACTAGTAGTTGTAGGTGGTTGCGAAGTCGTACGTGTCGAGGCGGTAGCCGTAGGAATAGTATCGCTCAGTAAAGTTTCTGAACTTACTACATGCCGCGCAAGAAGAGTTAGCAAAATGTACATGCAGATACATTCGAGTGAGATCGATAGAAGATTGTGCGCGGCTTACCTCTCTGGATACAGTAGCTCTAGCCTTCCTGCAGTTGAGCGCGTTAGAGATTTTAGCTGTTGATGAACCACCTTCAAACTGCGCGATAGCATACATGCGCTGGGCTTCTGATAATTCACAATCCCGCATTCGATTAGCTGAAATTTCAGTAGAAAAAGACGTTATATGAGTGTAGTAATATGGTGTTGAAGAAAAGAGAGCTCTATGAAAAACGTGTTGTTGTTCTGCGGCCCGTGCACACGCGAACAGATCGCTGTCCTAGCACTGTATATAACAGGACTGGAGAGGGCCTCCAGCTCACCGGTAGCGGCCGTACACCATCTATATTCCTCACCGCTTCTTAGCCCAGAGACTGCAACTAACGATTTAACACCGCATTAAACGTAATTTTGTTCTCTAGCTTATAGCACCCAGCCGCTGGGGAGTCTATAACTACTATCTTACGCTCACGTGGCTAAGAGAGGCGCAATAACCCTTCAGTTCTTATCTTGGACTAATGCTGGTTTAAAAAGGCAGCTGCACCTATCATACTCAGGAGGCATACGACGAGGTGTCTTTTCCAATTTCCATTAGGAAACAAGTACCATGCATATACCGTTAACAATGTGGAAAAAATGGCTAAGGTTTGGTAAATTTTGTTATTCAGCGCACGGAAGTAACAAAGGATCGTAAAACTAAACCACAAACTCATAGCTGCGACAAGCGGATCTGGATCTATAGGTTATTAGTAGTTCTCTCGGCATTCAAAGACCACTAACCTTCTTTGAAACTCCTCATCTTATTAAGGTACTAATTAGGGATTAAAATGTAAGATAAAAAGGGATCTGCGGTTATAAAAAATAGTGTATCTCAAAGCATTGGAAATTACAAGAATAGTAATAGAAGACAGAATACTAGAAGCGGTAGGCGAGAGTCGTGTTTTTAAATCAGCTATGTCCTATGTCGCCAAATCTACATCTTCATAGCTGCATGTAAACATAATAGAGCTTGCATACTCTAATACAACTCGTGGGTATGCTTCTGCATTAAACTCTGTGATATGCATAATATAGAAGCTATACGCCTCAAAATACGGTAGAGCACGGTCGGGTATATATTTCAGTGCACGTTTTAGTGTATATTCTACTACACGTTTTAGTGCGCGTTTTCTCGCATGTTTTTTCGCATGTTTTTTCGCACATTTTAGTGCATATTTTTTCGCATATTTTTTCGCACAATCTTTCGCACGTTCTAGTAGTTACACTATTTTTATACACACTTTAGTACACGGTCTTCTGCACGTCTCAGCACGCGATCTCCCACATGCTCTCGTGCGTATCGTGTAGTGCAACTATCGTGAAAACAAAATAATTAAAGGTACAACCAAATGAACTCGATCACGTGATAACGCGGGCACGGGCTAATTAACTGCTCAACGGTTCAGGAGCAGGAGCAGCGCTAATATCTCACTTTTGGTTTTATACACCAGAATAGCTAGATCACGGTTAAATGCAAACAGAGACAGTTGAGATAGTGTAAAGTCACTTGTTTCTGGCTACTTTGCCAGTCTGCGTTACGGCCCAAAAGCCTAAGTGCCTAACGCGTACGGCAGATTGTAGGACCCCTCCACAACCCCTCCACAACCCCTCCAACAATCATCTGCTGTCTTCAACCTTCCGAGCCTCTCAAGTATCGCATCTCAAAATTCTATACAAGGCACATTTACGATCGCCATCTAGGAGCAAGTACTCCACTATCCGAGCAGCATCCCGGTCCGGGTACACTTTTACGCAACGCGATACCGTACTGCGTCCCCAGTGTCGATTGGCGACCCCTCCGCACACACGCCACACACAGACACGCACACACGCCACGCACACGCACGCAGGCACACTCGCATACACGCACATACGCACACGTATCACAAAACTCTACGCGTAAGCTCCAACTCTCTGGCCAATTCGCCCAACGCTCTTCTTGTCTAATATCGTATCTTAATAGTAGGTAAGATTAGTTTTCGCATTTCGTAACTAATCTTTTCTAGACTTTCGACGCCGACAAAGTACAGCCACCTAATACAGACATAAATTTTACACATATCAAGAATAATATAGCCACGATAGTAACGGGCCGAGGTCAAACAGTGGAATGGAGAAATAGCAGCGTTACTGTCTTTAAGAAAGATAGAGAAGGGAAGGAGAAGCGTACGCGACTACTTCATAATAAAAATAGAAGAATAATAGTTAAGTTAGGCTGGGAGTTATACATCGCGCAAGGAAAATTCGTAGAGTTAGATTAAGAGAAGTTTATCGTTGTGTCGCTATAACACTAAGCTTCTTCTAAATTTTAACACCTTCTAATACGCTCAATATTAGATCGATTGTAGCCCTCCTCTCTAAAAAGGTAATTGATACACAATTATTTCTTCCAACTCCTTCTCTCAACTCTTCCGCTCTAATGCTACATATAGTAATTGCAGCATGTATATCTGCCCCGAAAACAGTAACAATGTCCTCATCCAGGACGCCCTTCATTATACACTAAGAATAAGAGATAATCTGCAATAATCCATTCTCATGCAAGATATAAAAGGCATTTACCCTCTAAGTTACTTCTACCTTAAACAATGCTATCGCAACCTCTTTAACACTTTCTTCACGAAGGTCCAACAACATACAACAAGGCCCAGAAAGATCAGGTGGCCACCTCGGCATACGCATTACGACTGCGTTCTAGTTCTTTCTCAGGCCTATGTTCTCAACTCTGTCTAGTAAGTATTATCCGAACACCTTTTCAATCTCTGCTCTTTCGGCGAATTTCAATTCTACCCAAGGTTCTAACGGATTGTTCGATAGCTGTTTGGTTGCCTGGGATAGTAGTGTAGTCCTTTAGTCTTCTAAACGATCTAAAATCGATCGCATCGTAGGAGAATTAACTATGTCATTACGCCGTTCCCAGATCCTTTCAACTAATTTATCAAGTATACCTGCTTTCGTAGAACTAATCTAATTCTGTAAGAAAGTGATAACACATAACTTATAACAGTTAGAATCGATAGCTAACACTCTTCTCAAAAACACAAGTCGCTTAAGAGAAGCCCCTACTCTCTTTATTTTCTCATCTGCCGTAACTTTCTTAATACGTACGATGTGGCCTTTTATAAAGCGTTGCGATAGCTCAATGCTATTGTAAGTATCTATAAGCTTTGCCTATACTAACTCGACATTTTAGAACCCGACTTGATTGCAGGGTCGTCGCGCTGACATTATGTTAATATTCGTGGAGTTGATTGTAAGAGTGAGTGTCTAGCTCGAACGAGCAGTTAGGGGGTGATGAATTCACGACATGATTAGTCAACAGCTGCACTATGCTTAGTAACTATGGGGTTGCGCGTGCGACACGAGATATCACGTGCTTTGCCAAAAACGGACGCTTAAAAAAATACATAGCGTACGCTGCGATAACAAGGTGAAGTCACGAGCTACGTCCGTACAACCTGCCATAGCCAGTCAGTATTAATGATTAAACGCTGCGATGCTGCTTTAAGGCGGCAAGCGCCACTAATATACTAAGGCTCCCAACATGCAAGAGGGATGAAACACGAACTACTTTAAGGCTAATATATCTGGAAACAGAAAGTAGACTCTCAGATTATGGTGACTGAAACAGGAAAATTAACGGAAATTGGTAACCTAGAACGAAAAATTTAACGGATATGTTGACAAACAGCACAGTTACATAGTGGTCAGTATTTCCGCTTGTCAAGCAATTGACAGATCGCGGGAGACTGGAGTTCAATTCTCCGCTGGAGAGATTATACTTTTTTTGGTTCACGAACCTAATGAAAGGTTAGTTGCTATAGGCACATTCTTATACTTCGATGTACTTCTGCTATTAAGCGAGATTTCTTTTTCTTGGCTATTCATTAAGAGGAAGAGGTATCTTGATTAACGTCTATGCCTAAGTCATGAGATGTATCCTGCCCGCATGCTACTCCGTTCCCCACTTGTCATTGTACTGTGTATGTACTGCCTCAACGGCTTCCAGTGTACAGCGTGTGACTTGATTTACCGCAACGTCAAAAGAATGCAGTGGCATTGTTGCACCGAACACAACTGGCAGCCCAGCCGTCAACGCAGGGCAGGCCGTCCAGCAGGTACCCACAGCATGTGGACGTCCAATGTATCATGCCAGAAGCTCCACGGCACGAGTATACTGGGAATATTGTTCCAGGTTCAGGGAGCTAGCTGCACCCGCTGAACCCAACCACAGTGTTGACAAGACCCAGCTCTGAAACGCATTGGCTGCTCCCGCCACGAAGATTTACGAGGCCGTCGAGAGCAGGAACCTCAGCACCATCATTAGCGAGGACAGCAGCCGCTGGGGATACCAGGCATGGCTCAACCGAACTGGATGGGCGCGCCATTTGAAAGGGCTGAACCGAGAGTAGCTGCTCGACATGGCCCAAACACCCAGTGATCGGGAGCGCGCATTGCGAGACGTGTGCTGGGCCGCCGAGATGTGCATTCCAAAGGTGAAGCAGGCTTCACTTACTAGTAGGTAAGAAACGGTATTTATATCTGGTAACCAATTCCCCTGGCAACATGGTCTCCAAACAGTGGTGAACCGATTTCTAGAATAAAATTCGTTCATAAGTTGCTTTCTACTCTATAACTAATTATATCTTCTGATTATCGAGCTAGGTGAAATTTGGTTCAGTAGTCAATGTCGGCTTTATTAATTAACCTTGGGCCAGTAACTAAATGCTTGTCTTGTTTTCGTATGGCTTACTCAAATACATATCACATAAGCATAATGAAATCATGGTAGCCTTAACTAGCAATTCCTGTTCTAGCGCCGGTGACGAGTCTTCGCATATATAGGCAGGTACAGGAGCGATAGGCTCGGATTACTGAGTCCAGCAATATGGACCTCTTTTTCGACTCGACTGAAGAGCCCGGCAGACTATGGATCTGGTGTACTTGCAAAGACAGCATGGCAGCCGTTGGCTTCTTGTTTCACATACCAGACTGTGACCTGATACCTGACTTACGGGAAAACTGATCGGGGAGTGTAGGTAAAACTCTGAGAAGACTTTCGCTATCTAAGCTCCAACTGTGATCAAAAGTCGCGTGCAAGGCAACACCTCTTCACTTACATCTGCATTTCCTACAGCTACACCTAACATTTCTCCTTCCTTTTCTTTGACGATCCTTGTTGCTCTCGCCGGCTGTTACAGGACGCCGCCTTACTCTAGACACTTCCAATATACCACCTTGCTTTTTTATCCACTGCGGACCTTCCTTCTAGGAGTGATGTTTGACCTTCTCAGCTGTTGCGATCTCGGCTCAGCTCGATTCCAGCCCTGCTCTAGCCGCTTCTTTCCCTTCTTCTGCTTCCCACGTCCAACAACCACAATTGTACCTGTACTCCGACTGCATCCCCAATTCCTCCTCCCCTCATACTCTGTAGCAAGCTCTTCATGCAAGCGGAAGCTCAGCTCCCCAAGTGCGGTAGTTGCTGGTCCAAACCAGTCCTCGGCTACCAGACTACCCGCTTTGCCAGACGCAGAGGCAAACATCTCTAGGGCAGCTTCAACAAGGCAAATCGCGCTAGTGTGAGAAGGACTGTTCGAGAGGTAGAACGCCGTCTCTGTGCCGATTATACCAGCTCCCAGAACGACTGTTGCATAAGCAGACATGTTCAAAGTTGAATCAAGGATCTAAATGAAAAGGTTTAAGGTAAAGCAGAGCTATCACTCGCCTGCATAGACTTGGAAACAATCAATCCAAGGGCCTGTTCGATCGAAGCTCCAGTCCCAGTTCTAGTTGGCGTTTTTAGCGGCTTTTTCTTAACGGCGTGAGCTATACCGAATCTAATCGCGAAGCTGGAGGGCATGGTTGGCGGCAATTTTCCAGTTCCAGTCCAGTCACGTGATTATTTATTCTTCTAAGTATAACGTTGATGCCAACGCCTGTCTTGCATTGGCGTTAAGGCGTTGACGGAGTGGCCTGTCACATGACTGAACTGAACTGAACTGGAACTGTTGCTCACGAGTTGCAGTTACAAACTACAGCTCTTTTAGACGAAGGCAGAGATGAAGTAAGCACTAGGTAGAGTTTAATCTCTAGTGACAACGCTAACAGACTGGAGATTATCCAGATTACTGTTTTGAGTTTCGCAAAACTGAACTGAACTGGAACCGGAGCGCATTGTGGCACTTTCGCAAATTAAACGGCTAACTGAACTAATTATTCCTAAGTCTGCGCCTGCAGCGTAACGAAGATCGAATGTATCATAGTAGTAATCGCATAACGCTAGCCACTTTCCTTACCTTTCGTATCTCCTCTCGTGGGAATTTTACGAGTTTGGTATATGCTAATGGTATGCACAAGAGAAGAGCCATATTCGAACGCTTGACATCTGGTCTAGCTACGCATGGACGCTAATGCGCGTCAGCTTAGGATATTCATGTCCAAGCTTTTCCAAGGACCTGGACGTCAGTCCCGCCTCTAGTCAGCACGCTCACCGTATCTTCTACATAAGTAACCATCCGTGTATGCCTATCCTAGCCGCGCTCTTCGCATTACGAAGCAGCCTAGATATTGTCGCTCACAAAAAAGAGGGAGTAGTAGCCTTACGTAGCATTTAAATTCAAACGCAATATAGACTAACTAAAAACCTATTTACTACCCTTCTAGTAATCTAGAGTCTAGCTTACCTAACTAGATGCGACAGACCTGTAGCTGGGTCTGCATACTCCTCTAGTGCCGGCTGTCATCTTTTAGCGTGACTATCTAAATGGCCGTTAAACCCCTGGGAGGCATGGTTAGTTTTCGCGACGTATATAAAAGCAATGTAGGCGCCAACGATCTCTACAAACTTTCACTACTACCTGGCTACATCAGATACAGCAAATTCTGTTATTATTACAAGCCAAACGTTTATAAGATGGCTCCTACCTTCTGGTATCTCGTACTTCTTGCGCCTCTGCTTGGGGCTGTTCAAGCTCAATGCACCACTCCGAAGTCACGGACTTGTAACAGTGCTAGAACGTGGATCGTCAGTTTTCCCCACTTTATCACAAACAAGGTGTACTAATATATGATTCTAGATAGAGTGCGATGCTGGACTGCACGGTACACTGTGGGCAAATTGTAATGGAGCGAACTGCCGCACTTGCTCGACCCGTGGAGGAATCGTTTATCCCAGTTGTTCACCCTGCACTGACAGGTAGATCGCTGCGATATACGCTACAGCAGCGCGGCGCGCCAGTCCTCTCGGCCAGCGCCGTGAGAGTATTTGTGGCTTTACTTATGCTCCCAACGAGTAGTTAGTTTTTCTCAATAGTAAAACATTACTTACTTGGCCCAACGGCTGCAGTGGCAGACTTCGCATGGCCGTTCGATGTGATATGATGTTGCTTTTAATACTGTGATACAATGATACTATATTCGAGAGAAATGAATACAAGAGAAGATTGAGAAATATTACCATGGAAGAAATGATAGGGCTACCAGCAATAAACAGAAGAACATAGACTACAAGACTTGAAAAACGAAAAGACAACCACTCAGAAAGCACTTCAAACAAAACCAAGTCGCAATTCACAACTATTTCATCAAGTCCTCAAGAAACCCAAATCAACACCCCAGTCCGTAGTCCAGCCTGACTAGCCGCCTGCACAGCACAAACATAACAAGGCCCACCCGCCCTCCGTATAACCGCATTTTTCCCCCTCTCCGAACACCAAGCCCTCGCCAACAACTCTGCTCCCTTTCCCGTAGCATTGATTACCATGACATCGATATCCTCGGTATCCTCAGCCGTGTGCTCCCTCAGCTGCTCAATCGTCCAAATGCTTTTCTCACTATATCTATGCAGCTCCCTTAGATGAATTTCATGGGCGCCCTTTGGACCAGGACGACAGGGCGGGGGTGTTACGAAGACGGGGTTGGTGAAGAGTTTGTATGTTTGGAGGTCCGGGCTGTCGTCTCGTTTGAAGACGAGTTGGGCGAGGTACATGGCTTTTTCTTCGTCTTCGATGGAGCCTGTGCCTGCGTTGTTGCGCTTGAGCTGTATGGTCTTCAGTTCGCAGGTGCTGACTTGCTTGACGGGGGGCTCGGGGACAATCCAATTGCTTGCGTTGCGCATGTCGGCCATCCAGGGCTCGATTTCTTCGCCTTCTTTCGGCTGCGTGTCATCGTAGCGGTGGCTGGAGCTGCCGATTAAGATTGGTGCACTGGGGTCCCGGGATATGTGCTTTACAAGACTGAGGTTGCGCGCTTTTAATCGGACGTGGTGGGGTTTGTCTGCGTCCTCGGGGACTGGGGAGAGGAATTCTACGGGTGGGCAAGGTCCGATCCACCCGCAGAGGGAGATGATGCCTGGGAGACAGCCCAGGACTCGACCAAGTACTGTACGGACTCTCCAGTATGATTTCTTGGGGAGGGAGAGGCCGCAGTCGAAGAAGGGAGCTATGCCGGCCTTTTGCTTGATGGATGGCGTGCATAGGATCAATGCGGTCATGATCTTGAATGCAAACCATTGACCCGGAAGTGTCATGCCAAAGAGCCAGTCGTGCAAGTCTGCAGGAAGAGTCTGCCCCCCTCGCAAATCACTGTATGCTTCTTCTGCGTAGTTTCTTACCTCGTTGATCCATGGCCACTTTATTTTCTCGGCAAACAGCAGCAGTCCTTCCACCTGTTGCTCATGGCAGCGCGAGTGCATTTCAACCCCCTTCATCAATGTGTCGTAGTCTTGTTCTACATACGCTTTTCGCAGCTCTTCGTGCTTCTTGAGGTCTTTCTCTTCGTTGATTTTCTTGAGCTCAGCCTCTTGTTGGGCCTTTGCGTTGGCGAGACCAGTCCGCATGGCGGCGGAGACATCGTTGCCCGCGAACTCGATGGCACGCTCAAAGGCTTGGATGCCTCTTTTCGTAAGACCACATTTTATAGACGCGGAACCAAGTCTGGACCAGGCTTTTGCATATTTCGGATCAATTCTCGTGGCGACGTATGCATCTTCCATGGCGTCTTCAAAGTTCCCCAGAGAGTATGAGGCAGCTGATCTATTGCAGCGATATGTAGCATCCTTCAGGTCGATCTTCAGCGCTTCCGTGTAAAATTCGAACGCTTTCTGGTACATATTCTTGGCTAGAGCCTCATTGCCTTTTTTCTTGAAATCTTCAGCTTTAACTTTTTCTGCTGCGTTCTCTGCGCCCTTGAGGTCTGCTAAACTGAATCTTGGTTCTCCAAGCACAATTTCTACATTTTTGAGCCAGAGGTCGCTCACGATGAGGGATGCAAGAACTCGAGGGGTGAACCCTGAAGTCCAACTGTCATCAGTCTTGCTCTCTAGTCGCCGTGCAAGCTCCTTGGCTAGGATGACTTGCCAGAGCAAATTCCAGACTCCGCCGCCGTTCTTCTTTGGGTTGTTCCATTCGAGACAGATGCTTGATGTACCGAGGAAATTCACGAAAATGTCGGAGCGATTAAGCATGCTGTATAAATTGGACAACTGGCTGCTCGATCGGAACTCATACGAGGCATCGTAGTACGTAATGCCCATGCTTCCAGTAAACTCTCTCATATCCATAAGATCTATTTCACGATTCCACCCGAGTTTTCCAGCGCCTTTCTGGAGTTCGTCGATTCGGCGCAGCAACTTTTTAGCAGTAATGTTTCCCGGATCAGAGGCATTGGTAAAAACGGTGGACTCACGAGGGTAGTTGGTGTCTTCGTAGTCCCACGCGTCAAGTGCGAATCCTTTGACTGTGACGGTTCCTGGGTTGGCGTTTTCGTATTCCGAGTTGCTTTCGACGCTGAATAGAACATTGTCGTCTTCAGTGCCTAAGTCATAATCTTTTCCCCTCCGTTTGGCGTGGAACTTCTTTCTCTTATATAGCTCTTTTTTTGGTTAATCAAATGTACTTTAACGTCAAGCAGTACTCTGTGACTTACCAAAGCATGCATGTATTGGTTCTACATAACCGTCTTCATTTCGCGACCACCAGCGATCCTCTCCCTGCCCCTCGTAATAAACATACGCCGAAACCTTGGAAGAATAGCTTTGTGGATCATGAATACTGATAGATAGGGCACCTTTCTGTTTTGCTGAGCAGTATAACTCAATTTGTTCTAGTCTCTTCTCCAGCGCAGTCATTTCCGGATCGACAACTGTCTGCGCATCGTTACCAGCTTCTGCAGATTCGTTTTCGATGTTTCCGACTCGATCAAGGTCCTCCCAGTGGTCTTCGTCGTCTGCTTCTCTCAGTCCTTCTATTACAGTGCTCCTGTCAGTGAGTAACTCTGATCTCACAGTACTGGCGCCCAAAGCCTCTAGTCTGGCCGATGCAACGTCAGACAGGATTTCATGATCTTCAGACGTTGCTTCCTGCAATAGCTGAAGTTCTTCAACCGCAGCACTATTCTCCACATCTATCCTCAACGCCTCCGCAACCTGAAGCCGTGATCCGGGAAACAAGCTCTCCAAATTGTCGTTGAACCCCTTGATCTCCATGATCATGGTCTGAAACTTGCGTCTATCATGAATAGCCCACAACGCCTTCTTCCTCAACTTCGTGTCTCTCTGTCTATCCCTCGCAGCCCTTCGCAGATTCTCATACGGTCTCCTAAACACTGCACCTAAGATCCCAGGCCCAACCCCGACATCGATACTAGCATTCTGCGTCTGGCCCTCCGACGGCCGGAGCCCGTAATTACTCTGCAGTCGCTCTGAGTTATCGAAGATGTGCTGGATACAACCAAGGAGTCGCATCACTGTCTCATTCACATTACTCTGCTGGAGTCGCGTATCGGGTCGCGTATCGGGTCGCGTTGTTGAATTCTCCCCATCCAGGCCTATCATGTCGCCCCATGTCACCAGACGGATTCGCTCCACCTCGAGCTTCACACGGAGAAGCTCGTAATCCATACCATAGCTGCGTCCGGAATCGATAACATCGAATACATCTACGCATGTCTTCCAAAGGGCAACAACGCCCAGAGCCAGACCTGCGGCTTCGGTCATGATTTGTATAAGGGTTGGGGGAAATGGTTCATTGCATGTATACGCGGGTTTTGTAGGGGCTATATTGTAGCCTTACCCCGCTCGTGTTTCTCGCGTTCGCGAACCGGTCAGACACAGCCACTCTGTGCCGTCTTGAAGCCCAGCCGCGCCGAGCGCCTCAATACACCACTAACGTCCATCCCTGCAACTCGAGAACTCGTCTACCTTCTCGTCCTCGAGCGTCACCACAGCGCATTATACGACAGTATAATCAATTTACAAGCTACAAAACCTCGGAAAGTGGATATGCAATAGCATAAGCCAATTAGTGGTCATAGATTAGCGCTGCGATGCTGCTTCAAAGCGCCACCGATATACTGAAGAACACACAAGGGGGTAAAATGTTATCTCCTATCACAAGGCTATATACCTAAAACAGAAACGTAAAGTAGCAGAATTAATACATCCCCGAAACTCAGAACAGAAAATTTAACGGATATTATGGCAGACAGTATAGCAACATAATAGTCAGTATTTCCGCTTATGATGCAACTGACAAATCGCGGCAGACCGGTTCAATTCCCCGTTGAGGAGCTTTCTTTTATCGTTTTTTCCTTTTTAGCTTAGTAACAACTAAGTTGCCATCAATTCACTTACGTGCAGACCTACTACTACCTTAAGCAAATAGGCCATTTTTTGATTTTGTAACACTACATCCAAGTGACAGGCCTAGAGTTCCTTACACTACCTTAGAGATGTTCTCAAAATAGACAATCTCGTGGAAGAGATTATCTTTTTAGAGAATCAACATGTTAGCCGACAACAAGGACGTTGCACGTCGTGAGGCCAATACCTCATTTATTCGACAAAAGAAGAGAGGAAGGACGACAAGTGCACTAATCTCTTGAATGTATTCGCACACCTTCCCTACCACGAGCGCATAATTCATTTTTCTTTGCGGCTCGACAATGCATTGGGTAATGGGTGGGATGACTGTTGTTGACTTTCTGCCTTGGTATACCGTCACGCTCCATGATCTTCTGCGACAGCTCGTCGCGGAAATCCGCAGAGCAGAACAAGAGAACGTTACAGATGTCTGATTGAAAGCAATGGAAGAAATTCTACACCAGTACAGTAAGACAATATTCAATTTCATTACACTTCCCGGTAACATGTCTCACAGGCGACGTTCTTTGTAACTTCGTATCTACACACGCCAATCGATGGAACACACAACTCGTCAAAGATATCGTTGCATCCCGGATCGAAAATGGAGCTAGATCAAAATCAAAAGATGTCTTTATTTACGACTTTGGCCATGAAGCTACTTCCAACCACTACAGCGTCTTTCAAGACTCGGATCTCATTGGTTCTTTCGACTCAGAGCTCATGGAACACAACGCAGCTCTTTCGCGAAGTCTAGGTACTGAACGCGCAACATCGTTCGCAAGGAAAGAACGAGCAGTATTTTAAATGGCTTGGAATCGATTCGCGTTCGCTCCCATTGGTGGGCTGATGATTGTGGTTCCCATGCTTATATTTATTGTTGGGCATGCGACTACAAAAGCTTTGGGTGTTGCCCTCTTTGGGAAAACGGCCCCTGCGAATCTGCTCACAGCGACGGCAGCGTATGCTACTGTTTTTGTCACGTTGATTGCAACCGGGGCACCAGCGGCAAGTCCACATTGAGCCTTCCTTGACGCATTTGTTCTGGTTGTGTTCTACTTTCGCGAATGCTCCAAAGTTCAGCCTGCCATTATTTACCATGCCGATCCTGATAGTCGCATGAGACGTGACTCCTGTAGTCTTGTCAGCAATTGCTTGTGGGAGATATTCCATCCAGTAAGCGCCCGCTACTTTTGCTTTTTCGCCATTTAACCACTCAGCTCTCGATCCGCCAATCGAACTCAGCACATGAAGCTCAGCCTCATCTATGAACTAAACCGGTGAAGGTCCCTCAAGTGTTCAGCTGAGGTTTCCTTTACGGCGATTACATCATTCGTGCATATGCGTCATTTAGGGGCCTTGTATCGTTGGACAGCCTTGTTGGCTAGCCTCGTCGCTTGTGCTTATTTGCAAGGCAGCCGCCGCCACCTTTCACTCCTTTCGTCCATAGTCCTCCACAAATGTCGGTTTTATCTTGGCCCCGCTGCTGCAGCCAATCGATGCAACGTCTTGCATAGAGATGAGGGTTCGTCCGTGGTGCGGCGGGACGCATATGCCGTCCACGGCGTTCAGCCTTGTTGAATATTGTGTTTTAAATATAGATCGTGATCGAAGTAGCCTGAAGTCATGGTGCACCTAGAGATTTCTGCCTCAGCCTGGTTGAACGCATGACCACTTTGCCATCATGTATGAAAATTTGCACGTAATTCTATGGTTTCAGGCTCTAACATGTGCCACCAGACTCACCATGGAAGATCTTACCACGGATTTCGCGAAGGAGGTAGCAGACTCATTCTGTAAAATCGACGACAACATGGATTTCATGCCTGAGGACAAGTTGAATGACTTTGTCACACGATCGAGGGTGGAGTCAGTTCTAGATCTAGCTGAGTTCGACAGCTCCAAGAGCAGAGACGATATTGTGGATTTTGTTATAACAAAAGCCCCACGACTATTTCTTATAATTCTTCTGATGGAAAATGGAGACCTCGAGCACCAATTAAGATGCTGTAAAGATCAAGGTCTTGACGACTGCTCACTCCCCATTGTTTTCAACAAGGATGGAGTTGGTGAGAGCCTGCAAGGACCTTCAGATGGTCGACGATACACGTGGCTTCGAGGACCTAAACGAAACCAACGGAGGCTCTTTCTCGACTACCAGTGGAGCTTGACCATACCTGTTTTTGGGGCCAAGGAAAAGTTTCGCTTTGAGTTGGCTCCGCCACAACGGTTACCGTTCCTGGAAGAGGCCTCGGGACCAGAGGCTAATGGTTTCTTTGGCGAAGTGTCGCGGGCGGTGATTCACGCAAGCCACATTGTGGGCCATCCAGAACTTCCAAAAATCTCATGGACATCGAAGAAATCGGATCAGAAAGTGGAGATTCCGGCGTACGAGATCGCAATCAAGAGGTTGAAGAGAAGTGAACAAGTACCTGAGGTACAATGGGAGCAACTGGTCAACAAGGAGAGGGAAAACTTGAACCGAGCACGAGAACTAGAATCGCCCCATCTGATTAAGCCTATTGCCGCGTATGAGCGCAAGCCAGATCGTTGTTTTATCTTTCGCTGGGCTGACGGCGGTAATCTTGGTGATTATTGGAGAGAAAATGAAGCGGAGGCTCGTCAGCGAGAAAGTGTATTGTGGCTGCTTGGACAGTTCGTCGGTATTTGCTCAGCTCTGCAAGTACTTCATGGCCGGAATGTACGACATGGAGACCTGAAACCAGAGAACATGCTTCTATTCAAGCGTGGATATGACAGAGGATGCCTACAGATAGCGGATCTTGGTCTCACTACCTTTTACGAAAAAGGAGAGCACACGAATGTCCGCGTAGGTAAGGATACGAAGACTCCATCAGGTACTAGACGTTATAAACCCCCAGAGGTTGACGAGCTGCGTGGCGAAGGACAACCTCGCTCCCGTCAATATGACGTCTGGAGTTTTGGCTGTATTCTACTCGAGCTTCTCGTGTGGCTTGTTTGCGGCTATAGCGCCCTCGAGAAGTTCAGGAAGGGTACCTCCGAATATTTTTGGCGGGGACCGCAAGCTGATGGTAAACCTTACAAAGTCCACAAGTATGTTTTTTTGGTTATGGCATGGTTGGACGGACAGTTGGAAGCTGGCTCAGCCTACAAAAATATACTCAAGCTTATACAGGAAAAGCTACTCGTAGTTCCCGTGTCTTCGAACTACGAGAAAGCGAGTATACCAGGCTACCGTCATAAAGCCAGCGAGGTTCATCCAACCTTACGAGATATCTATGAGCGGAGTCGGTACCAAGAAGGGTATCTCAAGATGCCAAAATTGACGTATCCTTCTTTTGGCCAAGTCAAGGACATTGCCAAAATCGGAGGAAAGCTTGCGCCACCGAAACAAAAAGACCCTCCGAATCTGATTTCCGAACTAAAACCAGCCCCGAGCCCGGCCGAGGAATTGCCCCCTGAGCAGCCTACGGAAGAGTTGACGCATGGTATTCCACAGATGATAGTTCAAGCACCCACCTTTCATGAAAATCTAAACACTTTGAGCAGTCAGATATCGAGGATATCAGACCATCGAGAAGTATGTTAGATTCATTGAACATGCCATATCGATCGATGTTTGAAGCTGATCAGACCAATAGTATGTAAGCTGTTCACATTTAAGCTAGGATACCAGCTAATAGAGCATTCTTCTTGCGCGAAGAATGTAGGTAGCCACTCTCCCGATTCTATCCAAGCTCACTAACGCAGTAATACGATGTGTTAATAGTTAGTAAGTACACGGCTTTCTGGTGTATGACCTTGCTGATCAACATTCCGCAGTTTGTAGGTGCACCTTTTATAGCAATGAAAGCTATAGTAGTGATTGAATTATACAGCAATCAAGCAAGCTCAATGACGGCTGGACTTCAGTTCCAGATAATGACTTTGCTACAGATTTCTTCGAAAACATTGGGTGGGATCTGGTCAGACTCATGCCACGTGGGATTACCACGAGGCTGTGTGGTTCGTGCAATTCGAGCAACTCAGAGTCCATATTCGACAAGTTCTGCGACGTTGCAGTTCTGCAAGGAAAAGCTCGAAATTGCGATCTGTGCAGCCTTCTTCAAGACGCATTAGAATATAAAGGCATCAAGGCACCCATAACTGTTGAGCTACGTCAGAATGCTGCTCATGTGGGACTAAAAGATGGCCCCAATCTTTTGTCACTTTATTGTGAGCCAGGTAGAGTTACGCCCCAGGATTCGTAGGATGAAAAGTGCTGATGACCATGAAGATCCAAAACTAGAGCTCCCAGATGGCGCACATTTCGGCTTGCCAATCCTTTTCGATCAAGCCTCTCCCGAATTTTTCACTCTCCTTAAGGAATGGATCCGGGTGTGCGACTCGGACCATGACACGTGCTATCGCAAAGGGAAAGATGTACAGAGTAAGCCAACACGGCTAATTGAGATAGGCCAGCGGATCCGTCTTCTAGAGACGGAAAACATCCACTCTTGCCAATATGTCGCACTCAGTCACTGCTGGGGACCTTTGAAAGAGAACGAGAAATTCTGCACATACAAGCGTAACATCGAACAGCTGAAGACGGGCATCGCTTTTGAGGCTCTGCCACCTACCTTCCAGGACGCTGTAACCGTGGCTCGTGGTTTGGGGATTGGCTACATTTGGATTGACTCATTATGCATCATCCAAGATGATGAAGATGACTGGCAGCGTGAGTCAGCTAAGATGGAGCTCGTGTTTAGCATGTCGTACTGCACCATTGGCGCGAGTTCGGCAAAGTCTTCGCTAGACGGCTTTTTGCATGAGCGAACACCGCGAACTGTCATCAAGCTGCCTGCAACAAGTACCAAAGCCACTTATGCTTGTGTAGACATTGATGACTTTCACGCCGATGTAGAACTCAGCGCGCTCAACAGCCGGGGCTGGGTACTGCAGGAGAGAGCATTGTCTCGCCGGACCATATTTTTTACTTCGACGCAGGTCTATTGGGAGTGCGGAGCCGGGATTTATTGCGAGACGCTCGCTCGCCTTGAGAAGTAAGTTTGCCTTGGCTTAGCCAAACAGTTCGCCTCTTACGAGCTGACGCTGCCATAGTTCTAAAGTTGCTCTTCTGGGCGATGCAAACTTTCCCAACGCTGCTGTTGCTCATTACCGGGACGGTAGACAACTGCTCATTCAAGATCTCTACGAACGATACTCAGGTCTAGCATTTACTAAGCCTGCAGACCGGTCAGTTGCCATTCTGGGCTTGCAAGAAAGACTCGCTCGGACTTTCGGGACCAGGGCTGCCTATGGCCTTTTCGAGGAATATTTCGCCCGAGGGCTACTCTGGAAACGTCGCGATCTAACACGTATGAAGCGAATTAGCCAGCCACCCGGTCGTCGTGTACCGTCGTGGTCATCTCTCTCGAAAGAGGGTGGCATCCAATACATGGACGCCACGACTGAATTGAGATTCAGGGAAGTTGATTGGGCGGTAGATGATTTCAAGAACCCTTTCTCGGTGGTTGGTGGTATTGAGTCCGCTTCATTTTTGGGCTTCGCAAGGAAGATTAAATCGTCCAAGTACGACATGTTGGTTAATATTGCGTTCGACGACAGTGAAGAGTTCGCCGTCGAAGAGCTGAGGTGCGTAGTTATTGGGAAGGACAAGATGGGAGACTGCAAATTCGACTTGAAGCGCCACGTCCTAGTTATTCACCAAAGCCGTAACGCGTCGAGAGATTCCATCTACGAAAGAGTTGGGGTGGCATCACTTGAGCCTGCAGTGATCGCAAGTGAAGGGTCGTGGGTAACTATCTGCTGATGGTCCCTGTACTCACATTTATAGAAAATTGAATGATTTGGTAGACAGTTAGTCCATTGTCTCTTTAACTATAGATAGAATTTGAAAAACCTGTGCTGAAATTTGAGATTCCACTCATGAGTATCAAGTTGCGCGCTTTCGATCAAATCAATTCCAACCCCTTGATGAGTGATACAGACTCCGAAAAATACTTTTCGGAGCCATGACTTTGTCGTTGCTAGAACTGCTACTTGAGTCCTCCCTATAATGGTTGATGCTATCCGAATAGCCTCCTCCCTAAAAAGTTCCTGTCGATCACCACTTTGAGATTCTTTCACTGCTTAATTTCTTCTCTGCCAGCTTGATATCTTGGAGTCTTTCCTGATATGTTTTGGGCCCTATTGTGTGTTCCATCGAGTCTTCTTCGTCACCGGACCCTGGGTCGCGATTCTGCTCCTTCCCATTAGCAGCAGCCTACTCCGATCGAATCGCTCGACTCACGTCATCGCTCCCACGACGTCTCCTATCGACATAGATGATGTATACATTCTTTCGCAATGATATTCTGAACCGTTCTTTACCGACTGCATCTGAGAGCTGTCTTGAAAGATCCTTGGGGTGAATGCGATCGCTATGTTCGGTCCAGACAGAAAAGTTGGCCTCCTCTCTCACCAAAGTTAAAAAAACGTTGCTCATTATATTCAGATCCGTGAAGACATGAGATCAATGATGGCGAGATGGGGTCCTTTTACCACAAAATTTGCCTGAGTCTGGATCACGCCAAATGTCGTGGGCTGGAAATATCACCTGGCACCCGCACACTTCGGCCGACATTTCCTTATAATAACTAGAAGAACTGCGCGGGGTCCCATTAGTCACATCCAACTGGGCTGAGTGCTTTGGCGCCAGCTGACACCGGAGATGGGGGTGTGCCACGTCCAGGCGCCGCTATATTGGAGGCGCAGCAACTGCCTACCAACCGTCCAGTCTCAATCTCGTTCCAGCGCTACTATGTCATTGCCCAGTTTAGTGCTAGGACCTAGCACATCGAGAACACAGACAAGAAATGACTCTCTATCGTCCTACCACATGATTTCCTGGCAGAATGACTCCATATCTGCCTCCTTTCTCAGGGGTAGGGAATCAATTCCTCCGATGTTGTCATCAATCTAGTCAGCTCGGAGCAACAATACTAGGGGCGGTTTATCGTGCACCGTCGCCTTACTTACGGAGGGCTCAAACTCGAGTGCACAAGAAAGAAGGCAACCCTACACGAAATCTTCGCCCTGAATAGCCTGTCAAACCTGATGCTTCAGCCTGCCGCAAATCAGGGAAGGAGGGTCGACGATCGCTAACACCATCCCCACAAATCCTAAGCCACTTCCACGGAGCACACCATGTGGATGCCACACAACAATCGCCCCAGGCTTCGAAGACATCGGCCACAGCCACGGATTTTCCATGCGCCACTTGTGATTTTCAAACTGACAATCCGACGGAAACAATAGTGGAGGCAGTGCGGTCTCGGGACTCGAGGTTCCCGCCAAATGTAGCTTAGGCAGTTGCATGCGCCACCACCACCTGAGCGTATTCTGGCCCCAGGGCTGCCTTGCCTAAAGCAGGAGATTAGGCTTGCCCACAGACCTACCGTTCTGCGCACATGCAGCTAGGAATCAGAAAGCTTAGCTGCTCTCTATTGGTTCTGATTCCACTAAGGATAGGTTCACGGGCCTTAAGACGTTCCCCAGGCCCCAACAGTTTCGTCTCACGAACGATCACTCGATTAAGTTGCTCTCATAATCCCATAATCCCTATTGCTCATTGTAATCGTTTCTACTTACTATTACTTCCGAACGAAAAAACTACAAAAAACTGCTTTTGCCCCGCTCTTGGCTTTTCCTGTACGCTAATCGCCCAAGGACGGATCCATTGGGGGCTTCACTTCAGGTGAACCTTTATTGGGTGAGCATGGATCAGATCAACCACACAAGGGACTTTTTGCCTACTCCAGAAAACTCACCTGAACCTTCACGGTCACGTGCGCAGCGCCAAATCCCCGGCCCGATCTCAACGCGATTCAACTACGATGTTGAAGGGTTTCCTGGTGGGCCTAATATAACTGTCAAAGAAGACAATGGTTATCTACGGCCCATCAATGACAAAGATTTTAGGAAAAGCCCTAGCAGTGACGCATCTACTGTGCACAGAGTTGAAGACCTTGGTTTCAGTGCAGCCGCCGCGACATTCGACTTCGAATCGGTGAAGGAAGATGGTCTCTGCGCCCTTAGACGGCTTCATGAAGAGCGTGAAACCCTTTTTAATACCTTAAATTCACCAAAGACAGCACGGTTTGAATCGACCCTTAGAGAAAGGTTTGAGAAGAGTTTGGAAGTCAGCAAACCAGCGGCGGGCGAATATCTGCCTCTCGATATGTTTAGAAACATATTCAACTCTGCATCCATAATGCTACTTTTGCAAGAGAGGTTCCCGTCTGCTTCGGAATGTGAGTTGTTGGACAAGTTCCAGGATATCATCAGCCCGAACCCAAAGAAGACTCGAACGCGGATTCTGGGCGTCCTTGTAGCTATGGAGCGGCTTCTTCATCTTGAAGAGTTCATCAAGGGAGATATATGGGATAGCGACTTACCGTTCAAAGAATCAAGGGAGTTTACTCCTAATTCCAAGTCCAGTATACTTTATGGATGGAACCGAAACGATCGCGTGCTATTCTATGAGAACCAGAGGGTCTTCTTTGTTCCTTTTTTCGATATTCACGAGAATGGGCTGTGCTCTTATGAGCTCGACCGCGGGACAAGGCTTCCCTGGGTCTCTATAGAACCCAAGTCAAGTGGTGGCACTGGACTAGTTCACCAAATTGAGATTCACCCTAGTCATCACAACTTCTCCAAACCTTGGGTATAATATTACGAATCCTACCAACCATAAGTAGCTGACCTCATCAGTCTACCGATAACCCAAAGTTTGCACTGAAGGAGATCGATGCGTCCGAGCAGCGTGCATATAGGAAAGAGCTCCACGCGCTGGAGAAGACGTGCGCACACGCACAAACGGAAAACCATTTGATCAAACTTCTGCTTACTTTCCAACATGGTAATACCTATTATTTGCTCTTTGAATGGGCAAATGGGAATCTTCAACAATTTTGGGACACAAATCCACGCATTGAGTCTACCCTTTCAAATGAGTTATGGGCAGCTCAGCAATGCTTTGGCCTGGTCAGAGCAGTCAGTCGAATTCACGGGCTTAGTTCGTGGCATGAGCTGAGGAGGAAAAGGAAGAGGTCAAATTCCATCGCATCTCAGAATGAATACGAATCGGAATGGGGAAGGCATGGCGACATCAAGCCTGAAAACATACTGTGGTTCGAAGAACACGGGACTTGCCGGAGACACCTCGTAATCTCCGACCTAGGGCTTGCGCGATACCACACCGAATTCTCAAAATCTCTGGTTCCTCGAGCACTGATTGATGGTATAACGTGGGGCTACCGGGCACCTGAGGTAGACTTCAGGGAACCGATATCCGCAAAGTACGATATTTTCTCACTGGGTTGCGTATTTCTCGAGTTCTGCGTTTGGTATTTGCGGGGGTCGCAGGACGTGGGAATATTTGGTCTCGAGCGAGAGGACGAAGATGAGCCTGAATTTGATGATGTAAGAAAAGATCAATTCTTTTGCATGAAAGGCGACAGCAACACCATCAAGGATGCATGTTTGAAGGAATGCGTACAAAAGGCATGATCCTTACTCAAGACCAAGTACTTTCATCATACTGACAACGATATAGCGATTGTCCCAACTGAAAGGAGGGACAAATTTTACGAAGGGACTGGCTAGTGTGATTGAGGAAAGAATGCTCCGCTGCAATCCATCAGAACGATCGAAGATTGATCTCATACGCGTCGATCTCCAGCACCTTGTTAAAACACTGAAAAGGGCACTTATTGATGAGCAAAATTCGCAGGACTGGGCTCAATTATCTACCAATTCAAATCTATCTACGCTGTTGGATACAAACAACAGATTGAGCAGATACTCTTCGCATTTGACACTCGACAGCCGAGAAGAGACTTCATCGATGGAAGGACGCGATACCAATGGGGCCAGATCATCCAGATCTGAGCAAGCACGGCCCGAGAACTATGAGCACGACGATAGTCACAGCGACTATGATGATATGCCCATCGAGCCTATAATCACCGCTGCGGAGTCAGCTGTAAAACGCAAGTTGCTACAGGCGGAGGTTCAGGAAATATCGGTGACTCCATCATCACACTCCATTGCTGAGCCGCATACCACACCCGAACCTACAGAACCTCCTACTAAACAGAAACAATCGATAGATTTCGGAGATGGCAAGGTTGAACCAAACAGGCGATCAACAACGACAAGGTTCAGGCATGCCAGAACCAGGTCAAAAAAGTGGGTCCGAGAAACTTGGAGCGATGTCAGGGGTGTTTGGAAGTGAAAGTGCTGTGGTTAGTATTACCCTGAATTGACCTGAACCATTTCAAAGCATGCCTCTAGGCGTGAGTACGCGGCTTCTCGGATTGCGGCCTGTATTTTGATTAATGCCGTCGGGTTCTGAGGACAGATTCCTGGAAAGAAAGCTCCTAATGGCTGCTTTAAGGCATCGAGCGCCACTAGGTGAGTGGCAAAACACGTGGTTCTTAGACGGCCTGGGGCACGCCTGCAGATCCCTGAATTGAGATTCTTTTAGCTAGCCAAATTGAGAGCGACGCACTGATATTGTTAATTCTAGGTCTAGACCACTAACGATTTTGGCTCGACAGCTTCTCTAGTCCTTGACGCAACGTTTCCTTATTTGTTTTTCGCACACTCAGCTGTTTCCTCCCCACTAGTCATGATATAGAGGTACCGAAGCACTAACGCAGCTTGTGGCTAACCTCCACCTACATACGTAGGCGTTTGCCCCTGAGCCGCGTGTACGCCACCCCAGCCTCGCTCGCCCTAGATTCAGGAACCGACTGCTCATTTGTCTGCATTCAGCCTTTGGCTTCCCTTTCCAGTTAGCGAATTCATTCGACATCGCGTAAATCTTGATCGCATGATGCCTACCGATATGCATGTCATGCACATGTGGTTATTGCGCGGTAAGCCGATGCACCTGGTCCTGGATCAGATTCGGATCTGGATCAGTCTAGAACAGAGATGTGGCTTCAGCTGCAGTTCATGGTCATTGTTTGCTTCTACTGAGGCGTTTACTAGCTTGTCTTGGCTACCTACTTGAGTAGCCCAAGTAGGACTGTATGTCGATGATACAAAAGAGCAGGTGTTACCACCTGGTCTGCTCCAGATTAATCCACAGGCTCTACAAATTCCAACACTTGTCTTTCGTTACGCATGCTCATCATGAGACATAATTCGTTCGCTTCATTCCTCTTGCTGGCTCCTGTGGCCACCATCGCAGCAACTTTGCATCGGAGAGAGCTCTCTCCTGCTACGGAATTAAGCGGGAGCTGGACATACTCTGGTTGTTACGTCGATTCCGTCGCGGCACGATCACTCAACTCTGCATCCCAAGGAGATGGCACTAGCATGAGCGCTCAGGCCTGCACTGCCTTTTGTGGTGCACGTGGTTACCCTGTAGCTGGCGTAGAGTACAGCTCAGAATGCGTAAGCGTCCAAACATTCATTGATCACGTGAAGCTATCAAGCTTACCAAATGAATAGTGGTGTGGTACTGCTCTTCCGTCGCAGGTTGCAACCGACCCTACTACATGCAACATGCCTTGTTCGGGTGACGCCACCCAAGTATGTGGCGGTCCAGATAGACTGACTGTATACTCGCGACCTGCATTTACACGAACTAAGCCAAACCCAACTGGCTGGCAGTCACTCGGATGCTACACCGATAACGTTGATGCTCGTACCCTTTCAGATATGCATGCAGCTGGCGACCAGGTGACGATTGAGCTGTGTGCTGCTGCTTGTACTGGGTCGAAATATTTTGGTGTGGAGTATGCTAGTGAGTATTCGTGATTATTTGGCGTAACTATAATTGACCACTTATAGGCGAATGCTTCTGTGGCGACAGTATCTTGAATGGAGGCACGAGTGCGTCAGATGGATGCAACATGCCTTGCAGAGGTGATACAAGTGAATTTTGTGGAGGCTCTAACCGTTTGAACTTGTATCAAGCTGTTCTATCTCAGCCCTCTCCAGAGCCTTCACCAAGCCCATCGCCCAGCCCATCGCCCAGCCCATCGCCCAGCCCATCGCCCAGCCCATCGCCAGAGCCTGTTTGCGCACCCATGATTCCGACCGGTGGACAAATCATTAACGGTGGTTTCGAACTCGGCCCAACCTGGACACGCAGCTCATCTAGCAATGCAATCTCAAAGGAAGTCTATGGCCTAGCATATGAAGGCTGCTACTCAGAACTCCTTTCACCCATATCCTCTGCGGGCACGACTCGGGCGGTTGCTATAGTATCCAACGCGGCCATTACCCCAGGCACCACGCACACCCTTTCCTTCTACCTTGGACGTCGCAGCAGCTCAGCGGCTAATAATGCTGTAGTTAACATGAGGATAAGTGTTCCAGCGGGTGTATCATGGACACAGTCATTCCAGGCGTGTACGGGCGCTGCATGCGATCTTGTGGGTACAGGAGGCACAATTTGGAGGAGGTATCAGGCCTCAATCAACTTCCTTGCTGGTCAGCGCCTACCGCTTACCATTACTACGAGTTGGTCTGGCGCAACTAAAATTGACGGTACTGATGATGTGTTGATTGATGGTATCTTTATCACCTAGTTTGTATATTCTACTACCCAAGTAATTAGAGGTGTAAAAGCTCTACACTTCCTTGCGATTAAATCTACTATATTAATCATACAGAATATCTCAAAAAAAAGAGAAAGCAATCTTACTGATTGCCCTCTATCCCTTAGATTGCTAATATCGTCGTTCGCAGGCTACGCTAGTAGCAATATTCCAAAGAACTGAAGAACTAATCCAAGGACGATTCACATTTTTGTCAAGCGTGACTTTGTGTACTCTACTAGCTTGTCAATACGCCATCGGAGCCAATAACTGAAATCCAGTACACCGCATAGTTTCCTTGGAGGTAGCGTCTTATCTATATAGATTGAAGATGTGGCAGGATGATTGTAATATGGCTTACAAAAGCTCAGCAACCACCCACTAATGTACACTGTTCAAAGCTTCACACAAGATGATTTCGGTTCGATCGTTAAGTCCCCCACATGCGCATTGATCAGGACCTTCGATACTGCTGTATATATTGTGGTGTGGTATCACATGAATGTCGCGACCATGTTCTCTGGCACAGTTTTACCGATCACATCTTTCACCCACACTCTCAACAAGGACATGCCCCTGAAGCAGCATACTTCACGACAACTATACTCAGAAGCTATGCGGGTAGTATCGGCTTGGGGCTGCTTGCCTGCTTGCCTGCACTTTTCTCTTTTTATTCATCTCTAGTACCATCGGCTTAGAGTTCTACCCTGAGCTTTGTATTCTATACAAAAAAAGGCTGTTTTCACGGCAGTCCCTAATAGGTGACGTCGTATCGCTACTATAGACGTCGTCTCATGCACTCAACTTTCAAACTCAGTGGAATTAGGAGGACGGTTCTTGGGAGAGGCATTCTAATGTAGTTGAAGCCTTCTCGTTGATTCTACCCACAAGAACGATACCAGTAGGCGTTCCAAAGTAGAGAATAGTATCAGCGGAAAGGAATGCCTATTCCAACAAGATGGTCTCGAATGGATAGCTATTGACGTCAGATGCCTCTCCATACATAACTCCGTACACATATGCATCGCATACGAGATGGTAGATAGCGTGCCAGCGATAATTAGCAATTGGACCTCGTAAAACAAAAGGAACTGGGGCTCCAGAGACGAGGCATACTCGGTCGCCTTTTCTGATGTTCCCGTTTGCCATGCCAAGACGGCCCTCTTGCGTCGTGAACAGCCTTCTTGAACGGCCAATTCCGGACCGATGCATTTGCGCATAGAACTTCTTGATGTTGTTATCTTCTCGAGATTGAGAAGGAAATTCTACAGCGCCTTTGGATTCCTGGAAAGCCTTTAATACAGCAGCTTTCATCTCGTCAGACAAGCTATTGATATTACTAAAACTTCCAGCAGTTACGGTTTCAAAGCATATCGTAGAGACTGCTTTCGAGACTAGGTGAAGGTTCTGCCGTTTTAGCATCTCAATTCCTTCATTTACCATATCGTATTGGCACTTCAGAACTGCCTGCTGATCGAGAAAGGGAGATTCCATAGAACAGAGTCCAGGCCTGGACATCTCTTCAATAGTATCTATGAAAGCCGTCTTAAGAAAAAGGCTCAAATTGCCTGGGGAACTTCCATATAATAATTGTGGATTTTCTCTAGATTCTGAGGCTGCTTCTGAGATGTCTTTTGGCGAGGTAGCCTTGAAGTCATTACGCAGGGTGAATGGCTGGGCGAAGAAGGTGCATGAAAAGTCCGGAACCCAGGTAGGGACCGAGGCAAACATTACTGGTCCATCGATTCTTGGATTAGCGAGTCCGGCATAACCTAGAATACGATAATCGTAAAGAGAAGGAGAGCACACTATCATCGCTTTTGTAAACACGTTGCCGATAGAATCCGTATAGTCTGGTTGAAGGTTATGATAGTCTGCGAGGCCGAGAAAGGCGAAAACCTTATCCCGTGGGTCCGTCGCTTTGAACGATTGGAATTCCAACAGAATATCAGTAAGCGTAACTCGTGGTTTGCCGCCATTCTCTAGGATCAATTTTCTGTGAGCGCATAGTTTTGGAAATTGTTCAAAAACTGGCAGACTGGTCCGGCCCCAGTCGGAAGGAATCGAATATGAATCTGGAAGGCTGTTGTAGTTCTTGCGCCTTATCTCCAGGTAATCTTTCAGGAAGGGCAGGGACATTCCCACTGCTCCGCAGAGAAACAACACCTTGCGCGCGAGGCATACTTCCTGAACAATCCAAGCTCGCTCGAACCAGGGAGACTGCAAAACCGACCCAAATAGGCTATCACCGACGCCTCCAAAACTGCCGATGTCGCAAAGCGCAGTGTTGTTGTGAGTGTAAGGAGACGTTAAATATGACCAGAGAGCTAACTGGCTAGCTTGAGTGAGATTCCCGTCTCCTAGCCAAACGAGGACACATCGAGCTGCTGCATATATGTCTCCCATCATACTGACTTGAACGCCTTTCTCGCCGCAGTCCTCCTGGTTGATGCAAATCGCGTCTATCCAGACTGGGAGGCCACTTGCAACTCCCGAGATATGACGTAGGATAGAATAGACGGTTTTGGTAACTTTGAGATAGGCTCTGGATGAAATCGGTAGGTACTCTGTTGGTTTTTCACCACCCCAACAGTATGATATGGCAATGAATCTTCCACCTATGGCATCGATGGAGTTTTCGCTGAGGTGAAACCTTACTTTGTTGCAGTTGGATGTGGCTGAGTATTCCAGTAGCCGAATATTCCGAGCACATTGGAGTTTAGAGTATTTATGCTCGAATAGCCCGTCTTGATCATCTAGCTTTCCTGCGATTGAAACGTCTCTTGCTGGTTGGAAGAGAAGAAGATGCTCCTCATTGTGAGCTACAATCTCATCCACCATGTAGTCAGGATCGTATTTAACTATAATGTCGTCCATCGTACCGTCCATAGAGAAGAGATTGCGGTTCTATTGCTGAATATTTCAGAGTACAGTAAAAAAGTCAATAAAGCAGGTCCGAAGTTCACGGCTACAAGTGCAAACCCGCAGCCAGGTGTGGGTGCGAAACTTGGACGCAAGGTGATGAATTCCATCTACATGTCTGGCTGGTTCAAATCACGTTGGTTAAGACTGCTTGGTCCGTGAAAAGACACTGCAGTACATATAAACTCGAAAAGTGGGATTGCCATAGGACAAATCCAGTCAGCGTTGATTGTTAGACGCCACAATGCTGCTTTAAAGTGGCAGGCGCCACCAACATGCCAAGGGGCTCAACATAGAAGGGCGATAAAACATTGGCTACTATCATAAGGCTAATATGCCGAAAATAGAACTTTGGCTCTAAGTTTCTATAGCCTAGAATGGAGAGATTAATAGATATGATAGTGAACGGCGTAGTAACATAGTAGTCAGTATTTCTGCTTGTCAAGCAGTTGACAAATTGAGGGGCACTGGGATTCCACGCTGGAGGGCATATCTTTTGCATTTGCATTTGCTCACGCATATTCATTCTAATGACATCAATACAGAATAACCTTTTGGTATCACATTGTTTTTATCATTGGTATGCGCAGTAGTAGTCTTTATACTACTAACGACGGTTGTCAGAACCTGGTCTAGTTCGGACCAGTCTGATCCCATCCAGGTCTACCTAGGTACGCTTAGTTACCCTAGAGATAGTTATATCTATGCAGGACGAACAATCACTAGAGTAGCTCGCTAGTAATTCGTTGCGCGAGAATATGACTGTTTCCTCTCCATCGACTTTGATCCATATGCTTCTGTATCTCGTTTCAGCCAATAATGTTAAAATGGCCATCCGTTCTACACAGTTGTGCGGCTAAAGTCTTTTTTCCGCGCTGAAAGCTTAGGCTGCGTAACCTGCATATATTCAACTTCCGTAGCCTACAGGAACGCGAACAGCATATACTCGAGTGCTAACGGTCCTGATTCATTGCCGCGCTCCTGGAGATTTCGATGCTCTACCCACGTTAACAGCAATTCATCCTCGAGTCGCGTTTGAGTTGTCTCTGAAAATAGCCTCGCCACGGGACGATCGATATCTGGTATGCAACAAGCGAGAAGAAGCGAGGTGTATCACAGCGGTTCATCGCCTGGACGAATATCGCCAACGCCTGGACGATGCCAGTGATCATGATCAACACGACACGATCCACCGAGCGATCGTGGACGAGCTTGCAGGGGATCATACAAATCTATCAGTATATGCAGCGGCTCTTTGAAGCACGCGTCTGTGTCTTCAAGAAAAATCGCCTGCCTACACAGCGCTCGCAACCTTGCGTGATAGCGATCCTGCTAGCAAAAGTGGTACCGAGTCTGCTGCATGTTTTCAACTCACCGCCAAAGTCAGAGCTCACTGGGGTGCAGGAGTCTTGGAACAATATGCCTGGACGTCCCGAGCACGCAGCTTTCTCGGACGACTTTGGGCCATCGCAGAGTTGTATGCAAACTGGGCAACGGATGTTAGATACCTCAACACAGTCCTTATGCTTCGGCATGAGTTAGTCCTCTTAGGGAGGCTTTCAACGAGTACGCGCACCTGGCAAACTATTGGAAATGAAGTGAACAAAGGATCGCCAGGGCTACGTTACTTCCCAGTCACAACTGCGGATCTGAAGTATGTGACAGATTAGGCGAAAAAGGGCGTCCTAGAGCATGGTTCCGTACGCTCGTAAAATGCAGGAGCTCTACAAGACTTGTCAGGGTGTTAGTTATACCAAGCTTGAAATATCATCTCGTGATTGATAAGCTTGCCAAGACTACAGCTACTGCCCATGAGAGGGCTTAGTGCTGGAGTAGCTCGCGATTGACGATTTAGAAAAGAGGCGGAGTTACAGGAGGCAGAGTTACAGATAGAGACAAGAGAGAGGCCTTATCTAAAAAAGATGAAATTGCTGAGCAAAAGGCTGTACGCAGGGCTGTGAGGGAGATGAGACGGCACCTCCGAGATGCCACACAACAGCCAACATCTGCCCCCGCAGAGACCTCAACACCAAGTTAACAGGCATCAGTAACGTGATGCCTGCACTGTAAAATACCTCTCACCTAGTGAATACAACAAACATGCGATATGTTGCGCGTCTTCGCGGTCAATTTACCATACAAATCGCGTGGGTTGACGGAATTTACGTTGAGCTGGATACATAGAGCTTACTTAGTCCTGCTAGCTCAAGAGATCGGCAAAGGCTAGAATCTGTAAGTGATTATTTTTAGGATATAGAAACACAAGAGAAAGATGCCATTGCATGGAAAAGACGGTGCTGTGTTGGAAATCAAGCAGGCCAATCCCTGGTTGCATAATCCAAGAGACTGTGTGCATTGAGTGAGAACATGCTGCTGCTGCATCTCACCCTGCTGCTTACCAGATCATCCAATCGGGAATTTGCAAATCCGGTCCATGTTTATCACGATCCTGTTCATTTACCCCGATTTTGGTGAGGGAGCATGAGTGTGTGTTCAGCTAGTGATATTGGCATCACCTTAACACATAAAACGATACACATCTTGGCACGCTATCCCACTTTTAGTAGTCATGGAACTGCTAAAAGCGGGATAGCGTCGGAAAGTGTATTATTTTGTGTGTTGAGGCAGCGCCGGTACAAGGTTGGTGGATCTGGTGCACGTACTGGGTTAGTGACGATTGCCATAGCGAATCATCCAATATCATATTCATAGCTCCTAGTCGGATCGGTAGGGATAGCTGACTCAATAGTGAACCACGTTATTAAAGAGACTGTTCATGTTTCTCAGGAGTTCATGAATCAAATATCCTTGCTGTGCAGTAACTCGGCCTTATATGTCAGAATTCGCACTTGGCATTATACGCCTAGAAAGTAGTGACTACCCGCCGAGGAAACGTGATCTAACCTGGAACCTAATATGTTTTAACCATCTCTTCGTATCGTTATGCCTTAGGTCCAAGTTCATTAGGTAGATGTAATTTGTGTAAAGCAAGTAGGATTTCGTTGTCCTTTAAATATCTTTTCTTATACTTTCTTTTGATGAACACCCAACTATTACCTTCATTGTCTCAGACAGGTTCTACTTTCATTCAACTTTCTTCGTCAAGAACAGGCACTGCTGTCATGTATTGCAGAGCACACTTCCTTGTCGTGCTTCCAGCACTTCAGCTCGCCACAGCGAATCCGATTGCCTTCCCTCAAGGCGGAAGTAATTCCTGCCCTTCTGAAGATTTGAAAGAGGCGACCTGGAAAAAACTGGATCTCGATGGTTTTCTCGCGGGTGCTGCTCCAAATCTCACTACAAACGATGTCCAAGGGTTTGCTTCCTCGCTAGGAGCCCCCAACTTCTTTTGGTGAGTACTTGATACATTTACTAAGATGCTAGGTAGTAGCACAGTGCACTAACAACGGTTCTCTTAGTGGACTTGACCAATTTTGCAACGCCGGCCAACCTTGTCTTCCAGTCCCTCTTCCCGCATGGTAAGCTTATCTATGATCTTTATCAAGGATCTCACTACAATATAACTGTACTTTCGAATGTCCAGCTAACTAAGCAATGTAGGTATGCCCTGGTCGCAGTCCAGAACTATAATAGCTACATGAACTCACTCAATACTGCCATCTCATTCGCCGCCTCCATCATGTCCTTGGAGATACCTGCCGTTGTCGCCGACTTCTGGCCCGAACCTACAGACGATGTTACCCCTATCAAAGACATGGTTTCTTTGGTCACCTCTGCCCTAAGTGCCGTTCCATTCACTGGCGCGCTGGCCACAGTGAACACTGTTTCTGGGGTGGTTGCCAATTTCTTAACCAACCAAATGAAACCCCCGGAGCGACCAAATCTCTTTGTTAAATGGAGCGACATTGGCGTGAGCATCGCTACCGCTGTCAAAGACTACCAATCCACTGTTGCAAATTCTCTCCGAACTACACTCGACGCTGAGATCGACAACCCAACGTCAGGTATTAATTCCATTTTGGCCGGCGGTGGGTTCCTAGGCGTCGCCCAAAACTTCACGGAAACGGATATGCAGAAAAAGGTTGCAGATAGTATGAAGCTTCGCTCTATCGCTCTTCTACTGCAAGGGCAAAAGGCCTACATCTACAGGTCCACCAACCCCGCTGGCACCTGCAGTAACGGAGATCAGCCTTACAGACTATGCACTTCGGCTACTGATCGCCCAAACGCCTTCGCACTACGAATGGGTGACGATACTCAATTTGACATCGCTAATCTAATGATAACAAAGTATGGCATCTCCAAGGAAACATTCTTGCAAGGTCCCTCGGACTGCTTCGACGAACACGGTGTGCAGCTTTTCACCCCAGAGATCTTGCCAATTGACGCCTCCGCCAAGTGTATCTTCAACCTTCCGGTGTGCACTTTCAACGCCGATACTTTCCCGGGACGCACTGTCCAGGAAAACTGCAGACTACAAGGAATTGACGTGTAAATATTTGCGAAAAGTACTGAGAAGAAGAAGCCCTTGGTTGGGCCAAGCGCGTCGGTGACGCCTGTAAATGCTGTAGCAAACTGTTGCGGTACTCATAGGCCGCAGCTTCCAAGTGAGGCTATATCAGTGTCTATATCTTGCTCTTTTTGGGCAATTATGGCCATATGAAGCAGGCCGCTAACGATCTCGATTGTAATCACGCATCTGAAAGTGTTATCGGTATGGCCGTTGACGATAGGCTTAGGTAAACCTTACGACGAGACAGTCAGTAGCCAACGCCTCCAACTTGCTGCATGAAATCAGCAGATCAAAGCAAACCGAGACCCTAGAATATGTGACAGCCGTCCCCGTTCAAAATCTTTGCTACTCGCGAGGCCACATGTTTGCGTTTCATTGTCACCATTCTGCAGGAAGCTGGCCATTGCATCACCGAGCGTGACGATGTAGAGCGATTTGTCACTCGCAGAAAACGGTTTTGGTCTGGAGACAACTTGCAACGCTCGCGCGAAAGTCTGTGTGATGGAGCCTCGCTTTCTGGTTAAACCTGGTAGGTACCGATAAGTGTCGCTAATCAGATTGTGAAGACGTATTGTGAGCGTGACAAAAACGCATTTTATCAGATTCAGTAAGGTGACTATGCTTAGGATCACTTTTCTGACACGCAACGTGCATTTGTCGTCCATGTTGCGCAGCTCGTCTCATGGGAGGCAATGGTTCACTTTGGTCCATATGTCGGCACTTGGATCGCTTGTTATGTTGGTGTCGAATTGGAATCTCACTAACGTCCAGGTATCTTCGTAAAGGGACCTTATTTTTTTGGTGTACAGCTGACACGGTTAGCAATATTCCACTCTTTGTACATCCAGTCACTGTTTATACACCAAAAGATCGTATTTTCTGCACGATGCATCCACCCTTTTGGTTTCGGTGCGCCATGGTCCCAAGAGGATGCCGACTTGTCGTCAGCTGTGGTCGTCAGTCTCTCCGCCTCAAGCAAGAACGGCTGAAGCTTTGGCTAGGAAATGGCAGGGAATCGAGACGTGTCCAAACACGGTCCTCTTGCCTTGATACAGATGACATCAGTCCCTGACAAACTGTCTGAATACGATTCGGCTTTGCCAACAAGGGCAGCTGCATACGACGACACAAGCGCCATGGGGTGGGTCGAGCAATTGAACCCGTCACGGGTGGTCATTGTCAACTTTGGGGCATCCGACGCAGTCCTAGAGTCAGTCAGAGCCGCGGCATCAAAGCTTGCTCCAAACATCACTGTCGTTGCTGTTGACTACGAAGCCAAAGTCTACACATAAGAGGAGACCCCAGCCAGGATGGCAACTACCAACACAAAGGTTCTGGTAAACACGAGTAGGATGCGAGATCGCGTCATCGAATCGCAAGGCGCATAGGAATTCTCCTAGGAGCTAGATGCTACATGGGATAGGTGTTTGAATGAAGAAGTGTTTGCTAGTCTGCAGGTAAAAGTTTTGAATGCTTTTCGAGGAGAACAAGGCCTTGAAGGAGCATGAAATGCCCTGTGTGACCGCGAGGTTGCAGCAGACGTCGGCATGGTGGTTGGGTTTTCCACACGATAGACTTGGTAGGCAATGGGATCTCTACAGCTTATTCGTTTTTTTTCTCTTTTTTCCTGTAGATAAAAAAACATTACTACAATGAGTAGTAAAGATCACAGTTAACCATGAATATGCAGTGTAAGCAGGGTTGGAGTTACCAAGCTTCGGATGGAGTACATGATGCGACGGTGATACTTCGACTACATAGGGTCATGTAGGTTTATAAAGAGCAGGTATTAATGCCTCGTCTTCTTTTCGATTGCACTATCTCTCTTTGTTTTTCTGTCACTGTTTTGACTCAAGAAGAGTGAAGATATAAGTCAGTGTAGCGCGTATTTTAATATGTCAGCACAAAGCATACGAAGCTCTGCGCTTGTGGACACGGACGTTTTGAACCAACAAAATAATGACATTGCTAGCTCTGGTCTCTTTTAGCACGGATTGGAGACCCAGGCTGGTGGATGGAAAGTAGGGATGGGCTGCATAGGGTATTTGCTACGTGAGATTGTTCGTACAAGGGGGGTTGTTTGTTGTGAGTTACTTAGAAGAAATGCGATGTGATTTTTACGGGCTCAAAGAAGGTTTGGTACTGTTTGTATGGGGTATGCTTGGATTCAGGGCGTCTTGTTTCTTTTCTCCTTAGCTATTTTCGGCCAGGTTCATGTTGTGCAGTATGTAATTGCATGTTTTTTGCAGTCGGAACAGCAGGTAGGAAGGCTGGAATAGTGGGCAAGGCAGTAGGTATAGCAAGGGGCACCTCCTAGTCACATTAGTCAGTAGTTAGTAGATGCAACAGTGAGCAGTGGGTGACTAGAACGCTAGATAGATAGTATAGCGAGATAAGCAGGCTACTAGCAGTGACAACAGTAGGATATACGAGTAATGGGTAGCCAAGACTACACTACTACTTAGCGTCAATTTACTAAGTTCTTTACAACAACGTGCTAGAAGCTTATAACTCCGTGACGCATTAATGCATCAACAGTTAGGTTTGTGTTAAGCATAGCGGTGAAATCACTAGACGAATAAACTAGACAATAACCTAATCGTATTGGTAAAATGGCTCGAAAAAAAATGAAATTAGCATTTGGAGTAGTTAGCCAATTTCTGAGACTGGGAATGATTGTCAAATATATCGTATTAGCAATAACTATCACGTGAGTCGGAGGGACATAGATCTAACCCTTTTGCCCATAGCCACCCATTATCCTCCATCATCAATACAGTCTGAACCACTTACCCTTTTTTTGAAAAGAATCTTTGATACAACCAAACAAACGCAAAAATGGAGCCCAGCACCCTCTCTCTTTCCCTTCTCTCCCTCCTCGCTTTCGCATCTCCTATCCAAGCCTAAGCCCGCACAAGGAACTGTCTAAACGAAGCGTGGCCCACCCTAGCTGCTTGCAGGAACTCCGGAGCCTATGCGATCCGATAATCTGGTAATAACCCATCCTACTGTTTCCAGAGTAGTCGCAATGTGTATCAAGTTTGCGTCAACACTCAGGGTGGAGATCCGTAGGATGTGTAAGTTTGGATCTTCTTTTGGTGGCTTCGAGGGATGCTGACACGTGAAATTTAGGAGATGGGATTGATGATGTTGGGTGTAGGAGGGTAAGAAGGGTGGAGAGATGTGAAGGATGGAGAGGGGTGAAGAGGATAGAAAATACAGATGGGTTTATAGGATGGGGTAGCCAGAGATTTCATCATCTTGTTACTACAGTAATTGGTATATGGTTGATGAAATTGTATTGAATTTATGCTGATCGGTAATGCAATAGAAATTCGTCTAATGCATTGCGGAGACATGTATATTGAAGTTCTGGATTAATTCTGGAAGAGAAAGAGCGACTTTTCCGTTTACGCATGTGACTTTACAAGATTTCTTAGGAATCGCGCTTGTACTACCGCGTCTGCATGATACATGTTTGGCTTTTGTGTTAGTTAACTAGTTATTTGAATAACTACATGATATCGATGGTCGGATGTGTAATCAGATTCGATTCAACACGGTGCTTGAGTGTTGTAATACTCAGAGGCGTTTTACATGTCGTGTCAAATTTGGTGAGCGGAGATTTTTCTAGTGTCTTGGTTGTGAGTTCACCGCGCCCAAACACGTACAAAATGGTTCTTTGGCCCGGTACGGGAATACTAGCTGTTAAAATGGCACGTGGTTACCTGCGTATCTGAAGAAAGAACAATCAGCGGTTTGTCTCACAATACTTTGTTCTTTGAATGCACAATGCAGGAATGTAGGGTATGAATTCTCTGGCTAGAGGCGCAGGTAGCTTGTTAATCATGCATCTACTTGCCGGGTGCATGGGTGTTGGACAGTTGTACTAGAGTATCGCCTTTGAGCAGCGATAGTCAACGTACTACTTATGCAGGGTCTGATGTCGCTCTTGCGCAAATACCTGCACTTCCTGACTCGCAGCTCCAGAAATGTCTTCTCATATCGTTCATCTCATTCATCTAGAAAACCAAGGTTGAATGATGGAAAGCACTGAATCCTCTCTAGCGCTCGCGTAATCATAGCTACGTAAGCTGTCGTGACACCTGGCGTTCGAGGGATGTGCCGAGAACCGCCAATTACGTACCAAGCAGTTTCAAAGCCCCGACATCAACACGTCGGATCTGACACGGCCTGCCCACTGCGCAGGTCTCCTTGCGATAGCTCAGCCTTGCTTTTCTTGCTAACACGCCAAAGTAGATACCTCATAGGAATGCTGGCATTGCCTTTTGTAACTACCTACACGTAAGCTGTCCTCAACGCATGCTTCTGTCCTACGTCTCTCGCTAGCCGCTCTCATTCGCCGAACGCAGATAAGCCCTCAAAATGGCCGTAAAACCAGACTCACTAAGGGAGTCAAGCGAGGAAGAAGGGGCCTTCTTACCGCCCATTGACGACTCAGACGCGCTGCAACCTACCACAGGAGACAAGCCATGGCTCCTCCTCGTTGGCCTCATATGCGCTCTCATCACCTTCATCGACATCGGCGCATACCTTGCCGACCCGCCCATGACGCGCATCTTCGAAGCGAATCTATGCTACAAGTACTACCTCGAGCAGGACCCCTCGGTGATAGGAGGTGATGGAACAATACCGGAGGAGCTGTGCAAGGTGGATATAGTACAGCAGCAGCTAGCTAGCATCTTTGGGTGGCAGGAGATGTTCAACGCGCTCCCTGGTCTTTTATTGGCAGTTCCTTTTGGAACACTAGCTGATCGGGTAGGCAGAAAATGGATCTTTGCTGCGAGTCTGCTCGGCATTGTGTTTAGCTATGCATGGATTCTGCTGATATGTAAGTGCGCGTGTAAGAAAATGAAATTGTATCAAGTGTTGACATGTGTACAGGTTATCTCAAGAATCTACCTCTACAGCTGACGTGGTTCTCGAGCGCCTTCATGTTCATTGGCGGTGGTGCGTTTGTAGCCATGGCTATTGGGCTAACCATGATTTCCGATATCGCACCGCCGGAAAAGCGAACAACCATCTTTTTATACGTGAGCGCATGTATTCTGGTCGCAGAAATGACGGCACCCATCATGGCCGCACGGCTGATGGATCATGGAGACTGGCTGCCGCTTCTACTTGCTCTGGCATTTGAGACTGTTGGCCTCATTATGTCGCTCTTTATTCCGGAGACCCTACATTTGCGCAACCTTGAGCAACCGAAAAACATCGAGACGCAGTCCATTGAGTTGCAGCCGATGACGAGTCATTTCTCGATTCGCTCGCAATTGCGTAATTTGCGGGCTACAATCAAATTTCTAAGCGGCGACTGGACTCTCGCCACGGTCGTCTTTACCTTTCTCGCAAATAGGCTGGGCAGACAGTCCATTGCGCTCTTGGTGCGCTACGCTTCCAAGCGCTACAGCTGGGAGATTAAGAAAGCAGCATATCTGCTATCATTCCGAGCAGCTGCTAACCTCGTATCAATCAGCGTTGTCCTTCCTCTCGTCAACTTTGTGCTGTTGAAGAAATTGCATTTCCCAGCACCCCGCGCTGATATGTGGATCGCGTGTGGATCCATTGCCCTCACCACGATTTCCTTCTTCGCCATGGGCGTCTCCGCGTATCCTGCTCTATTGGTTTTTGGTCTTCTTGTATACAACATGGGATCAGGCTACAATGCCGCTATGCGCTCCATCTCTATTCATGTTGTCGGCGGGCAATCAAGCGCCGACATAGGTAAGCTCATGAGTACAATTGCCATGGCCGAGAGCTTTGGCGCTATGATTGGTGGGCCCTTACTTAACGAACTGTTTCAGTTGGGCATAGGGTTCGGCAACGCGTGGCTGGGACTGCCCTTTTTAGCTTCTGCGGTTATCTTCCTCTTCATGACATTTGTAACCTTCTCTATCAATGTGAAAGACAAGGAGTCCGCTTATGAGGAGCTAAACGGCGAGGATGAGGACAGTTTCTATGATGAGGGGAGGAGCTCCTTGTCAGAACGCGAGGGCGTAACTGAGCGCAGAGACTCGACGTGATAGATACATTTGAAGTTATTACTGGTTTAAATTTTGCCTTATCATCTATTCTTTGCTGAGTTGTTGAAAAAATCTTCCTTGAAGCGACCATGTCTCTGAATAGAAGTTTCTTCCTGTTTGTGCTCCATGTTTCCTACTGTCTTAAACTGCACAAATATAGCAAGCACGGGGTAGCCACCGCCAGACATGGTCCAACGCACATTCATCTAACCGTGTCATTGACCTCAGCATCCCAAATCACGTACACCAACGGTGCTTCATTACCGTTCTTTATACTGCATAGAGACAGCACGTCCTTAGCACTACTTCAATAGGTCGGATCACTCTCTTACCTCCTTCACTCAGCGATTGATAAATTTACCTTGTCATTACAATGCTTTCTAGTGCCAGCAGCGATGTTGAAGCTCGTCTCCGCCGCTCTAAGTCCGCTTCGACCGTCCACAAACGTCCCACCTCCACGGCGGAGCCGATAGATATGGAGGCCGTCAGGCAGCAGGCAGTGGCTGCTGCTGCAGCCGCATATGTACGGGCACATGCTCAAGATGCGACCGGACATACCACCAGACCGAGCTCTGATCTGACGAGATCCAAGAGCAGCACCAGCCGCAAATCTTTCACGTCCCAAGGCAACCATTTCCCCCCTCGTGGTTCCAGCTTTCGATCGATGCAAGCCCCAAAAGCCGAACAGGGTCGAGGCGGCCAGATACAGTCACAAGCGTTGATACCGACTACAGAGCAAACCAAGGGACAACCTTCAAGTTTGTATCAGACACCAACTATCGGTGGATCGGCATCGGTACCACGGCGGTTGCCAGCGCAGCCTTCAAGGACCTCAAGTGAGAAAGCCAGGCCTAGCTCTCAGCAGAAGACGTTTCGACCAAGCACCGCGTCCTCTGTGACCTCGCAACAGATCCGAAAGGCACGCTCCATGTACTACGCAAGCATTGTCCAGACAGGATCGCCGATAGGAAGACCACCAGCGGAGTACTTGAACACACTAGTATGGGTTAACGAAAATCCGGTGTCAGAGCCTCTATCCTTGCGTTCACAGACTCGAACGCTTCGAGGCTCGCCTTTGACAAAGCCGCGCATACCAGTCACTGTTGCGCCTGGCGTGACGCTTGACGAGGCGCGGGACGAATATTTACATGAATTTCAACAAAAGTCAGTCAAACACAAGCCATCTATATTCCTGGCACCATTCAAGAAAAGGCAAGAGAAAAGCAACGACAGTGCGAAGAGCACATCAGAAACGCATTCTCTCTCTCAGTCGAGAGAGCAGACGGCCAACGAACCAAAGAATGAAAACGCCCTCAATGATTACCTGCCACCGCAAGAGGCAAAAGAGAGGCGTTCCTTTTCTGGTTCATTAAAGCATAGAATCAGGAAAGTTTTCCGACGGACTTCAGCTAAGCGGAATGACCTTCCTGTGCAACAGATCGAAGCCAGCCGCGACTACTTTGATGTCTCCCACTTCAGCCCTCCAAGCGCTGAGAATACAAACTCCATACCATGCCCAGACGAAGCAACACTACAGCGTGTGCATGGCCGCACTTCCTCGCTTGATAGCGCTCGTCCTAATCACCTCCGATCTGGGAATCGAAGTGACAGTACTGGCAGTGGGCGCAGTGCTCGAAGTCTGCACAGTGAAGTCAATGCTCCGCAGGTGCCATCATCCCGAGTGACGAGCTGGGGAACAACTTCAACTGGCGATACGCCGACGCAACGAACCATCAAACGCATGACGGTTATTCATGAGTCCAGGGACAGCGTTGGGAGTGAAGCAGAACACGCCGATCCCTCGATAGCGTCAAGGAGATCATTGCCTCTTCCACCACTCTCATCCTTTCGCGAGCCCATGCCCATGGAAACCCTTCCTGAAGAGAATTCAACTCATATTGACCCAAAAAGAGTCTTTTCTGCCTTGATGAGAGAGATCGGTTCGACTAAATCGTCTCATGAATCATCAATAGCCGCCAGGCAGATATCAGGTGCGGAGAGTGATGTACTTGAATCGAATACTGCGAACCACCAATTCCAGACACGAAACCTGCATTCTTCTGGAAGCTGCAGTGTCCGTCCAAGCATTAATATCGATGTGCGGCCGCAGTCACGACGATCTACGTTGGCTCACAGTGTCCGGAGCAAAACTAGCACAATCAGATCACTTGGAAGAGCGATAAGATTGACCATCCGCGCCGTAACACCTGTTGAAAACCATCTTTTGACTAGGGCTGAAGATATATATCTTGGACAAAGCGAGGAAGATATCCACAAGAACGATGTCGTACTTCAATCAACCACTATTCCCGAATGCGAAGATAGCCAAGAGCGTGCCAATGCCGCGCAATGGCCGCATGGTATCAACAAATTCATCCCATCTGCCTCACAGATCGAGAGGCGCGTGGAGAAAACCCGAGACCGCTGGAGAGCACAACTGGGAGAGGCTGGGAATTTTCGATTTCCACGTGAGATGGATAAAACTTACGATGTTACAACAGCTGTTGTCAAACCTCAAAAAACTCCAGACGCCAAAGCTGAGTATATTGAGAAGGCAGAGGATTACAACCACACTATCGCCAATCAAAGTCCTCGACAGCCACGAACAACACCGAAAGCCATCACCTCACCACAGCCGAAGGTCATGATAACGCCAATGTCTCCTAGCATCTATTCTAGAAATACAGATGGTATCAGCATCAATCTGAGCGACAGTATCGTGTCTTTCGATGGCTCAGGCCAACTAGGGCACTCCCACAACGCTGGCTCAGCTGTTATTCTCACGTCTCAGTCTGTAAGAAGTTATGTAGTAGGCACTCCATCACCAAAACGTCAGGCAGCGGCTCACACGAGTCGTGACTGGAGGGCTTGGTTGTCACATGAGATCTCAGGAATGGAGTTGAGCAGTCAGGAAGATTTCTCTATCACCGGCCAATATAAAAAATTATCGAAAGACGAATCTCCGAACTTTACGCATACGCAAAACAACGATATGAACGACGCCTCATCGAATAAAAACACGCATGATAATGTGTCTCCCGAACGTCAATACCCGAACAAATCACTCCGATACAGTATGGGTGATGATACTGGTATGGACGCTGCGAATCCTCAAGATTATAATTCTTTCCCCAAAACTTCGGATTTTGATGATCCTCGGAAAATTTTTGATATGGGAATTACCATGAACAGTCGAGTGGACCATAACCCACTACCTCAACCAGCCGCTTTGGTGATCAAGCCGCACCCAGTTTCAACGTCTAAGAGTCACGCATCGTATCCTGCAGATTCTGAGACGCCCAGGCAGTTCTCGAACGATAGTCACCTAACTGTTATCAATACTATTCGATGTTCCAGTAGTGATAGCTTGGCCTCTCGACGCTCGAAGTCGCCGACTGATAGTATGATCGCACTCGATTCACCAAAGTCTTCAAAGTATTCGCCCAAGCCTGTGTCTCGCTCTACACTCCCTTCCCCATGTTCAGAAGACATCCTTGAACCGATTTTGATAACACCACTAAAGATAAGACGCACGCAACTAAGGGTAAAGGAGAATTTAACACCGCAGTCTTTTCGCAGCCAAAATGAGTCCACTTCTACACCTCGAACAAACCTACAGCAACCGCTAAATCCGACGTCACTGAATTATAGCCCTCCAAAAATCGACCAACAAGACACAAAGTTAACCGGATCCAGTCTGAATAACGCGCAACCAACTCCAACTTCACCACCACTACGTCCCCGCATCCGCGTCATCGCGCGACCCATCTCCCCCGAGAAACCCGCTCGCCGACCAAAAAGCGCATTTGACTTACGATCAACAAACAGCATTGCAAGAACACCTGCCGTATACACTACACCGCCGCCTGCCTCTCCCCCAAAACCCACTAGCCTCTTCGACACCGAATCTGCAAGAAGCAATACCCCAGGCCATCGCATGGCCGAAAACTTCCTCCGACAACGCAACAGCACAACCGCACTTGGTGGCAGTACCGGTAAGCGTAGGGGAGGTATGGTGTTGGTACGGGAAGATACACCAGCGTTTTTATGAGGGATATATGCATATTTAACACTTTTCTTTGATTATGAGTAATGAAAGATATGGGATATTAAATGGTCAGCATAAAAGAGTATGGTTGTAGATTTGTATTGGATACGAGGAGTACACTTGAATGTTGGATAGGGCTGCTGGCCACCCTTTGATGCTTGGGTATATGGGTAAGGGGTATAAGCGTGTAGTGTAGTCTTGTAGGGTTAATGTCATGAGTGTATGGTTTCTTATTGCGATTTTTGAGATCATAGGTCAGGTTGTTAAAACTGCCTAGTTGCAGTTAAAGATTTTAGTTTGATTGAGTTTATAATAAATTCTCAGTGTAAGTAGCGAATTTTGTATGAGTATTTCAAGGATCTGCATATCACTTTTCACGCATTGATTCATCTTGACTGTTCTTTATTTTAATCCGTCATTGCTATATCATGTAAATTCTACTTAGCACATATGAGTAACCAAGCGCACTTTTCAGCTTGGTCAGGGCTGTCTTCACAGTTCAGGATTTTACTCTTAATCATGACAAATACCGCACTTGAAATTTCACCCCAGTGGATAAAACTGGGGGTATCGATGGGAAAATGTGTGGGTATTTCGAGCAATCGCTGATCGAGTAATCACAGTGACTTGTCATGCAGCTGTTGGGAAGCTGATTGATTCATTGCGAAGGTAGTATTGCATAATTGTGCCAACGATTGATGCGAGGGAGATCACAGTACGTGTTGAGTTCTCGATTGATTGGGATTTGCATAGAGAAAAACCTGGATCCACATCGAATGATCATTTTTCCATATCCGGACTCAAACTGGCGATCCATTAGTAACGGACGATTTTTCGGTAGCTAGAGCGATGATCAGATTGAGTGGTATGATCGAAACAACAACAAAGATAGGTTACGCATCCTAGGCTGGTCAACTTTGCGAAATACGAATAGGTACAGCCCGAATTCATGGTTCAGCAGACACCTCCATACACCAAACGTTCCGATACATCACCAGTGATCATGACATTTCTACAGCCAAAGGTAATACCCGAAGCAGTATATCGTCATGTGCGACAGACACTAGTCCTGTTCTGACCATATTCCCAATCCGCGGACCGCGCCTCCGCGGCCCTACACATCACACGCTTAATTCGTATGCAATGCCATGTATCACAAAAATATAACAGTGCCATGCAGCCCTTTCGCATGACACAACAGGAGTCAATCGACACATCGTGCAGCAAGACCCGCGACACCAAAAAAGCCTAGAGCACGCAACACATTTCCTTGCTTCTGCTCTCGGGTATCTCGTACCGAATTTAGCACCTGTCTCGTGCACGCCTAACGATGACATTATTTTTTTTCCTCCTCTACAATGGCTCTGCACTCATCTTGCTTTTCTCGCTTGTGCGACATGGGATAAACGAAAGAAAGCGCGCAGCCCTGTGCAGCCTGTCTCCGTGCACCCACCACCATCAACCTCACCGGTGCGTATCGCGCCAAAACCCTCCACAACACCCTTTTCTTTTCCAAAAAAAAAAGAAGTTTCACTCAACCAAACCGTGCAGAATTTGAACCTAGCAGCCCAACCCTTTCACACCTTACTCGCGAAAAAGATAGCAGAAAGAAAAGCAAGGCAAAAAGTCAGTGTCTAGGGCGAGTAATCATCCCTCATCGCAATCAGCAAACAAAGCTAGTCAGTAGTAAGTCCCCACCCGTGCTATCCCAGTACAGCGCCTACACTACTACACGCACCCCACCCACACATCATCCTTCACGGAACTCCGGTGCCCTAATAAAACAAACCCTCAAAAGTCGGTGGGTAGATAGTTCGAAACAAAAACCCTTCTAGTGCATTACGTCGCGTTTCGCGCCAAGCGAGCCCACACCCTCACACGTGCAAACCCACACACCCATGTTGCCCTGCAAACGGTAAGCCCTGCGCCGTAGGTATAGCCCAACACCCTACTATATACTAGGATATCCCTAGATGTCGCAAGTGTCAGGACCTGGCTGCCGGGTACGTTGGAAAAGAGAAAGAAAAAAAAGGATTCGCGTGAGCGCGCTTGTTGAGCGGGTCGGGTGCGGCGTGTGCGTTTAGGGGTGGCTGTGGATTTGGCGCTCCTACAGGGTTATGTGAGAGGATAGGCTAGGTTGGTCACGTGATTGCTTGATGTATAGAGTGTACTGTGGTTTTGTAAGCACTTGTGTGTATATTTGGATATTTGAGGTAATATTGATGGATGGTTAGTGGAGAAGGTCTTGGATAGGGTTCTTGTTTGCTTTGGTGTAATTGTATGGTATAGTTATGGTGGGTGGATGGAGAAGTCACAACTTGAGTAGTTGGAGGTGTGGACAATGCCGCAATTGCTAGTTTATATATCTTTACAGTGTAAGAAGAAGTAAAAATTGTAAACATGTTGACATAAGCGGTGGGTATACACACAAAGTGGGTACAATCTACTTTTTGTCACCAGAAGCGACATTCTAGTTGTTTGTGTGTAGATGTACTGTAGTCGGGGGTGAGTTTATGCCCAATCTCTTTTATAAGCAATTGCAAGTCTTCATTCGTGGAGCTCATAACTAAGTATAAACACTGCCAGTAATTTGCTTCAAGATGAAATAATCGAGACATCCAGCCGTTTTGATACTCGCCTACCATCCTACATGCAACTTGAGTGAGACAAATGAAAATATTTTCCTCGTAGCTATCATTACCTACATGCAACACCCACATTGAAAGAATAAGAAACCAAAGGAGTGTCCACTACATTATGTGTATTTCGCCAATGTAAATGAAAGAAAATAAATAGAAGAGTGTGCCTATCAACCTTCTAAAATGCTCGTAAGATACATCCATCTTTGAATTCCCTGCTATTTTTCAAAGGGAGGACAAATGAAAATTGAAAAAAAATAGAAAGGCAAAAAGAGTTGATGTCTAGGATAACACACCAAGACCGTCGTCCACATCCTCTCTCATACCTACCTCTTCATATAGGCTCTTGAACCAGCTACCCTGGCGCTCTAGTAGCTGGTGTGGCCTTCCATACTCCACAAGCTGACCCTTGTTCATGACGACGACCTTGTCAAAGTCAAGTATGGTGTCAAGTTTGTGTGCCACAGAGATGAGAGTGTGGTGAGGGAAAGTGGAGCGAAGCAGACGTTGAACATGAGCATCAGTCGTTGCATCAAGGCTGTAGCGTAGCTGTTAATAATTGATGATTGGAGAAAAAGAAGACATGGAAACTTACTTGCTAGTGGCTTCATCCATAATGACGACGCTCGCCTTGTCTTTACGCAACATGGCGCGCGCCAAGCAGAACAGCTGGCGCTGGCCATGGGAGAAGTGGAGGTCGTCAACTTCGACGTCGAGTGGATGGGCGTACTTCTCCGCATCTCCCTTGGCCACAATGATATCCCAGAGCTGAACGTCCTTCATCACAGCCATGATGGCTTTGTCGTTGGACTCGCCCAAAGGATCAGCGTTGAGACGAATGGAGCCGGGAAGTAGGTAAGCGTCTTGCGGGAGACCGATGAGGCGACTACGGATAATTTGGCGCGGTACCTCTGTAATTGGGAGTGAGTCGATAGTAATGCTGCCAGAAGAAAGCTCAATCATGCGGAAGAGAGAAAGAATCAATGATGATTTGCCGCTGCCGGTTCGGCCAACAATAGCGACCTTCTCACCAGGATTAATTGTAAGGGAGAGGTCAGAGATTACAGGCTCTCCGGGACTGTGCTAGTTAGCTTATGCATGTGAAGGACGATCTTGGGACTTACCGATGGCATGCTTCAATGTTCTTGAACTGGACCTGTCCAGAACTAGGCCAGTTGGGTGGTGGAACACGGTCCTCGCCTTCTTTGTTTTCCGTAATGGGATCAGTGGTAAAGCTCTTGACTCTGGCGACACTACCAATGTGTGTTTCAAGTTGTGTCCAGAAAGAGATCAGTAACTTGATGTTCTGAGAGAAAAGTACAACATTGAGCAGGGCAACGCCTACATATCCGGCGCTGAGTTTTCCTCGCAGCGTGACCACAAGAACAATAAGAATCGTGGCTATTGCTGCAACCAACAGATCCAGCACAAGAGTCAACCAACGTTGGATTGCGAAGAGTAGGTAGAAGGGCCGCTGGCTACGATCAAGCAATGTCTTGGCCTTCTTGTCCACGTACTCTTGCCAGCCGAATGCACGAATGGTCGGAAGTCCCTCCAGTATTTCGCTGAATTGCGTGTACAGGGGAGATTTGGCTTCCAAGTCGAGGAATCGAAGCTGGCGCGAGGTGCGGAGATAGAACTTCTGAATGAAGTAAACGCTAATAGCAACGATTGGGAAAGCGATGGCTGCGTAAGGAGCTGATACAGCGATGAGTGCCATCTGACCCACACAAAGCACGAATGTAGCGAAAGTGTTCAATGCAGCCAATGGCAGCTCCATGTCGATCAACATGAGATCTTGGCTGAAGCGGTTGAGAGTGACTCCAGAATCGGTTGTTGAGAAGAAGGACATGGGTGAGCTTTACTTTGTTAGTCTCTATGATTGAATCGACAATGAGATTCTCCACTTACCCAAGCACTGTATCCAGGAGCTTCTTGTGGAATGCAACACCCGAGCGAGGCACCATGGTGATGATAAGCTGCCAACAACTCACAATCAGGAAGATCATGGCCAAGCCACCGAATGTCGAATAGATACCCAACCAATAGCCGAGACGCTCGTTTGGATGATCCTGATTATAATCTGCCCACATCTTGACCCAGACAGTGGGGAAAATGATGCCGAATATGAAGATAGTGATTGAAAATATGAAAATCAGAGTGGGAATCCATCCCACTGAACCAATGTAGTAAAGGTAGATAGCAGTGTCGCCCATACGGCGGTTGGCTTCCGCTTGGCTCTCATCCCCTGCGAGCTTGCTGTTGTCCGTTTGACGTTCGCTGTACCTAGGCGGAGCTTCGTAAATATGCTTCTCTGGGCTGTAGTTCCAGTCGGGCTTTGCGAGATCGAACCCTGATACGTAACCGCCCGACCTCTTGAGCTTTTCGAAAGACCCTTGTTCGGAAATTTTTCCATCTTGATTGAGAGAGACGATATGATCGCAGTAAGGAACTCGCTTGGCTGCAGAATGAAAGTCAGCAAGAACTAGCCGGTTAACAGAGAGCTTGACACATACCAGATGATGAAGATATGAGAACTGTCGTCCTGCAACGCCTCAGTAATCCTCGCTTACCAAACAGGCTGTGCCAGATTCTGTTCTCTGTCTGGCCGTCAAGGCCACTGAGACAATCGTCGAGAATTATTATGTCTTTTTGTGCGTAAACCGCTCTTGCAAGGGCCTGCAGAGTGTATACGTTAGTATTGATCAAGGTGTAGAAGCGGGGAAAATGGGTGGGGCGGTCTCACAAGGCGTTGGCTTTGGCCCCCACTCAACGCAATACCGTTACTGCCGATCTCTGTTTGATCACCTTGGGGCATCTGTGCGAGATCGTCATCCAAGGCGCAGGCCCGAACAACAGACGAATACCAACGTTGATCGAAATTCGATACGCCAATAATACTTTCCTGGACAGTTCCGTTTGTGTGCCATGGGCTTTGGTCACAAAAGGCGATGCGCAGGGATGACATTAGCAGGGAACCACCCATGACCGGCAGTTCTCCTAACACTGCTTTGAGCAGGGTTGATTTGCCGCAACCTACCGGTCCCACAACCATGGTAATTTTTCCTCGTGGGACGATCATGTCGATCTGCTGCAGGTTGCCTTCCGGCTGCTTTTCTGGATCCCACCCAAAGTAGCCGTCTTCGATGACGATTGCTTGGGATGTGTTGGACTCTTTGACCTCAGTGGAAAAACGACTCTTTTGAGAAGCAACGGATCCCTTCTCAAAAAGACTGCCTGCCTCTGAAAGCCATGTAGCACTGGATGTGTATGGAGGTGCATATCTACGGCAGTCAGTGCGTGGGGCTTGTGAGATGAACTCCTGAATTCGTTGGAATGATCCGACGCCACCCATGAGTGACGAAAGAGCCATGATGAGCGAACCGAGAGGTTCCGTGAGCAGGGTAAAGAGAGACAAAGACGTGAAGACAGTTGCAGTATCAAGCGTGCTTTTGCCTCCACTGTTCTGCGCGATCACTGAAAAGACTGCGAATGCAAGAATGGGAGATGCAATGGGGGAGATATACGCTGCTCACAGTTAGTAGATGATACATGTCAGATCAGGTGATGGCTTACTGAAACCCATGGTCCAGATAAGTAGCTTTCGAAATTTCTTGGAGATATTAAGCTCCTCAATTCGCAGCTTGTGCAAATCTTCCCTCAGGACTTCGGTGAGACCGCCCATCTTTACTCCCTTCATAGAGCTGAGCATAGCACTTGTGGCAGCAATGCGTCTCTCGATACCCTCAAGCCAAAGTGCTTGTCGCTGCATGACCATGCTAGTCGCTGCAATGGATCCGAGCAGGGACAAAACCGCGATGCCAATGGGTATAGCGCATGCTGCGCCCAGTTGTCGCTCGAGCAAGTACATGGCCAATACTATTTCTAATGTGTTGGACCAAATCTACAAGAAAATTACGAATTAGTTTACTCGCTGGGTTCTGGGCGATACATCATGTTTGCTTACCTCGTGTCCAGTTTCCATTCCAGTAACAATGCGTTCCACATCAGCGCTCATTAGTGTGATTGAAGAGGCTGTGTCAACATTGTTCAATGCGACCTCGGTAGCTTTGCTATACAACATTGAGACGAGACCACCACGCATCTGTGTGATGAAGCGAAATGTCAAATGCATGTATTGCCCTGTAGAGACCTGGAGGTAATGTTAGCCATCGGCATCCCAATTTTGAATCTGAGAAGAGCACATACAGCGATTCCAACGAAAACAACAATATAAGCGCCAATCAGACCATATCCAATGTTTCTTTGTTGAACGTTTAAAGTTTCCTGAGAGAACTTGACTGCTCTATTGATGAGGAATGGCTGACAGAAGTTGAAGCCAATCAGACAGAGCCGAGGCGGGACGACTGCCAAGATCGACCACTTCAATCTTCCCACAGTTGTGGTAAACAGAGCATTTGCGCTGGGCTTGTCCACTTTTGAGGAGAGGAGAAAGTTAGTAAACTGTTCAGTGAGAGTAGTTTTGGATGTGCACTTACGTCGCGCCCATGCTGAGCCCAGTACATTGTGCATATAGTCTGCACGCAGAAATTTATCCAACTGGAAGAGATCATCCACAGTCAAAGCATTGGAGTAACCCTTCTTGAACAACTCATTGAGCCACCAGAACGAAATGCGTTTGTATATACCACTTGTCGCCTCCGGCGGGCAGTTAGCATATTCTGGAAGGAGATGTCTTCGTTTATCTTTACACTCCACTATAGCCAGAAATAGCTTCACCGCCAACCTTGTAGAGAACACAGTAGCTGCAAGATTTAATTCAGGCATCAGTGCGTAGCTGCGGGACCGTTCAATGTCGAACAAGAATGTGAAGAAGAGGTATAAGTTGAGTAGGAGTGACGGCCTGATCGAGCGCATGTGTTCCACATATGAGAAAACGCCTAACAACAATGCTCCAGCAAAGCTGACAGCGGCGGAGGATAACCCGATATGCTTCACATGAGCATTGCGGCTTGCCCATACTACCAGAAGGGCCAGCTCGAAGCCAGCGAAGAGGGCCCATCCTATCTGTTATGCGTGTGTTAGCGGCAGTCATTACACTGTGGAGTACATCTTACCAGCTTTATGTACAACAGTTTTGACTTTGTGACCTTTGTATGTCTTCTCCACAGGTAGAAAGACCTGAATGGAACGATAGCTAAGAGTATAGATAAAGGTACAATCGAAAGAAAAACCTCCGAGAAGAGGAGAGTGAAGTCGAACCCCCCTCGACAGTAGGGCCCAGCATAGGGACCGAAGGTGTTATCTACCAAGGTGCAGTTCACATTCGGAGTCGATGTCTTAGAGAGCATGACTGTGACTGGTGAGAGCTACTCAGGGATTGGAGACAAACATTAAGGAAAGTATGAAAGAATGGGATGCCGGCATTGATAATCTGATGTCTCCTTATGCTTCAAGGAGTTTTCGCCAATACGAAGGCTGAGTGGGCCGGTGGCAGAATGCTGCTTTCCTTATTTACCTGCCTCATCGGCGTCCATGTGTCTGCACACCAGTACGAAAGGCTTGGACTCGGCGGTAGTGTGTGCATGTGGACCTACAGGCCCAATGCTCTGCAATGCCACAACATCGATGTTCCACTGGCGCACAGACACTACTGTTCGCCTTCATGAGTCTGCCGGTAAATTGTACGTAGCCCTAGTACACTGAGTTTTCTCTCAATTCCCGCGTAGATGGTTAAAGATCGGCACACCTCACTGCGATCGACTTCGTGAAGTACAAATGCGGATATCATGCAAGCTAGTGCAGATATCATGCGTAGCTGCTATGCTCGGCTTAGTAGTTGTAGGAATGGGAGCATGTCCCGAAACCTGGTCCAGGGCCAGTGCATGCGTGCTCAATACGTTGGTAAGACATACCATATGACAAGGGACGTGCATGGTCATTTGGGTTAGGCGCATTTTCCATCCGAATTTGTAACAAAGATCGACGCCACCCCGTCGCCCCGTGTTCCAACATTAGTTGATGGTGGTTCGGGAAGGGGATCCTCAACCCTCATTGCACAACCGCACTGTCGCCTTGGCACGGCTCAGATGTGAGCTTATGGTTAATGAGTGCCGAGCTATTGCCGTCAGAATGACGATCGCGCTTAATTTTCCCTGACATCTGGCAAATACGGCAGGCTTACCTATTCCCGTTGGCTTGTACATCTATCGCCATCGTTTGTGCGAGACTAGAACCAAGCAATCTATCCGTGGCTCCCATCTGCCACTAGGATCAATTCAGGGAATGTCACCATACCGCAAAAAAACCTACAAGAACTATATTTTCGGCGTTTTCTGGGCCTCGAGGCTCATAAGCATGAACAAAAAACGCAGTCTTGTCGCATCAAACTATAATTCGCCTACAAAAACAGACCTCGAATTTTGAGTTAACCTTTTGGCGGAAGAGTGGAGCCGCCTCGCTTCGCCCGGCCTCTGCTTGTTGTTCCTGCTGTGCAGTGATTGCTGTTCTGAGTAATGTTGCGGCCTAGACTCCGCGAGTTTGAACACCTGTGCTGTGACTGAGATTGCAAATTTCTCCTGGGTTCGTTGGATAATCCATCGAGATCTGCAATCCCATGCATCCAAGAAGGGCTGAGCTTGTGGATCGACAGTCCCATGAGACAACAACAAAGGTTAGCGTACATTTGATACCGGAATTAGGAAGACTCCATTTAGCACACAGGCTAATTCTGCCACATCTGCTGGCTGTTGTCTGGCCGTTATGTGTATGTTTGGAGAGGGGGTGGAACCTAAAACATCAGTACCGTCAATATGTCAGTTCAAACAATGGCTGGAGAAAAGCAATGTTTCTGGTCAAGTTTTCCTTCTAGAAGTTCATATTGTTTGACAATGGAAGAAATGTTTCGTGTGACCTGACAAATCAGATACTCAGCACTTAACGATACGGGGAGGACGATACGCGCTCGCACTGGTCCCCAGCAGAATTGCCATGGCTACGAAAGGGGCAGGTGGATCGGTGGGCACTGAGACCCGCACAATGAAGCTCAACGAGTCCCATGCGAGATTCGTGGTCCGAGGTAACGCAGTCGTAAAGACCCTTCACCGGCTTGCAATATGACTTCATGTGTAACGGTCGTAGTTGCAGTGACGATCTTGCTGCCTTGAATTGACAGTTGGAGGCCTTGTTGGCAACTCCGGAGAAATGTTTCACAATGACGTCTCGAGCAATCTGGTGCTGTTTTCATACTAGGCGGAATGAATGTGGCTTGCGCAGAAAGGATGAGAGTTAATATCCAGAGACTGGGCCTTGTGTAGGCGAATGTTCGGGTTCTTAGACGGGCCGACTGACTCAAACCCGTGTCCAGATTCGGCGACCAGGTTTTTCACATTTGACCGCATTTGAGTCAAGACACTTGGCTACCAGCGTGGAGGACGGGGATCATGGACAGGGCGAGGCGATAGAAACTGGCATGGAACCTGGCGGCAAACCTGTGATACGTCAGCGTTCTCAAGCATGACATGGCAGGGATGGTTTGGAGTGCACCGCATATGGATTTTCTGGATGCTGGTGTGACCTGTGCTGGCCGTGGCAGGCAGACGAGCGGCTGGGTAATGGATTGGGTAAAGGGTGTAAGTAGACAGGCGACCGGATCTCTGGAATGCAGCGGCTGAAGCCGGCAGATGGCCAGTGATCAGCGAAGACAGGGGGACGATGCCCCAGACGGTGGCTTGGACCAGTGGGAAGCGGAGCCTGAGGGTGCGTTAGCCGTTATGTGGACACTACTACGGCGATAGTAGCGGCACACCCCGCCGGACGGGCAAGCCGGTCCCTGTGCAAGCAACTAGGCGGCGCCTGTCGCAGACGTTGGTAGAGACGCCATCTGCAGCCATTTGTGCGAAATGAACGAGGTGGCGTGCGAAGACGCAACGGAGAAGGCGTCTCCGACAGCGGGAACGGGGGCGGAACCGGGGGCGGGATGGCAAGCGGGGTCTGTAAATACGAGTGCGGGTAGAGTATAGCGATATGGCTAGGTGAGGATGGATGGCTGCTGGCCTCCAGATGGACTCAAGATGGCCCCCAAACGAAGCCTCGTCTCGGCGTACTACAGACTTGGTAGGCGTATGCAGTGTCAAGTCCACCAGAAGCAATACGAGGTCGCTCCAGGCCCAACCAGACGCTGGGCAGCGGGGACGTCGATCTGTCCGTCCTTCCGTCTCTCCGTCTCCCCGTCTCCCAGTCTATTGTGGAAACCGACTTACATAAGCGGGTCGTGGGTTTTCTTCTTGCAGCTGAACGCTAGTCCCAAAACTGCCAGACGCCCACACGCCCAAACCCTCACCTTTTTCCATCCACGTTTTTCTTCCCCACCGTGAACACGAGCTGCTGCGTCCACCACGTTGCAATACATCAACGCCACAATATGGATGAAATTGGCCCTAGCAGGATTCCCGTCATATCACCGCTGCCGGCGTAGTGCCGACGTCACTCCTTTGCACCTTCCTGCTCAACTGCCAGCACCCGCCTTGGCCGCCTCGCCCGCCGACTAGACAGCAGACGTTTTGCTTTTCCATGTTGGGAGATTGGGTCCCGGGCCGCTGAACATCCGGTGCTTCATGTTTCCCCAGAAGAAATGCACCTCCCTACCAGTCTGTCCAGCGATGGCCACTACGAGCTTCCTTGGCTGCAAGTCACGTTGCCGATCGCTTCATCCCTACATGTCCATGGCCACTCAAGGGTCCTTGCATCTAGCGCCTCTCCCTGCTCAACGACCATGCGTGCCTTTCTGCCTGCAAGCACCGGCTGTTCGCCTTCGCGTTGTGTGCTACTCAAGTGTGTGTGGCTTGCAATAGACTAAAATACTCAGTAGCCAATTCACCACAGCCCTGCAGACTGGGATGGAGCGGTTCAGGAGTCGCAAGCCCCGCGGCTGTCGCACTACTCGTTTAAGTCATTCGAGAGGCAATAGCAAGTCCTAAAAGAGGTGGCCGAACGGGGCGTTCCGCCTCAGGCTGCTGCATATTTTCTGTCATTGACCTTTCGACGTGAATGCCTTGAATTTCCATTGATTGCTTCCAAGCCTGTCTTGCTCACCATTTCTTGCCATACTTGCGCCTTAAACACCCTTCCTCTATCCCTTCCCTCTATCTCTCATAGTAAGAAATCATAATTTCGGTATTTTGCTAATCAGCAGTGTTGTCGAATACAGTACCGCAGGCCTTGGTATGTTCTTTCTTCTGCACACTCATCCGCTTGTTGTCCTATACTGCCTGCCAACTGCGAAGCATTCAAGGCATTGTTTTGTTTACCTTTTCTGTGCTATCAATTGACTCCATGACCTGCCGAGTTTCTGCTCACTCTACTCATTGTCCTTTAGGTATTCTATAATCACAACCAACAAATGGCATCTCGTGCGAACAATCAGATGGAGCAATGTCTCCAATCAATTTGGGCTCACGTCCTCAACCTACCTCATGTGCCCCTCGACCAGTCGTTTCTGTCCCTGGGCGGCGACTCCATTTCCGCAATGCAGGTCGTTGGTCAGTGCCGCAAGGACGGCTTGAGTCTTGGCGTCCAAGACGTTCTACGGAGTCGATCTATCACCCAGCTGGCAACTGCGGTCAAAGAGGTGGAGAGCTCGTCATATGACCACGAGGAGTACTTTGATGAAGACTTTGACCTTTCACCGATCCAGTCTCTCTACTTCCAACGGCCAAACACACATGGCCACTTTAACCAATCATTCTATCTTCGAGTCGCACGAATAACCAGTGCAAACGAATTCCATGCCGCAGTTAGACAGCTTGTCACTCGTCATTCAATGCTACGCGCTCGTTTCTCCCATTCAGCCGAAGGCGGATGGCAACAGCGTCTCACAAGTATGTCACCCTATGTGACTCTGCTTCGTCCTATCCCCTTGCTCAGCTTCAGCCTTCATACATGAAACATACCTAGATTTACTATTTACGCAGCTAATCATTGCTCTAGACGACATTAATGGGTCTTATCGCTTCCGCCATTCTACTGTTACCTCCCAGGCCACAATAGACGCTTCCATTGAGGACACGCAGCAATGCCTTGATCATGCCGTTGGGCCACTCTTCGCCGCTGATTTCTTTGATTACGGAACTCAGCAATTTGCGTTTGTCACTGGCCACCATCTCGTGGTTGATCTAGTCACGTGGCGACTTTTGTTGGAAGAACTCGAAGAGATCTTGAAAGGCGGGCAGCTTTTGGCGCCAGCGCTTCCGTTCCAGAAATGGGCGGAACTGCAACAAGAGCATGCAGAGTCTCTGGAACTCGGTGACATTCTCCCTGAAGTCGATGTCCCGCACATGGACTTTTCGTATTGGGGCATTCAGCACCAGGATAACACCTATGGCAACGCAAGCCATGCCAGCTTTGAGCTCGACAACGAGCTCAGCTCGGCATTTCTCACGACTTGTCACAATGCCTATAAGACGGAGCCGGTTGAAGTCTTACTCGCGTCTCTAATTCAATCTTGGTCCCTAGTTTTTACTGACCGACCAATTCCCGCGATATTCAATGAAGGCCATGGCCGCGAGCCATGGGACTCCAGTATCGATATCACTCGTACGGTGGGATGGTTCACTGCTTTGTCACCTATTCTTGTGAACCCATCCGAGAAACTCACGGATACAGTTCGCACGATAAAGGATTTCAAACGCCGCATTCCTGGTAACGGTCGTCCGTACTTTGCTCGGCGATGCCTCACCGAGGGTGGTCGCGAAAGTTTCAAGTCACATTGGCCAATGGAGATCTTATTCAACTATCTTGGCCAATATCAGGTATGTCGAAGATTTATTCGTTATCAACATTCCACTGATATGTCTGTCAGCAACTTGAGAGGGCGGACGCTCTTCTTCAGCCAGTGGGCACCATGGCTGGTGAGACTGGTAAGGCTGGAGGTACTTCTGACTTTGGCCATAGTACTTGCAGATGGGGACTTTTCGAAATCTCCGCCTTTGTCTTCAAAGGTCGTCTCAAAGTTGCATTTACTTTCAACCGCGATATGCTTCATCAAGCAAACGTCTTGAGATGGGTTTCGGAGTGCGAAGCAACCATTTCAAATATGATTCGCGGACTCAATGTGTTGGAGCCAAAGCCAACTCTCAGCGATTTTCCACTTCTATCTCTAACTGAGGAAAGCTTCAACTCCATTCTCGGTAGACTTTCGGCCATGGGAATTCCCGACACCGACGTGGAAGACATATATCCCTGCTCCAGTATGCAGGAAGGTCTATTACTATCACAGACTAAAGATTCTGGCTACTATGCTGCTGCTACACTTCATGAGGTCTTAATGCCAGAGTCCCAGATGTCTTGGAAGACCGTTGCTGAGGCTTGGCAACAAGTTATCAAGCGCCATCCAGCATTGCGAACTGTTTTCGCCGAGAATGTGGGCGTGAAGGGTCTCTACAACCAGATTGTCCTCAAGAACATTGAGGCCAACGTCGTCCACCTTGAGGCTGCGGATGAAGATGATGCTATCAGAATCATTGAGCAGCAGAGATCCATTTCTTACAATCACGGCCAATGCCCAAACCATCGCCTCACAATCTGTGATACGGCCGACGGAAGAATCTTCTGCTCTCTGGACATTAGCCATGCAATCATGGATGGGCATTCTATGAGCTTACTTATCAGTGAGCTGAGGGCAGCATGTGAGGGACAACTTGCACTCGGCTGCACTCCGCTCAGTGCATACATTGCATGGCTTACCCGGCAGCCAGAGGAAGCCAGCCTGGAATTCTGGAAGTCCTACCTACATGGTAGCGAGATCTCTTCATTTCCTGTTCTCGACGATGGACAAGGGCAGCTTCTAGAAAAGAAGCTAGTCACGATTCGCATGGATCTGTCTAGCATTAGCTTGCCCGACTTCCAATCCTTCTGCAACGCCAATGGTATCACACTGTCCAATGTCTTTCATACTGCATGGGCTCTTACAATCAGTTGCTATATGGGTAGCGATGATGTCACGTTTGGATATCTGACATCTGCAAGGGATTCGGAAGAAATTGAAGACGTGGAGAGCATCGTCGGTCCACTGATCAATACTCTAGTCTGTAGGGTAAACTTTTCCGATGGATCCCGATGTCTTTTCGATGTATTACAAGACGTACAAAGAGACTATATGGAGGCTCTGCCACATCGTCACATCGCCCTTGCTGATGTTCAACACGCCCTTGAATTGTCAGGTGCGAACTTGTTCAACACCGCGCTGTCGTACCGTCGCTTGCCTCAGGATCAGGCTGTAAATCATTCTGGAGTCCGCTTACAGGAAGTTCGCCCAATCTATGACCCGACTGAGTAAGTTACAGATTCAATATCAAATTCTTGAAGAAAAAACTCTGCCATCCTTCTACTAACATGTTGCCTAGGTATCCGGTCAGCATTAATATTGAAGTTGGTGATGACAGCACAGCAGTCGATCTTGATTATTGGACGGATCACCTCACTCCAGATCAAGCTACAAACGTCGCCAACACTTTTGTTCGAGCTTTGGAGAATATTGTTTTCCATTCAAAACGACGCATTTCAACTTTGGAACATATAAGTCCAGAGCATCTCCGCCAAATTCACGACTGGAACATCATGCCAGAAACCATCAATGAATGTGTACACGACAGATTCTTTCAATGGGCTAACCGCCAGCCCGATGCTCAGGCAATATGTGCACATGACGGAGAATATACGTACGCTGAATTGGAGGTCGTTACTGATCGATTAGCACATCATCTCGTCCAGCTAGGCGTAAGGCCCGAGACATTTGTTCCAACATGCTTTGATAAAAGCATGTTCGCTATCATCGCCATGTTGTCCGTTATCAAGGCAGGTGGCGCTGCTGTTCCTCTTGATGCCACGCATCCTGCGAATGCCCTACAGACACGTCTTGAGGATGCTGACTCGAAGATTGTTTTAACGACATCCACACGCGCCGAAAAGTTTGAAGGGCTAGTAGACAATATTATTGTTGTAGATGACTCCCTATTACAGAGTCTTCCAGCAGTTCGCGGTCCGATCAACACAGGCGTACAGCCGCATCATCCAGTCTTCGTCATCTTCACTAGCGGTAGTACCGGAAGACCCAAGGGCGTGGTACTCGAGCATTCTGCTATGGTCACCAGTGCCGAAGCACACGGATCAAGGATTGGTCTGGATCATAGTGCGCGCATGCTGCAATTTGCTTCTTACACATTCGACAACTCACTCGAAGAGATGTTTACTACTCTCCAGAGGGGAGGTTGCGTGTGTGTCCCCTCTGAAGCTGATCGGGTCAATGATCTTGCCGGAGTTGTAACCAGGCTTAATGTTAACATGATGGACCTCACACCGACAGTAGCTTCCTTGCTTACTCCGGAAGAGGTTCCAACGCTAAAGCGATTGGCCCTCGGTGGAGAGGCCCTCACTAAGGCGATGGTCGAGCTTTGGAGCCCACATGTATCACTATTCGGCCAATACGGACCCAGCGAAGCGTCAATTAACTCCGCGTTCAAGGACTTTAGTGATGGTCGTGGTGAAGCAACCAATATCGGCAAAGCTGTCGGATGCGTCACATGGGTTGTTGATCCTGAAAACCGTAATCGCTTGATGCCGATAGGTTGCAAAGGAGAACTTCTTCTCGAAGGGCCAATTCTTAGTCGTGGCTACCTGAAAGACATGGAAAAGACGCAGGCTGCTTTCATCACTGATCCGGAGTGGGCCCGCGTTACAGGACCGACAGGGCGTCGGTTCTATTGTACCGGAGATCTTGTTCATTATACTTCAGAAGGTGAAATGATGTATCTGGGTAGGAAAGACTCGCAGGTCAAACTTCACGGGCAGCGCATTGAGTTAGGTGAGATTGAGCACCACCTCCAGCTCAACTTGTCGACCAGCGCCAAATCGGCCGTGGAACTAGTCAAGTTTAACGACATCAACGCTACTAAAGCTCTGGTAGCATTCTTGTGCCTGTCTGAAGAAGAGGAAATGGTGGCTATCGGCGAAATGACCGAGTCGTTGCGAGCAATGGCGAAGCAAGCGGAAATAGGCCTTGCTAATGCGCTACCTGTTTATTATGTTCCTTCGGTTTTCATGCCAGTCACGCGCATGCCAATGACTACCTCAGGCAAGCTTGACCGAAAAGTGTTACGAACATTGGCAGCAGCAGTTTCAGATTCGCAGCTCGCATCCTACCGGCTAGCAGGAAAGAGTGGCCGCACACCCGAGGGGCATATCGAAGTCACCTTGGCGCGTGTCTGGGCTTCTGTGCTGAAGCTCAGTGATGGAGCAAGCGCAATTGGCGCAGAAGATTCTTTCTTTCGACTCGGTGGTGATTCCATTAGTGCTATGAGACTGGTGACTGCGGCTAGGAAAGATGGCATTCTTCTGAACGTGGCCAATGTCTTCTCACATCCAAAGTTGGTCGACCTCGCAGCCACTGCTATCGTTTCCTCCGAAGAGACATCGCTCGTCACGGATGCGACTCCCTTTGAGATGCTCCCAGCAGCTAACCGTCAAGCTGTTCTGGGGCTTGCAGCCTCAGAGTGCAGTGTCTTCCCAGACTCCATTGAAGACATTTATCCATGCAGCAAGCTCCAGGAGGGCCTGATAATGCTGACCAATAAAGATCCCGGCACTTATGTAGTGCAGCCTGTCTACAGATTGCCTTCAGACATTGACATCGCGCGCTTTAAAGCCGCTTGGAAAGCAGTAGTCGCTGCCGAATCCGTCCTCCGCACACGTATCGTTTACTCCGAGAAGTATGGGTTTCTTCAGGTTGTTTTGCGGGAGGAGCTTTCCTGGCATTCCCTTTCTGGAGTACAGGACATCAACGAAAGTACCAGAAGACTTCCTGCGAAAAATGGGGCGCCACTCATCACTCTTACTCTTGTAGGAGAGAACACCACCCAGCCCATGTTCGTCTGGACAGTTCACCATGCCATCTACGACGGTTGGAGCTGGACAAACCTGTTTCGCAAAGTGGAAATGCACTACCATAACGATGTGCAAGACATGCCTGCTACGGTTCCTTACTCACGCTTCGTCAAGTATCTTTGCTCCTTGGACCAGAAAGAGTCCGATGCGTTCTGGACGTCGCAACTTGACAACGTAGCGATTACTCAATTCCCTCAATTGCCTTCTCCTGATTACCACGTTGAGACGAACAGCCAGCTACTCCATTATGTCCAGTTGAAGCGAAATGCGGAGCTGGAAGTCACAGTACCCTCTATAATTCGAGCAGCTTGGGGCCTTCTCCTCGCGACATATTCAGGTTCAGATGATGTGGTATGGATGGAAACGAACAGTGGTCGGGAGGCTGTCGTTCCTGGCATTGAGGCTATAATTGGCCCCACCATCACAACTGCACCTGCTCGATTACGGCTTAATCGTGCTCTGACAGTTCACGAATATCTCAAAGAAACACAGAAACAGTCATCTTTGTCTCTGCCTTACCAATTCGCCGGTCTACAACATATCCGCAGACTCAATTCAGAGACGGCGGCAGCCTGCGAGGCCCAGAGCTTCTTAGGTATCGAGGCAGCTGATGATATTGATTCGCATAGCCCGCTTTGGCAGATGGAGAGTAGTAACACCGTTGGTACCAACTTCCTGAACTACGCCTTTACCTTTAATTGCAAAGTGGACTCAACCGGTGTCCGCGTTGAAGCATTATTCGATGATCGCGTTGTCGAAAAGTGGCTCGTCGAGCGTATCACTCAGCAATTTGAGTTCCTGCTCTGTCAACTGAATGCAAACATCAATATGGACAAGAAGTTGGAAGATGTCGAGTTGCTCAACCCCGCTGACCGAGACGTGATCAGTGCATGGAACAGCCAGCCTGTACCGACCATCCCCAGATGCATTCACGATGTCATCCAGGAAGACCAGTCCGCACGAAGGCTCACAGCGCCTGCTATCGACGCTTGGGATACTGGTGTCATGAGTTACCAGGAGCTTAATGAACGCGCTACAGCACTTGCGTACCGACTAACAGCCTTGGGTGTGAAGCCTAGACAATTCGTGCCGCTTTGTTTTGACAAGTCAGGCTGGACGATCGTTGCTATGCTTGCTGTTCTCAAGGCAGGCGCTGCTTTCGTCCCTCTAGACTTCGAAGCTCCTGTCCTCAGACTTCGTGAGATAGTAGGTGATGTAGGCGCAGAATTACTTCTTTGCGCGCCGCAGTACGAAGAGCTTTGTGAATCGATTCCCTGCAGAGCCCAAGTGGTGGATCGAGAGTCAACCATCTACAACAAGCCACGTCTCCCATGTCTTCCTTCGGTTGATTTTAATGATCCAGCATACGCATTCTACACTTCTGGGTCGACTGGAAAGCCAAAAGGGGCTGTGGTCAATCATGTGCATTGGGTCACAAGCTCCACTGCCTTCGCTCCAGGCTGGAAGATTTCCGAGACCTCCAGGATTCTCCAATTCGCTTCCTACACCTTTGATGCCTGCCTGATTGAAATCTTCACTAATCTCATGAATGGCGGTACCATATGTGTTCCAGATCAGGCCGCTCGAACGAACGATCTTGTGGGAGCTATCAACCAATTCAATGTGAACTGGGCTGCCCTAACTCCTTCAGTCATCCGTACAATGACCCCATCGCAAGTTCCACATCTTAAAACATTATTCTTGGTTGGAGAGGCCATGTCTCAACAGGATCTCACGACATGGGCGGACAAAGTCACACTCGGCAACGGCTATGGTCCAACTGAATGCGCTTGTGTAGCTACCTGTAATATTATGACGCCCAGCACACGACCAAATAATCTGGGTGATGTTGTCACAGCCAGAGGATGGATTGTTTTGCGCAACAATCACCACATACTTGCACCTGTTGGAGCTGTTGGCGAGTTGCTGCTAGAGGGAGGTGCAGTTGGTGCAGGATACCTTAACAACCCGGAAAAGACAGCAGAGGCATTCCTCACAGCGGTACACTGGTCAACAGATTTGCTTGGCGCAAATGAAAGCAAACCCCTACGCATCTACAAGACTGGAGACTTGGTGAAGTACAATGAAGACGGTACAATGCTGTACCTCGGTCGCAAAGACTTCCAGGCTAAGGTTCGGGGCCAACGATTGGAATTATCCGAAGTCGAACATAAGCTCCTTGACGACCGTATGGTGCAAAGCGCTCTCGCCTCTGTTCCTACCAAGGGCCCCTGTGCCAAACGGCTAGTCGCAATACTCTCACTGCAGAACATGCCGGCCGCCGCATTGGGCACTGCAAGCCCACTGCAGATCATATCTCAAGAGATTGCTTCAAAAAATGTTGCCAGTATCAGGGACAGCCTTTGTGAACGCTTACCAACGTACATGATCCCATCTTTGTGGGTTGCTATCAATCGCTTCCCTTTGATGCCATCTGGAAAGCTAGATCGAAGATGCGCGGCGCAATGGTTGGAGCAAATGGACCAGGCTACCTATCGAATGATTTCGACAATAGGTGCAGAAGCCCCTGATACGAATAGTGGATCTTCGATTGAGCACAAGTTACAAGAGATCTTCGCCAAAGCACTGAACCTGCCTGCTAGCGATATTCGGCTGAACCAGTCCTTCTTACATCTCGGCGGCGATTCGATTGCGGCTATGCTAGTTTCATCACAATGTCGCACACAGGGCCTCCCAATCAGCGTAAAAGACATTATTCGTGCAAAATCAATCACAGCCTTGGCTTCTGCAGTTGACCTTTCTAAAAATTCTGAGCCTGCCCCTGAAGTTACGGAATACTCTTTGCCTTTTGGTCTTTCGCCGATTCAAAAGGTGTTCTTCGAAACTGTTGGCGACTCATACAATCACTTCAATCAGGCCGAGACATTGCGCCTTTCTCGAAACACCGAGGAGAGTGAACTTCGAACTGCCCTTGTGGCCCTGGTCAAAATTCATCCCATGCTCCGAGGACGCTTCACCAGGAATGAAGTCGGAATCTGGAAGCAGCGCATTGAACAAGATGTTGAGAATTCATTCAGGCTACAGCACCATCGCGTCCAGGAAATGAGTGATCCGGAGCTACAGCGCGCGTTCGACGATAGTCAGGCGAGCTTGAACGTCACCAGTGGCCCAACTTTCGCAGTTGATCTATTCGAAATCGAGGATGACTTCTCCCAAGTGCTAACACTAGTTGCTCATCACCTCGTTATTGATATCGTTTCGTGGGGTGTTGTTCTCGAAGATCTCCAGGCGTTGTTAAATGGAGTGCAGCCTTCTCCTCAGAGTCTGCCTTATCATGCATGGTTGCAACAGCAATTTCTGCAAGTCAAACAAGAGAATCCTAGGAACTTCTTCCCCACCGTGGAAATTCCGCCTGCCAAATTTGATTACTGGGGTATGGAAGGACGACCTAATCTCAATGGTGATTTGATTAGTGCAGACATAGGGCTGTCCACCCGTGACACAATGCTGCTTCTTGGCGCACAGGATGCTCTAGCAACGGAGATTGTCGATATCCTGGTTGCCGGGCTTCTAGAATCTTTCCATAAAACATTTCCAGATCGGTCTCCCGTTGCGATACATAACGAAGGTCATGGCAGAGAAACATTCAATTCTCATCAGGATCTATCTCGGACAATTGGCTGGTTCTCCACCGCGACTCCAATTTATCTACCTATATCTGCAGATGAGAAGACAGATATCATCAGCACAATCCAATGGGTTAGGGATTTTAGACTCAGAACTCCGGACAAAGGACGACCGTATTTTGCCTACAGAAATTTGACTGAAGAAGGCCGGAAACGATTTGATGGCCACTGGCCAGCTGAGGTTTTGTTTAACTATGTCGGAAGGCTTCAACACCAAGATCGTAAAGATGGCATGTTCACTAGTCTTACCAGCCTGAAATCTAAAGAGATTGGAGACGAAATCCCTCGTCTTGCTCTTTTCGAAGTCACTGCTGCAATCTCCAAAGGAGCCATCAACATATCCTTTGATTGGAACCGGAACATGTAAGTTCGCTTGAAGGATTTAAATATCTTTTTGTTCATATCAAGCCTTCTTAACTTATAAATTTTGATGTACTGACATGTTGGATTTGTCTAGGAATCGGCAACAAGAGATCCGCGAATGGGTTGGACAATGTCGGCAGACGCTTGTTGATGCCATCGATGAACTATTACAAGTTCGACAAGAGCAGAGCCTCAGGAACTTCCGAAGTTTGCCGCTGCTCTACAATGGTCTCTATAGGGTTATAAAGGCCCTTCCTGCGGGCTTGAATCTTGTCGACATTGAAGATATCTACCCTGCCTCTCCTATGCAACAAGGACTGCTCTTCACGCAATCTCGAAATCCTGACCTATACACGTATCAAACAACATGCCAGGTCAAATCAACTGACAATATTCCGGTCGACCCTCTTCGACTTGCCGAAGCATGGCAGGTGGTAGTTCACCGCCACCAAGCCTTGCGTACCATCTTCATCGACAGCCTTGCCAAAGACGGCTCCAAAGACCAAATTGTTGTCAAAAACAAGGCCGGAAGAGTCCAGTTGTTTGCGGATTGCGATGACCGACGCATTGCAGAGATGCTACGTGGTCTAGCTCCAATCGATTGTCGTGAACTTACCCCTCCACACAAAATGACTATCGCAAAAACGAAGTCCGGCAAAGTATGGATGAAGCTTGAAATCAGTCACGCGATCAACGACGGTACTTCTGTTTCGAACATGCTTGTTGACCTCGCTCGTGCGTACGCGAGGAAGCTCTCGCGAGCAGACATCGGACCCCTTTACTCCGATTACATCGAGCATGTTCTGTCGATGCCGAGAGATGCTGATCTGGCTTACTGGAAGACATACCTTTCGGGAATTGAACCTTGCTTCTTCCCGACTCTCAACGATGGGAAGCCACTTGCGCGTGAACCTGCTTCAGTCGTTGTTGATATACGTCACATCGATACTGTGCAAGCATTCTGCAAGCGAAATGGGGTAACTCTTTCCAACCTTCTTCAACTTACTTGGGCTTTGACTTTACACTGTAAGTACATTTGCGGTTCCAATATCAACTTTCGGTTCTCTGCTAACTGCTATCTTCTTTCAGACTACGTCGGCGCCTTTGATGTTTCCTTTGGCATAGTAGCATCGGGTCGGGACATACCTGTTACCAACATTGAGTCTGCTGTAGGGTGCTTCATTACCATGCTTTGCGGTCGTCTGGTATTCTCAGACGACACAACTATTGCCGAACTTCTCGACTCGCTTCAAATAAGCTCCACAGATGCTCTATCTCACCAAAATTGCTCTCTTGCCGATGTTCAGCATGAGATGCAATTACCCGCACTCTTCAACACCGCTTTCACATTTCAGCGCCGCAGTCTCTCACGCGACCCTGATCAGATAGCGCTCCTCTACGAGGACATGGAAGCGGACGATTCCGGGGAGTATATTGTCACTGTCAATGCGGATGTCATGGATGACAGTATCACTATCGATTTTGGGTATTCACAAGACAAGATCATTCCTACCCAAGCTCAGAATATGGCGGATACATACGAGAAGATCTTGAATATCATTGTGGGCAATGTGGCCAGCGAACTCACGGTTGGGGGTGTGGATGTATCTACCGAAGGCAGCCTTCGCCAGATTCTGGGTTGGAATGCAGGGCTCCCTCCTCCTATCAACAGGTGTATACACAAGGTCATCCATGATCAAGCTCTAACGAGGCCACGCATGACAAAGGCAGTCGAGGGATGGGATGGCTCGTTCACCTACCAGGAGTTTGACAGAGTCACCGATCAGTTGGCGGCTTATCTTCAGTCTATTGGTATCAAGACCGAGACTTTTGTTCCCATATTGTTCGAGAAGTCATTATGGGCAATTGTCAGCATGATAGCTATCATGAAAGCAGGGGGCGCGTATGTTCCTCTTGACCCCAAACACCCGCAGACGCGTCTTCGCGAACTCATAACAGATGTCGGAGCCGAGGTTGTCTTATGCTCCCGTAAGTATCAAGCAACTGCATCGGAGGTGGCCAAGACACCCTTAGTAGTTGACCAGCGCTCGATCCGAAAGCTAGCAACGCCTGCTTCTAGCGCACTTCTTGCAGCAGCAACTCCTGAAAATGCAGCGTACTGCCTATTTACGTCTGGCACCACGGGAAAGCCGAAGGGGACAATTATCTCTCATCGAGCATTTTGCACAAGCGCAGCTGCCTTCACGCGTCGCATGAACATTAATGCTACGTCGCGCACTTTCCAGTTCGCCTCTTACACATTTGATGCCAGCTGCATAGAAATCCTGTCTGCGTTGACAGTGGGCGCGACAGTTTGTGTACCATCGGAAGATGATAGGATGAATAACTTGGCCGGTGCGATTCGCAAGTTGAAGGCCAATTGGTCGTTGCTTACTCCTTCTGTCCTTGGTACTGTTGAGCCAGAGCGCGTTCCCTGTTTAAAGACTCTCGTGTCCGGCGGCGAAGCACTCCCTGGGCATATCCTCAAGAAATGGGGCTCCAGCACATGCTTTATCAATGGTAAATGTCCCAATAGTTTTTGTTAAGAATTATCAGCTAACACCAAGTGTAGCATACGGACCAACGGAATGTGCCGTTGTAGCAGCTACTGCGTACAAATCCACGCTCGACCACAAACTGATCGTATCTGAACCTGGGACTATCGGTACTGGAAGCGGATGTCGTTTGTGGATCGTTCACCCACGAAATCATGACAAACTTATGCCGGTAGGCACCGTGGGTGAATTGGTCATTGAAGGACCGACTGTTGCTCGCGGGTACTTGAATGAGGAAGAAAAGACAAGAAAAGCATTCATCACTAATCCTTTGTGGACGGCAACAATCGCTGCGCAATATAGCACATTCGAGACTGTTCGCATGTACAAGACTGGCGACTTGGTTCGCTACAACAGTGATGGTTCTGTGAGTTATGTCGGACGCAAAGACACGCAAATCAAGCTCAACGGACAACGTGTTGAGCTGGGTGAAATCGAGTACCACGTAGGCCAGAACCTCCCGGAGAACGTACAATCAGCCGTCGAACTGATTGCACCATCGACCCGGAGCTCAGCGAAAGCGTTGGCAGTATTCTTCTCAGTTGTACATCCTCCTCTGATCGAGGGAGAACAAGATGTACAGCATGCAACGGCTGATGATGTAGGTTCTGAAGAACTACTTCTTCCTTTAGACGACCAACTGCGAGACATCTGCAAGAATGCAGAAAATGGCCTCGCAGGCTCTCTACCGACATACATGATCCCTTCTATCTTCATACCGGTCAAAAAGATGCCATGGACATCGGCTGGAAAATTGGATCGAAACCGTCTACGAGGGTCTGTACAAGATCTTAGCCGTGAAGCGCTAGCCATGTACCGTCTCAGCAGCATGGCAAACAAGAAACAACCTACCACAGATGCGGAGAAGAAGATCCACAAGGCGGTTTGTGTGGTTCTGAATCTGCCTGCTTCCTCGGTCAGTATCGATGATAGCTTTGTCCGTCTCGGTGGTGACTCAATCTCATCCATGCGCCTCATTGCGATGGTGCAGACTGAACAACTGGAACTATCTTTCATCGATATCTTCAAATCACCCAAGCTCGCCGATCTGGCCAAAGTTGCCTCGCACACCAGCACTGCTAGCCAGCATGAGAAATCTTTACAGCCATTTCAGCTTCTTCGAGACCCTTTCAAGACACCAGATGTCCTTGCTCATCTTATGGAGCAATGCCAGATGCCCAGCGCAGATTTACAGGACGTGTATCCAACAAGTCCACTTCAAGATGCACTCATCACGCTCACCATCAAGCAGCCGGGGGCATATGTCGCGCAGCATGTCCTCGCGCTTCCACAGTCCATGGATGTGGCCAAGTTTAGATCAGCGTGGGAAAAGGCTATCGGAGATATCGATATCCTACGCACTCGTATCATCCAACTTTCATCTGGTGCATTTATGCAGGTTGTGCTTAAGGAGGACCGAATTGACTGGAATGAAACAGGTTCCCTTCAGGATGTTCAAGCGGAAGTGCTAAGAATCCCCTCACACCATGGCGGCCGCCTTGCGACTTATACAATCGTCACCACCGAATCCAATCAGCGGTACTTTGTATGGACAATGCATCACGCTCTTTATGATGGCTGGAGTATCTACTTGATGCTGCAGCGCGTCCAGCAAATCTACATGAAAGGCGCATCGAACATGTTGCAAACCCCTTACGCTCGATTCATCCAATACCTGTCCAACAGAGATCACAGTGTTTCAAAAGAGTATTGGAGAACAAACCTGGACCAGGTCGACGCATACCAGTTTCCCAGATCTTCGCAGGTCAGCACAAAGGACAAACCGAGTGGACAAACACTTCATCATCAGATGAAACTAGCCCCCCACAAGCATGTCGATGTTACACCCACGAATGTCATTCGAGCGGCCTGGGCTATAGTACTTGCGGCCTACACACACAGTAATGACGTAGTGTTTGGAGAGACCCTCACCGGACGCGATGTTGCCGTCAATGGCATCATGGACGCATGTGGGCCTGTCTTGACGACTGTTCCAACAAGAGTGAAGATCGATAGCGGATCAACCATTCGTGAGCTTCTTCAAGCGATAGCATCCAATGCTACCGAGCGTATACCGCATCAGCACTATGGCATATCTGCCATTAAGGCGATTGGCAACGAAGCAGCAGCTGCCTGCGATTTCCAGAATCTTTTGGTAGTTCAAACGGAAAATGAGGTACTTGAAAACTCGATGTGGTCAATTCACGACAACGGCAACCAAGGCAATTTCTTCACGTACCCTCTGGTCATCGAATGCAAGATCAGATCTTCCAGCACTGATGTTCTTATGCATTTTGATGCGGACGTCATCTCCCCTTGGCATGTTCAGCGACTCGCTTATCAGTTCGAGTCTGTATTGAATCAACTCCAAAACGCGACGCGCATCAGCCAAATCAGTGTCTTCAGCGACCAGGACAAGCAGCTCGTTCGTAAATGGAACAGTGGTGAGCCCCTATTAGTTGATGAAACTATACCAGCTGTATTCCAAAAGAACGCGACTGCTCAACCCGACGCAGTTGCAGTTGCAGCGTTCGATGGTGAACTTACGTACGCTGAGCTCGCTAGCTACGCGACGAATTTGGCACAGGAACTCCTCGATCTCGGTGCCGGTCCTGAAACACTCATCTTGATATGTTTGGATAAATCACTCTGGACTATTGTTGCGATCATGGGTATCATTCTGGCTGGTGCTGCCTACGTACCATTGTCGCCAGAACACCCTCCCTCCCGACATGAGCAGATTATTGAGACATGCAAGTCTTCTATCATACTTTGCTCACCATCATACAAGTCTCGATTCGAAGCCTTGGTGGAGCACGTTCGGACTGTTACAGGAGATTCCATACGAAAACTTCCAGCACCCGAAGCGCCGCTGCCCCAGAAGATCAGAAGCAATAATGCTTGCTATGTTCTCTTTACCTCTGGAAGCACCGGAATCCCGAAAGGTGCTGTCATAGAGCATAGAAATGTCACATCAAACGCCATTGCGATCAGTGAGGCTGCCCATATGACTCCTACATCGAGGGTGATTCAGTTCAGTACATTAGTTTTCGACGCTTCTGTTCTTGAGATCATCATACCTCTTCTTCTTAGAGCCACTGTTTGTGTGCCCTCTGAGGAGCAACGCACTACCGATCTGGCTTCAGCGCTGACTTCGTTGAAAGCCGATTGGGCTTTCATGACCCCATCGGTCGCCAGCACGCTTGACGGGCCCCAGTCGGTTCCTACTCTGAAAACGCTATCTGTTGGAGGCGAAGCAATTACTACCGAAGTAATCAACAAATGGGCGTCTGGAGTCAAGTTAGTGAATGGCTATGGACCGACAGAGTGTTGCATCTTCGCCGTCATGAATGATAAGGTTCGGGAGCAACGCTCCCTCTCCAACATTGGGAATTTGCTTAAAACTGGGCGTGGTTGGCTGACCCATCCCAACAACCCTCATCAACTTGCACCTGTTGGAGCGACGGCCGAGCTGTGCCTCGAAGGATCAAATGTGGGACGAGAGTACTTGAACGACCCCAAACGAAGCGCGGAAACTTTTGTCGAAAACCCAGATTTTCTCAAGGACTTCTCTAGGTCTGCTGGGAACCGCATATATCGTACTGGAGATCTTGTTTCCTATGATACTGATGGTTCTATCAAGTACATGGGACGAAAGGACAACCAGATCAAACTTGCTGGGCAGCGTATGGAGCTTGGTGAAGTTGAACATAACCTGCAACGAGATGACAGTATTCGCCAGCTAGTCGTACAACTTCCCAAGGCTGGTCCATGCGCCAAGAAGCTTACTGCTGTTGTCAGCTTCTCGGCCGGTATGGCGGCACATGCGAACACTCAGTGGAATACGCCTCTTTCTGATCCAGAATCTCTTTCGCTGCTGAATCACTCACGAGAGAGGCTGATGGAAAGAGTTCCGCCATACATGGTCCCCATCGTCTGGATAGCAGTTCCTCGCATTCCATCTCTCGTGTCTACTAAATTTGACAAAAAGCAGGTCGCTTCCTGGTTGGAGGGTCTTGATGATTCTACATATGAGAAGATCATGCAGACTGAATACGCTGGGGATGCAGGAGAAGAGATAAGCGATGCTTTTGTCATGCTCCGTGGAATATGGGCGAAGGCCCTGAACATTCCGATTGACAGGGTCAAGCCCAACCGATCCTGGCTTTGTAAGTGCTCTGGACTTGGAACTCATATATTTTGTATTGCTAACCAAGGCTAGCATTGGGTGGTGATTCTATTGCTGCCATGAAGATGCTTGCAAGGTGCAGAAGTGAAGGCATCCATCTCACTTTGAACCAGGTGCTTCGTGCCAAGTCACTTGCTCATCTGGCAGAGAGCGTGAAGTTTACGGCCACAATGACCCATGGCGAAGAACGACTCGATGAGCCTTTTCAACTGGGACCTATCCAGCGCTTTTATTTCCAAAATGAAGGAGCAGAGCAAAACACGCACTTCAATCAGTCATCTACATTGCGTATCACTTCGCGCGTGGAGCTCCCTGCTGTCAAGCGAGCCCTTGATGCCATCGTTGCATGCCACGGCATGCTTCGAGCTCGTTACTCAAAGAATACGGCAGGAGAATGGCAACAGCTTGTCAAGCCCGTAGCAAACTCTTACTTGTTTGAGGCCCACGACATCTCAACTGTGTCTTCGGCTATCCCTGTCGTAGCTAATACGCAGAAGAGCCTTGACATCCGACGAGGCCCGGTTTTCGCTGCAAATCTTTTCGACATCAAGGGTGAACAGATCATTTTCATGGCAGCGCATCACCTGGTAGTCGATCTCGTGAGTTGGGGCATGATCATACAAGACCTAGACGATCTTTTGGGATCGACTGGCTCAACGCCAACGCTACAAAAAGGTCTATCATTCCAAGCTTGGTGTGAGAAACAGAGCGTACACACATTGGACATGCTTCAGCAATCATCTATTCAAAGGCAGCCTCTTGTCGTACAACCAGCAAATCTCTCGTTCTGGGGTATGGACACAAGATCCAATCTGTATGGGGATGTCGAAAGAGACGATTTTACCATCAGCAAAGAGATCACCGCTATGGCAACAGGTCATCATCATGTGTACAAAACAGACCTTGTGGACATCTTCCTTGCGGCCGTTATACATTCTTTCTCACGTGTTTTCATTAATCGCAAGGTCCCGACAGTCTTCAACGAGTCTCATGGACGCCAAGTATGGGAATCAAGCAACATAGACCTTTCCCGGACTGTTGGATGGTTTACAACGATGCACCCAGTTACTGTTCCTATTGATGATGATGAGGACGAAGTTCTTCATACTCTTCGACAAGTCAAGGATACGCGCGGAAAGATTCTGGATAGTGGAAGGCCTTACTTTGCACATCGTTTCCTTACTGAGCACGGAAAGCAACAATTTGCAGACCACGCACCGGTAGAAGTCCTTTTCAACTATCTTGGTTACCAAGGAAGTTCTGGCGATGGAAAATCTTTGCTACAACCTACGAGTATTGATAGCGATGACGGAGAAGAGACTGCCGACGTTGGCAGGAAAACCTCTCGCGTGGCATTGTTCGAAATATCTGCAATCGTGACTAATGATCAGATCCAGTTCAGCTTCATGTACAATCGCTGTTCGAAGAATCAAAAGGGTATTCGCAGGTGGATTGCCGAATGCCAACGCACTCTGGAGGAGATTGCCTCTGAGCTAGCCAAGCTGAACAAGCCTCAACCTACAATAACAGATCTTCCTCTTTTGCCCTTGGAGTCTTACAATCGCCTTGATAGGGTACTCAAAACACTCCCCGATGTCGGTATCTCGTCGTTCGATCACGTGGAGAACATATATCCTTGTTCACCAATTCAAGACGGAATGATTCTCAGTCAAATTAGAGCTCCTGAGTCGTACTGGTCTTCAACAGTTTTTGAAGTCAAGGCACGACGTGGACCAGTCGATGCCAAGAAGATCGTTGATGGATGGAGACAGGTCGTCGCTCGCCATCCAGCTTTACGCACTGTTTTCATCGATAGCGTTTGCAAGGGCGGCGTGTTCGATCAGATTGTGCTCAAGAATCCAGACTCTGGAGTTGTCACTTGTACATGCAGTGACGCAGAGTTGTCCGCGATGCTGCAGTCCATTAAGCACAGTTCACTCAACGGCAAGAAGAAACCGGTCCTCCCGCACCAAGCCGCTGTTATTCAGACTACATCTGGAAGGGTCATTATCAAACTCATCGTCAACCATTCGGTGATTGATGGAGGATCTCTTGCAGTCATCGAAAATGACCTTCAGGAAGCATACGAAGGGCGCCTGACCGGGGAAGGTCCACTTTACAGCGACTACATTAAATACCTTCGGGAACTCTCTGCAGATGATGCCATCGAATACTGGAAAGCAAAACTTCGTGGTGTTAGTCCCTGCCATTTCCCCACTGCGACTCGAGACACAAGTAAACCACGACAATTAAAATCCTTTGATATGCGTTTCAGCCGCTTTGGAGAGCTCCATGGTCTTGCGGAAGCCAGTAACGTCACATTTGCCAACTTGTTCTTGACAGCCTGGGCACTGGTGCTTCGTTCTTACACCAACTCCCCCGACGTTTGTTATGGCTACCTCACTTCTGGAAGGGATGTGCCCGTTCCAAACGTAGAAAGCGCCGTCGGAGCATTCCTGAACATGCTGGTATCGCGCGTCGAAATGAACCAGTCTTCTCAGTTTCTTCAAGTCACGCAAAAGGTGCAGTCAGACTTCATTGACTCGACTCCGCATCAGCACTGCTCCCTCGCGCAGTTTCAACACGACTTGGGGCTATCTGGAAAGGCTCTCTTCAACACTGCCGTCTCGATCCAAAAACGCAGTGGCCTAGATGATGAAACGTCACATACAAGTATTGAGTTCGAGCAACTGGACGGCCATGATCCTAGCGAGTTCGCCATCACAGTGAATATCGACGCAACGCGGCACGACGAAGGTGTACGCTTCACTTACTGGAGTGATGCTATTACGGGTGCGGAGGTCAAGAAAGTATCCTCTCTCATGTCCACAATCTTGGTGCAAGCTCTACGTGACTCCAAGCAAACAATCGGAGAGCTGGACGCTGTCCTGAATGGAAAGCCGGCGCATGCAAGCATAGCACACTTGGCACCGCCACCGTTACATCCATCAATTCTTCGATCCGGGACAAGCACTTCCAGCGCGTCAGCGATCTCTCCACCGCAAACACCCCAAATCACCTTCCCAGATATCTCTGCAGCGGTTCCTGCAACAGCTGGCACACCGGATTGGACGAATCTCATTCGGTCTATTGTCAGCGAGATGGTTCCTCAGATCGTCAATCAAATTGTGGCTCAAAACAAGTTGCCGGCAGAAACTACGTCGTCGACTATCGATCAAATGACCACTCAAATGACGGGTATGCTTAGTAGGAAAGCATCTACATCACACCGTGTTCGCGCGAGCCTTGACGGGCCCATGGTTCCCGCGGGTTCCATACAAGCCGAATCTATCCGTTCACGTCGTCTGAGTCTCGTCAGTAACGCTGAGAGCAGAATACAGACGGCCGCTGACATGGTGGCTACCCTAGGCGCCTATGCCACAGAGGCTTCGCCCAAGGTGGCCCCTGATTTTGTAGAGAAGAAGCTTCTCAACTTGTGGAGTGAGCTGCTGGAAATGGTTGAAGAGTCGATCGAACAAGATGCCAGCTTTTTCCAGCTAGGAGGCGATAGCATCATTGCTATGCGTCTGGTTGGTGCCGCAAGAGAAGAGGGGCTGTCAATGACTGTTGCAGATGTGTTCAAGAACCCTACTTTTGCGGACATGGCTCGCGTGGTACGTGTCGCAGGTGAAGTCATTGACGAAGTCATGTCACGAGCGGGCGGCGAATCAGTGGTGGGTGATGGGGATGTTGAAGATCAATCGAAGCATCGACGTCACGGATCCCGTGGGCGGGCAGCGTCTATCTGGAGCGACATGCACTCCATTGCATCCGAGCTCAGGAGTGACATGCAAGGCTTAACCCTCAATGAGCCGCCACTTATTGATGAACCAGAAGTTACAAAGAACGACACAATGTTCAACAGATGGCAAGGCTTCTCAGCCCCCGCTCAAGAACGACCGTCTACGCCACGCAAAGTCACGTACAAGACGTCGCCAATACCACAAACCGTTCATGAAGGGGTAGAGAGCTCGAACATCAAGTCTGTCTCTCTCCTTGGCGACCCGAATGTTGATAACGTCATCTCAAAGGTGCAGGTTTTCAAGGGTGGTATCTCGGATATCTTTCCTGTGACAGATTTCCAAGCTCTTGCTATTACTGGATCAATCATGGAGTCCAAATGGATGCTCAATTATTTCTACCTCGATGGACGAGGACCACTGGACCTCCGGAAGCTCAAACAAGCTGCTTATCGCATGGTACAAGCCTTTGACATCTTGCGCACCGTATTTGTTCCTTACGGCGATCGCTTCCTCCAAGTCGTTCTACGTAAACTTCAACCAGAATTTATGTACGAGCAGACTGACGACGATTTTGATACCTTCACCAGAGGCTTGCAGCAAAGGGATCGTGAGATGGGCCCTCGCGTTGGCGAAGCCTTTATTCAGTTTGTGGTCGCGAAGCAAAAGCAAACTGGATCTCACCGTATCTTCATGAGGTTGTCGCATGCCCAGTACGATGGCGTATGCATGTCAAAAATCCTTCTTGCACTCCAGGATGGTTACAATGGCCTTCCTGTCTCATCTGCTCCAAGTTTCGGCAACTTTGTTCGAGAAACGGCAAAGACAGTGAGTGGAGCCCACGAACATTGGAGAGAAGTACTTCGTGGATCCAAGATGACCGAGATTGTTAACCGCTTTGGTCCAAATTACCAACGTGCGGCTGGTCGCTCAATCACTCTAGAAAGAAAAGTCGACTCACCCTCGCTTAAGCGTTTCGACATCACCAGTGCCACTGTTGCCAAGGCAGCTTGGACATCGACTCTTGCACGTATCGCCAGCAAATCTGACGTCGTGTTTGGGCACGTCATCTCTGGTCGCAACGGAAGCGTTCCAAACATTGAGAATATCATCGGTCCTTGCTTGAACATGGTTCCCGTACGTGTTATGTACCGACCTGACTGGACTGTCCTCGATCTGCTTCGAAACATACAAGACCAGCAGATATCTAACATGCCGTACGAGGCACTTGGTTTCCGCGAGATTACTCGCCACTGCACAGATTGGCCAGACTGGACCAACTTTTCAAGCATCCTGCAACACGACCAGGGTACCCAGGTCAATCACCAAAGCATGCAACTAGGAGGCGTAGAGTACACTGTCGGCGCCCTCGGATCGCAAGAGGACTTTGCAGATCTTTCCATACACACGATCTCGCGCACCAACAATGAGATGGAAGTCCGCCTAACATACGCTCCAAATAGCACCATTACCGCGGATTTCGCACAACATGTTTTTGAGATGCTTTGTGCCAACATTATCGCCTTCTCTCACAGCCCTCGCGATGTACTACCATCGCCTTCCGAATTCAGCTCTCAAAGCCCAACAACCATCAATCCGGAGAAGATGCGCAAGAGATCTGCAGAAAAACAGCCCATCTCACTTCCAACCGACACTGGTCTCAATCTCCAAGAGACAAACAACGTCGCCGAAATACTACGGGCGGCATGGGAACAGATTCTCCACGATGAGAACGGTCTACCCGCCCCCGTCGAGCTAAACTCCGATTTCTTCCAACTCGGCGGCGACATCATGGGCCTAGCGCAAGTCGCCTCCATACTCGACCAAGACGGTCTCAAGGTGCGCGTCGAGGATCTGCTCGATAATTCCGTCTTCTTCGATCAAGTAGGTATTGTGGCTGCGGAGCGAAAGAAGCAGATCGATCGTGATGCGCAGAATCCTTGGGGCGATAAGGGTAGGCTGAGGGTCGAGGAGAGGACCAAGGAACGTAGGGGTAGTGCGTTGGGGACGCTGGCGAAGAGGTTTGGGTTTAGTAGGAAGGAGAGTTCAAAAGAATTTCCCAAGGCGCCATGAGAGGCTTTGATGTGTAGTTGGTTACAGTTTGGTTGATTTGATATGGATTTATTGTTGTCTATTGTAGTTGGTTGGATTATTGGTGTTATCTGTTTTTGCTTTGGTTTCTTGTCTTACGATGTCTTTCTTTTTTCTCTCTCGGGGTTTGGATCTGACTGGCGTTTATTGAATTTTCCGGTGTGGGATAAAGGATGGGAGTTTTGGCTGCTATTTTCTTCTTTCTGTTGCAGTATTAATTCAACTGTTCAAGACATATTCCTGCTTCCATCTTGGGAAGATACAGTGACTAGCCAAAAGTTCGCGACTCATTAGTGTATCCTGCCAAGGCCCACATATTCACTTTGAGGTTTCTCGAAAGACACGTTTTTCAAAAGAGTTCGCATTCTTACTTCAACTATCATTTCTTCACTCTACTCTATCCATGAGCGACTAATTACACTGAACCATTCCTGGAAGCCCAACGTTGTGGTGTTAGATACTTGCAGGCCTTCCAAGACAATATATTTAGTCAACCTTAAGCTTCTGGGGCTCACGCTTGTCGACCTTGAGCTTCTGGGGCTCGCGCTTGTCAACCTTGAGCTTCTGGGGCTCGCGCTTGTCGACCTTGAGCTTCTGGGGTTCGGGCTCGCGCTTATCGAGAGTAAGCTTTGGGGTCTCTGGCTCACGCTTGTCAACCTTGAGCTTCTGGGGCTCTGGCTCGCGCTTGTCAACCTTAAGCTTCTGAGGCTCACGCTTATCGACCTTGAGCTTCTGGGGCTCACGCTTGTCGACCTTGAGCTTCTGGGGCTCGCGCTTGTCGACCTTGAGCTTCTGAGGCTCACGCTTATCGACCTTGAGCTTCTGGGGTTCAGGGTCGCGCTTATCGACCTTGAGCTTCTGGGGCTCACGCTTGTCGACCTTGAGCTTCTGGGGCTCACGCTTGTCGACCTTGAGCTTCTGGGGCTCGCGCTTATCGACCTTGAGCTTCTGGGGCTCGCGCTTGTCAACCTTGAGCTTCTGGGGCTCGCGCTTGTCGACCTTGAGCTTCTGAGGCTCACGCTTATCGACCTTGAGCTTCTGGGGTTCAGGGTCGCGCTTATCGACCTTGAGCTTCTGGGGCTCACGCTTGTCGACCTTGAGCTTCTGGGGCTCGCGCTTGTCGACCTTAAGTTTCTGGGGTTCCGCATTGCGGCCCATGAGGCCCTCAAGACCCTCAACTGGCGCGGGAGCATTGCCGGCTGTTTTCTTGTGTTAGAATGGATTGGTTCTTTTTATAGTGCTCTGCTCAAAACCATAGCTTACCTGCGCTGATAGGGAAGGAGGCGGCCGAAGTGGCCATGAGGGCCACGGTCACAAGGTTGGAAAATCTCATTGTTGTGGTAGTCGAGGTTTCTTTGCTAAGACTGATGTTTGTCGATGGATGTAAAATTGACTTTTGTTGCTGAATGTGAGGTCGCGAACCCAATGATGGTGATGATGATATTATTCAAACAGCTGGGTGGTGATGCCTTATATATCTCGCTGGCATCTCCATGGCCGTCAAGACACCAAGAGCCTGTTGAATGTGTTGATGGCACGACATCGTCATCCAGGTAGCGTATGGCGGAGGTGTGCGCCTGGCCGTGTGCAACATGCGGAGGAGGATGAGGCTGTTGTCGGAATGCGGAGACATTGGTGGAATGGCTTCCGAAAGTTGGGCCAGGCCGGGATATCTCCTCCGGTCTTGGCACCTTTGTTCGGTGCCGTCTAAACACCGGCGATGATCAACCCCGACTACCATTGTCGGCCACCTACTGTCAGTATGAGCTCACCTTGGACATTCGCAAGTAATGACCACAATGCTGTCACTTAAAAGACACTATGGCGCGAAATTGACCATAGCAAAAAGAAACGACGACACAAGTTTGTACCAATGCAGGGAAGTTTTCCTCGACAGTCCATGTCCGTCGACATGACACAAGTGGACATGGAGATGCAGGCTGGCAGCTCAAGCAGCACCATATTTGAGTGCTCTGAGGACCGCACGCCATCCACCAGCATATGGAGACTGCTTGCGCTGACACTACCTAACTTTGGGTGAGCAAATATCCCCCTTGCACGCAACCGACACTGCTGACACGGCTGGCCAGCATCCAAGTGCTATGGCTGATCATCATGTCGTATGGTACGCCATATATGACTGGCCTCGGCATACCCAATTCTATCACAACGCTCGTATGGGTCTCAGGGCCGCTCAGCGGTGCAATAATTCAACCCCTGTTCGCAGCCATGTCAGACAGCACTCAGCATCCATGGGGAAAGCGCAAGCCGTATATTGCTGGCGGCGCCGGCTTCGTCGCCCTATCACTGCTGGGCTTAGCCTATGCTGAAGATGTGTCCAACTGGCTTACGAGCACCTCGTCCTCGCATAAGCATATGTACGCCTCGGGCCCACCAAAGGCTAGTGCGCTGACGAAACTGCTGGTGACCTTCTGGGTTTGTGCGCTGAACATTGCTATCCAGCCGCTACAAAACGGAGTGCGCGCCCTTGTCGTCGACAGCTGCCCTGCCCACCAGCAAAGCACTGCAGCAGCATGGACTGCGCGTTTCAACGGCCTGGGCGCCGTGGCCATCTCAGCATCTGCCTTTGCCGACGTCGAGTCGTGGGCGCCGATACTGGGTGAGACCAAGTTCAAGGCGCTGTGCATGCTAGCAGTGCTAGCTCTAGGCGCCGCCATCACGCCAGCATGCATTTTAATACGCGACAAGCCCAGTAGGGACATTGGCACGCACCGCGGAGCAGTGAGCCTGTTCGCACGGCTTTGGACACTGGTTGGGAACCTGCCACCAGTTACTAGACAGGTCTGCAAGGTGCAGTTCTGCGCCTTTACAGCTTGGTTCTCGGTGCTCTACTACTCGACCACCTACGTCTACCAGGTCTTCGTCATCGACCAGCACGTCCACCTCGACCCTGAGATTTTTGGCAGCGCAGACCCCCGCCTCGTCGACATGGGAAAGCAAGCCGGAACTCGTGCCTCGTTTGTTTTTGCCAGTGTCACATTCGCTTCGGCCCTGCTTCTACCGCTCGTCGCCCGCTACTCCGCACGCCAACCAGCTTCCGGTCATTCCATACCGACAGTTACAGTCTTCACCCTGTCGCTTGGCCATGTTTGGTATCTTGCACATTGCTTGTTCGCCGCTCTGATGTTTCTGACCTGCTTCGTCTACACCGTGCCTGCTGCCACTACCATTGTCGGTATGCTTGGCATTGCCTGGTCCATCGCGTCATGGGCTCCATACGCGCTCATCAGCACCGAAATTGCCACTCTCAAGGCCCAGAGCGAGGGAAGCCATGAGCCAGCCAAGAAGGACATGGGAGCCACAGGAACATGTGCGGACGAGACCACAGCAGGTATCATGGCCATTCATAACATGGCCATCTCCTTACCCCAGATTGGCGCCGCCCTGGGGTGCACTGTACTGTTCAAGCTCGTGGAGATGTCGAAACGGGACGACCCGGCTGCATTTGCTTTCAAGTTTGCTGGTATCATGGCAGTGGTGGCGGCATGGATGGGCAGAACTTTGAGATAACTCTTAGAATCACAGTTGTATATAATTGCGAGATACTGACTCTACGCTTACACTATTGTGTACCCAGTACTGTGTATAGTAGGATTCTTTAACATCGCTAATGTATGTTATAAAAAAATTCAAGCTTTTTGAATGAAAACCACAAAGGTGTGGCTGCGGGGAAGTGTGAAGTAGAGTGGAAATGATTCTCAAACGTACGCTGATGCCACATGGGCCACATTACTGTCCATTCTGAAGTCTGTGCTATAATCTGTACTGGTTATTTTCTTTCCTCGATGACTAGATTAGCAGTCTTCCATCACATGATATGCTTTCTCTCCCATACATCGTTCAATTACCCTAATACCTCGCGTACCATGTCCATCAAATGCAGATGGTCCCATCTAGAACAGCTTCTTACCTCACGCCAAGCTGTTCACTATACTATTCATCTGTGATATGAACATGCGCTGAGTATTAAATGACATTTTACTGATGATAAACATACATGGGCACGTGGCCACCGTACGCACTACACAATACGCCCCATCAACACGCAGGATAAGAAATCTCAACCCTCGTTATCACCGCATTCAAAGGCACCGACGTATTCGCCAAAGTATCCGAGCAATGCTCCGTATGATGATATGTCGCCAAAGAACTCTCCATCTTCCAACCTCGCTCAATCGCACGATGCATCATCTTCCAACCGTAAATGCAATGGTAAACGTGGAACCGGCGATCCGTCCACATGAGTTCTGTCGTCTGACTGATGGCTTGCAAAGACGGGATCTGCACTCTTTCCTCCGGAAGCGCCTCGGGTCTCGTCGAGTTGCTGAGGTAAAAGTTCCATGGTCCTTCCTCCATAAATTTGGTTGTCAGCTCGCCGTCGTAGCACTCGAGTGGGAGCCATGACACGGTCATTAGATCGAAGACGCAACCTGCTGCTTCGGCCTCTGCAGGAGATTTTCCGCAGAGCTGTGCGGTGCCGGCTTTGTAGCCCGATGGTGCTTGTAGGGCACCCGAGTGCCCTGGAGATGATGGTGCTGATGATGATGCGTCGCATGAGAGGCTCAAATTTGGGAGCATGCGAGGTAGTATCAAGACGATCAGAAGAGAGAGAGAAAGCAAGAGGGCAAGGATGATTCCAAAGGCAACTAGGCCCAGGGCTGTGGCACCGAAAGCATATCTGATCTTGCCGACTGTTCGAGATCTTGGTGGCTGCTCGATCTCGTTGTAGCTTTCGTTACCGTGGAGCTGTGAGTACTTAGGTAAGCGTGGCGTGCTTGACATTGCTTGGAAACGATTGACTTTGAAAAGAATAGTAGGATAGTAATTTCTGGATGCGCATTCACGCATCGATTAAGGGAACGTCACACATATGGCATGTCTGCTACTATCTGGGAACTGGCAATCACCGGTTTTCTTCCAATTCTCGGAGAAAGTGTCAGGTGGATGATGTAGATCAAGAACTTATGGCAAGTCGGTGGCACTACTAAATCACGGAGATTTTTGTCGGCCTACTATTAGTTATCGGACATTTGGACGGAGTCTAGCTTACTTAGTGCGTAGTCGGTCAGCAGCTCATCCCGGTACTTAGTATGCCCGTGCGCCTCATTGTCCGGATGTATCCTATGCCCCGCCGAACACCAACGTCCGCCTCAACACTACAACTTTGGCGACCCAATTGGAACTTAATACAAACTAACTATCAAACCCCTTGATTCCAATCCGGTTGTTTATGTAACCATAGCTTAAACCAATCGATTGTAGCACAATGAGCCCGAACTGCGGCGTTGTATTCATGGGAATTCATATCGCCTCTCGTTGCGAACCCGTGCTCCACCCCGGAAAAATGCTGGTAGTCGTACGGCACCCCTAAGTTCGGAATCACCATGTTAACGAATGCCTTCATGTCTGGCAAAAACATGAAATTGTTCTCAGGCGCGAGGATCTGAACTGGCACACCCACTTTTTCTATTTCCATCTCCAACAACGACGGATGTGCTGTTGAGATGCAGTCCACTAAGCCATTGCCGCTTTTCGCGCCGAGTTTAAACACTGCCCATCCGCCCCAGCAGTAACCTACGGCGCCCACACGGTTGTACTGGGATCATAGTTCTGTGGCAAACCTGAGAAGCTCAGGTTCTCGAATCTCCTTTGAGTTGCGACTCAAAAACCCAGGCAAGTCGATCTTATTTAGTTGCGACGTATCCTTTAGGATTTCCGTCGGAAGCACCTCGCCACCGAAACTGGGACACATTGGCAGGATCTGGACGGTAGTCGGCTTCAGAAACGTATGGTGAAAAGAACTTACAAGTCTGGCAAATAAACCGTAGAATTCACTTCCTTTGCATACTGGTTAGCTAGAAGCCGGGTATTCCGAAAAGCTCACCCAAACGCGTCATACACTATCCAAATGGCGACTTGATTGTTATTTCCAGACACGTATGTCCATTGGCCCGCATACGTTTTCTCTTGTCCTACAGGCTCGCCGTCCCAGAGTGTACCCTCAACGCAGCATTTGGACAGCGGTATTGTATTATGGTTGGCTGGTCTGTATTCCGATCGATATCGCGCGACGTCTGGGGTAATGATCGTGATAGTTTTGCAACAGATTTATTATACTCTAGATTGTAGAGTAGCGCAAACTGACACTTTAACCTCGGGATAACAGAGAAAGGTTCAATTTGGCCAAGGGTGGGGGCATCGGCCGGGAGCGGGTGAGGGCGATGGTTAAACGACCATACAATAAGAGGTTGAAACGACCACACATTAGTGCCCCCTTTCTTAGCGTACTCGCTAACGATATTTGTATTTTCTAACCTTATTAAGTCGAGATAATAGAACAATACAGTAAAAATCCCGCCTCTCGTACGCACTCTCTCTTTGCCTTTCTTTTTTTCATCTTTACCTTTATATAATTCTGAGAATAAAAAATAGAATGAACAAAAAGAGTGGAGAGAGAAAGACGGAAAATAAGAAAGAAAAGAGAAGTGAAAAAGACATTAAATTAATAGCGCTAGGTAAATAAAGAGTAATCTTACAGATCAAGCTTATATAAGAATGAGCGGTGTCACACTAGAAAAAATCCTTGCTTACTATGTGGTCTTTGAACTTATCATCGCGTGGTCGTTGAACCTTTACCGTGGGGGCGCTGGGGTCTCCACCAGCAAACGTGAGATCCTGAACGTAGATACTAGACAAGGAACCCCAGGTTGTTCAAAAGACTCTTGATATTTGTAGAATGAGAGATTCGAGAGAGTTCTTGTGGCCAATATATGTTTCTGTGCTTTCCTTGCGAGGGATTGGTGGAGAGGGCGGGGTAGAATGTTCCTCGCTGTGTTTTGTCAATCAAGCTTTGAATCTAACGTTAAGCTCGTCTTAGTCAGGTACAACACGTTATCAGTGTGAGGTTCGGTCTTCACGTGACATATGTCATGGCTAAGTAGGAGAAGCGTTTATTTGATAGTCGTTCATCATCCTTTCTAGCAATATATTCTGCCCTATTCCTGGGTAGGTTTTTAGCGAGATCGTGACTCGAACGTTACTTAGTTTGAAGAAATGGGTTGAAGGATGTACGAAGGTATAGGTCTAATTTCTTTGAGGCTACTAATATGTGACCATTTGACCGGCGAAAAATACAGTAGACATTGGAATCTCACTATTCTGTTCACCCACAGCTCCGTTCATTCTGTTTAGAGATTTCAAAAAGGGTGCTTGATTGCGACCTTCTCGAAACTAATCCGCCCTTCGCCGGAAGCCTTTACCGTAGTTTTCAGTTGCCCAAGAGACGGTTTCAATCAAGCGTAATTCCCATTCCTTGTTTGCCGAGATGGAGCCTATGGGTGGAGGCAGGTTCAGGTCCCAGACCTGAGCGGCCAAACACCATATCCGCTTGTTTTTGTCACTGAGTACTAGCAAAGTCCCAGTAAAAATAGCGCCCGACGCAGTGTTGATTGCATCAAATCTTGACGTCGAGGGTGCTTGTCCATTCGTGCATACTGAATAGAAGATGAGCTTTAACGGTTGACCGGATTGATCAATAGCAATCTGGATCTTCGTGACCACATCATCATCCCGGTAGTCGAAGCAGTTTGTTGAGCCCAGATCCCTCAGTATTTGATGGTGAGAAGAAGATGCCGTACTGATGGTAGGACTGATACCTGCAGCTTTTGCGAGCTGTATCGCTGCCCATCCTACTGCATTACCGCCTCCCCAGATCAGAATGCCGTTCTTAGTTAGCATTCCTGATGCCTTAATTTCGGCAAAAGGGACCCCTAAGACGTTGAATAAGGCATCAGCGGTAGTCCTCACCACGATTGACATCACCGCCGCAGCCTCCTTTGGAAGTGTGGATGGCCGTTAGCAATCAGCGAATTTCCCTCAGCAAGCAGCCAATCTTGATGCACCCAGAATTCTGAACCTAAATCCATTTTTTTCCGAGCCAGAGATCTTGTCTCCGACCGCGTAGGGAAATACTGGTCCAACTTTGATAACCTTGCCACTGAACTAGTAGCCAGAAATGTGGTCATTCATCCTAAAATCCACTCCATGCTTCAGATCAGTAGGATTGACGCCAGAATAATGCACCTGAACCAGGCCTTGGTTATCAGCTGGCTCGTAGAGATCGTCTTATTCTGTAGCATATAACCTGTTTTGTAGTCCAATCTATATCGCTTTGCTTGGAGAGGTCATTTTATGATGGTTTTAATGAGAGCCAGAGATTAAAAAAAGTGGTTTTAGGCCCACTCTTCACGACAAAGGGCGTTATATAAGGTAGTGGGGCCAAAGGTAGCGCTCACCTTGATCAAGAAATCGGGTAGCTGGAAACATGTGGTTGCCCCCAGGATGAGTACCTAAGCCTCCATCGACAACAAGCTGCTAGCCCCCGAGCGGGGGTCATGACGGGGGTGACTGTAGTCTTAACCTTTGAAGTAAATCCTACACAGAACTGTTGCATCATAAAACTGTTCCTCAAGGTTTCAGATATACTATTAAGTTGATTGATTCAATTTACATAGTTTCAGTATAGACGCACTCTGTTCTAATGTTTTGCCCCGGGAATACCACTTCTGTAGAGAAATGCACGCTATAATTGTCTAGAACTTCAGAAAAGAGGCGCAGAAGTATGGATTTCCTATATCTATTACACTGGAACGCTACCCTCTGCACCAGTACACTCGATCTCATGCTATTTCCTACACATTGACGCTCGGGGACTCGGTGCACTGAAAAACGCTCTTTGGCCCCGCTCGATTTAGTTAAAATTTATGAGACCCAACTAGAGGTCGGCAGAGGTAGTAGGGGGGGAAGTGGAGGGGGCGGACTAACAAATATGCCGGTGGGCCATCGTACCTTTCCCATAATTCAAATGGATCCCTAAGTGAACTATAGGAGTCTCTCAAGAATCTAATATCCTCCCTCCTTAACTGCTCCTCACGATATCTCTTTGCATCAGACAATCAGTTCATTTTAGGTAAGCAACAAAGCAAACCATCATCTATCTACGTTTATCCCATTAAGCTCGAGGCTCTATTTGCTCTTGAAAACCCATATTCACTATATGAAAAAGAGATGTCGTTCGAATCGACCATTGAAGGTGCCAAGCCTGGAGGCACAGGTCCGGAATCCGGCGTTATCATTGCGGGAGCAGGTCCTGTCGGCTTGCTGCTCGCTCTCCTCCTTGCTCGGAAAGGCATACGTTTCATGGTGTTTGAAAAGAGTCCAGAGCTGGATACCTCTCCTCGAGCGGTACTCTACACTATGAGAAGATGGGACGGGGAAGGGATCCGCGGGAGGCATTAACTGCGGAGTACAGAACGTCGTCTGTGTGGGGCTAGTACGGCTTGGCGCTGAATTCAGATTGAACAGAAAGTTCTGTCTCTTCTCTCGAGCAAGTAAACAGAGTACGTGTGCGTAGTATAGCAGCAAAACTGGACCCGGTTAACTAGAGTAGGTACCGAGTCATTACGAGCAAGCCTTTGTCCAGAGAACGAATGCAACCTCCCAAACCGTATCCTACGACCGTCACGAAGCCCACTCTTTTAAGATGTGAAAGTCGCTAAGCCCCGGACGACTAAGCCAACAACACGCGGGCCCCGATTGCTTAATACCTTGTGGTCAGGCAGGGCAGGCTAGCCGGGACCCTTTTGATTAACAGGCAGTAGTGACGATGCAGCTGCCATGACATCTCGCATAAAGTCTGCTGTCAAGTCAAACGGTCATGAGGGAAAGATAGCTCAGAAGCCCTTCAAATGATGCGCGACGTACATATCGGAGGCTGAGTCTGCCAAGGGTCCGGTAAGAAGCGCACGAGCATCGGCCTACAGCTGCCTTGCACGTGCCCGCACCCCCGTCGGCCCATTTGCTCGGAGCTGATTTTCTTAGCTCCATGTTTGGCTAGTTCTTTAGCTCGTTTTTTAACCTCATTTCTGGGTCGTGTTCCGACCTGTTATGGGCGGAGAGGCCTAGCGAATGAGTATGCTTCTACCTATCGTACAGAAGCTAAAAGATAAGAAAAAGAGAAGATAACTAAGTACAGACTTCTCTTATACCTGCTCGCTTCTGATCACGTGTCCGTACAGAAGGTATATCACGTGGTCGAAGATCACGTGATCCTCTTCAGTAGAGATCACGGGCGCAGCCCTTTACACGACCCGTGTTCTGACTCCATTTCTCGCCCGTTTTCTGGCTCGATTCCTGGCTCGTGATTTACTAGTTCGTGGTTTCGCTAATGTAGCTAGTCTGGCCAATCTGGCTGCCCTGATAGAGATTCTATCGTCCGTTGTGTGGGAGCTACTTTTCTTTGTTTCTTGATTTATTTGCAAGACTGATTTCTTTAACTTCGGAACGCTTACCACGTGGCTAACGCCTTTCGCAGCTCCTGTATAGGGCTAACTTTTAGTTTCGCCTTATAGTCTACTTTATAGCTAGTACTATAGCTGGTCAGGCTAGCAAGGGTTTTGAGCTTTGTTACGTGGTTATGCGCTTTCCTGATACAGCGATTCCGAATATCTTGGCACTGGTAATGAGCACAGAGATTCTCCGAGCCAATTAGATCCAATTTTCTCCATGCACGAGCCTCCCTGGGGACTGATTATAATATGCAGCTATACAGCTGTGATAAGCAGTAGACAAAGCTTCTTTGAGTAGTTAAACTCTATTTATTTCTGTCCCTGTTTTGCGGCCCCAACACGTACTTTTTCGAATATGACTACCACGTTGAGTTTAGCAGTCATGAAACGGATTTCTGCCGAATGAGCTCGTACTCCGAGCTGACTGCATGATATACCTATTACACTTAGTTGACACCCATGTATTTTCCTTCAGGGTGACGGACTGTAGTACGTTTCACCTACGGTAAGATCAACCGCGGGAGTGAGTGCAGCAATTCGGCCCAATCACACAGCTTCTCAAGTCTAGCGAGTTGATATTGCCATTTTTGACGGTTCTGTCGATTACGTCGGTTCTTAGGCTTAGCTTCGGTGAATTACCTGCATTTTCCAAGGACGCTCCTTGTGTCACGAAATCAGATCAAACAAGGACTGCAATGTAACCCCGCTAGTGAGCCTTACCAGTTCTCACCGCCTACACAACCGCTGTATCTATATCATCAGTATGTAGGCTATTGCTTGTTGTTTCTTCATTGTTCTGGAATATTTAAAAATTCTACAAAGTACTCCCGGTGTTAACGACACAATAAAGTTCCTCTTTTCTAACAGACCTTCTCTTTTTCCGTCGACGCAATGCAGCCAGAAAAGACTGCTCGCAGCAGGATAAATTCAAAAGCATGTGATCAATGCTATAGATGTAAAGTCAAGTGTACAATGGAGCTCAGCGGCTGCGGCCGCTGTCGATTGACGGGTGGCGTATGCACGTACAGCCTGGGCAAATGGATGGGCCGGCCAAAGAAGTCGAGCCAGCAAAACTCGAAAGCCCGAGCAAGAAGCATGAGAGATGCTGAAAGTATCTCTCTAGAGCACGACATGAACTCTTCGGGTAAGCCTTGTCTATCATCACGCCATATAGACACATTTCCCTAACTCTATCAGATCATATCATACACATGCCAGAAACACCACAAACATGGGAGATGCTCTCATCTGCTATGGACGATTCAGACATGAATACTTTGAATCATGACGCAATATCGCTATTCTCGATGGGCGATAACACACCAACCATAGTTGAAGACTGCTATACCGCCCCCGATGAATGCCTAATTATCAATACTTCAGATAAGAAGACAAGTTCCAGTTCTATCTCGCCAGCTTGGGTCCAAGCAAGAGAGACCTCAATAAGAGGCGTAGAGACCGGTAGCACGCCATCGGTATGTTTTGGCTATGTATTTAAAACGAAAACAAAAAGTATAGACCTAACCAGCGCTATAGTCACAAGAGTTCCGACGAGGCAACTATCATAAGCATCGAGACAGCGCATACTCATATCATCCGACTCCACAGAGCCCAGGTTGTTCTCACAATTTCAACTTTGGGACAATGGATACAGATTTCACAGCTTCGCCATCAGTCTCCTTGGTAGGCAACATCGAAACGTAAGCTATATGAACACGTCCCTATATCCAAAGAAGATCGTACACTAAAACACGTCACAGAAATTCTATGAGACATGCAGAAGACATGGATGGTGTGCAAACACGTCCCATGATGCAAGAAGGATCTACATCTTTTAACGAGGAAGCGTGTCACTGCAAGTGCTCTCAAGTTGCGCTAGCTTGCCTAGACAAAATCTCCATCGTGCCTTCTGAAGCCCGGTACATCGACCGTCTCAACACCATTCAATCCGCCCTCATCACTGCAGAGCGGCTAGTCCTCTGCACAGATTGCCAACCCAACATGACCATCGCAAGATGCTGCTTCATCCTGGGAAACACTCATGAGCTGGTGAGTGATGTGAACTCCCACGCAGGAGACGCATCCAGCCCTACTACCGCCATTTTCTCCCGCCAATCAATAGAATACGTCCGGCGCATTAAGCGCCGCGCCAGCATGCTTTTTGCGGGGTTGAAAACATTGCAGGATTTAGTGTCTGGGGATCGGCGTCTTTCAAACATGCAGTCTGAGTTTCTATCAGTGCTTGCGAATTCTTGGCTTTCTCTACCAGATTATCGAGATTGAAAACAAAATCAGAAATTTGAAAAATCTCAAATCATCCGAATCCAAACAAACGTGTTACAATACGCTTTTTTTTAAATCATACAATGGGTTTGGGCTGCCGAATGAGGATGGTGGTAGTGTATGGCTTTGACCATCCATATTGCGGGCGCTCCTGCTGCACTAATTTGATTACTTGGAAGTCGTGGTCTTGGTAAAGCTTGACACCTGGTGTCTTGGCAACAACAATTGTCCTAAGACTGTTTCTGTCCGCGTATGCCAGACCTTCAGCGAGCAACATGGAGCCGATACCACGTCTCTGGTGCTCTGGATGTGTAGCCAGATAATCCAATACTTCGAGGCAATCAGTCCAAGTAAAATGCACAAGTTCATGTTGGAAAGCTCACTGAGAAACTCCTCCCCAGTGGACAGCACCTCAGCCTCTGCTTTCTCTATTGCCTCACTGAGCTCGTCCACCATCTGATGATCAATGCCACGGATTTTCCCGTCATCAGTCACGTCCTGGAACGCTTGTTCATATGCTTGACGTTTTTCCAAATCAGTTTCAAGCACTATACCATTAGCCCACGTGTCAACATGTCCATCGGGGATAATCCAACGCGCATAACCAACAACATTCCCAGTAGCTTCCTCTACAACCTTGCGGTGGCGCTTAGGGGATGTCACTTTAACAATGTTCCAGGGCAAGCGCCTTGCGCAGTCGTAGATGATGGTGTCCAAAGTTACGCCCTTCCACAGAGATGCCCAGTGTGCATCTTGGTAAAAAGCGCGCATCATGGTGTCAGCCAGACCCATTGAGTCAGTGGGCTTCACCGGATGGATCGTGTAGATCTGGAGCAAAATATTAGCCAAAAAACAACAGCAGGGATCAAGAGTTGCAACCTGCCATTTTTGTAAAGATATGCAGATTATGTCAGCCGATGAGTGGAACTTTGCAGGGAGAAATAGTTGGGTAGTCGTCACGAGTCAGAGGCGTAGTGGGGATCTAGCAGGTGGTGGTGTCTTTGTGAGCCAAACTTTCTCACTTTCCAAATCCTTAACAGTCTTCCTACATGCTACTCTTTATTCTTCAAATGTTCCTGTGTGATTTTTTGCATATCTCCCCTATTTTGGTCGTTGGCCAAAGCCTCATTCAAAAGGACGACGAATGCTTGTCATTCAAGGTTTTACGATTACTTAGTTGCATCGCGTGGATTTTCCGGCCCGAAGCATGCATGGGCCGATCTTCAGGCCGGCGGGGCGCTGCCATGATTTCAAACTTCGGAGCCGAAAACAAACCTCCGAAAACTTCAAGGCTCCGCAACAACTATGGAGCGGCGTGTGTTCGCTGCCAGAGAGCGCCCGTTCATCACCGCACAATTAGATTACTCAATGCTTTGGAATATGATGATAGTGACCTTGCATTGTATATAACATGTGACACAACCACTAAAGGGTAGCTAATCCAACCCGCTACATTCACTCACTCACCCACCCACATCTACCCAACTACATCCCGCGTTCAAACATTGACGAAACAAGACGCCGGCATGTTACCCACAATCATGAGCAAGATGTCTCGCTGTAAGTTTTGAATTCTGCCCTTCCCCCCTTACACCACCAAACCCAATTTCCAACTTGAGAACCCATAAGCTTACTCTCCCCAAGACACAAAACTCTCCGGTCCAGAATACCAAAACCCGCCATACAGCGCTAGCGACGAAGATCTGCCCTTCCTCCCAACCCCACGTGAAAAAGACGACTTCACCTCTCCGCCCCCCAGCACGCCCCGCTCGCGCCTCTGTTCCGCCCTCATCGTCGCCTCCACATCCCTAACCCTCGGCCTCCTCGCCTTCATCCTTATCGTCGCCCAGCGGCGCCACCCGCAAAGTGCCGTCTCGCTGTGGCCCACCTACCAAGGCGGCTCCGTCGTCGTCGAGCACTGCGGCAACTCGCCGCAAGAAGCGCAAGACCTGGGTTGCACCTGGGATCTCATGAGTTTCGGGTGGGTGCACCCGCGCTGCTTCAAGCCCGACGAGTCGCAAATGTGGCTCGAGAAGTACGGGCCCTGGAAGTGGTACTACGACCTGAACGCTACGCAGGAGATTGCGCCTGAGGACCTGACGACGACGGGGCGTGTATATACGGAGCAAGGGTACCATGTTGTGCATTGCTTGTATATTTTTAAGCTGCTGCATATGGCGGGGATGAGTGGGCATATTGTTACGGATGAGGCGATTCCGCTGGCGCATACACAGCATTGTGTGGATATGATTTCTTCGCCAAAGTATACGGATTTTAAGCATATTAACACGCGGGTCGATATGCTGTTTGCGCGGTGTGTGACGCTTAACTAGATTTGCGCTTCAGTTAAGTATCAACTGAAGGAAAAAGAAGAAAACAAGATTTTGTTTAGATCAGTACGTTTAGCGACTTTTGTTAGTAGTAGTTGGGTTATAGCTACAAAGGCCGAGATTTCGCCCTATTATATTGGCGTATCATCACGGGGTTGATAATCACACCATCCTTATTTATTCACTTCATTGAAATTAAACATGTATCGATGATAGAATAGAAATAGTGCAAGTCGTATTTACACCTCACTTCCACCATCTTGCTGCTGCTCCTCATCACCAGGCTTATGACCATGCCCTTCGATATCCTCCATATCCTCATCCATGCCAGGCCACAGCACTTTCTTCTGCAACACGCCCTTCACATTGAGTACAGCAACCCAAAACCATAGTATAACAAGTATGATAGTCATAGCGCTACACACACCCTTGATTCCCGGGCTATCCAGGGCCTTCGCAATCCAGAGAAGCGCAATCGTCATTCCTGCATTTGGGAAAATGAAACCCCAGTGATTGAGTGTAAAGTGTGAATCTTTGGCGCTGATGATGATGCTAACAGTAGCGATTGCACTGAACCAGAAGGAAATGAGCCAGAAGAATATGCCTACAATGACGCCGAATGCTTTGATTGCATCGCCAACGGGAAATGACGTGATGGCGAGGAAGTCGGGGGGTAGATGTCTTGGAGCCTCCATACCGAGCGCAACGCATGCATTGGCGGTGTAAGCAGCTGGACCGACAGCAACGTACATACCAGGTCGCTTCGGTATCTCAGGTAAGTTGCTGTTGACGAGGCGAGTGAAGTAGAGGGTAAGCATCAGAAATGCAATGGTCCAACCCAGACCCTGAAACGCAACGCTGCCAATGAATATCTTATAGCCTGCATCAGGAGGCTGGCTCTTCAGTAAAGTACTGCCAAGAACGCCCAAGATTAGGAAGGGATAGATTGGTAAGATCCATGAGGGCATGGCGTCGGCGACGGGAAGTTCTCTTCGGTCGAAGATGACGTGGTACTGGAAGACGCCAACGAGGATGACAATGGCAGCGTAGAGCCAGTAGAGTATCTCAAGTGTCTTGACTAGCCATGGCCCGCTCGAGGGAACACCGTACAGTTCCATACAGTAGATGATCAACGCAATACTTACAAAGTATGCGCCGAAGAAGAAGCTCTCGTAAGGGTGATGTAAGCTGAGCTTCAGCGATCCACGATTGTGTATGAAGCGGTAGGAGATGCACGCAGTGAATATGAGGAATAAGACGATATCCAGTATGTAGAATATCTTTCCAATCGTCTTCAGGCCTGAGAAGTTGTATGGTTGTTGGCCAAGTAGTGTTGCAAGCGCACCGGTTGACATTGTGCATTCGAACCAAGACCAGCTAAAGTGGTCAAGACGCTTTTTCCATGGTAGGTGTGTAGGGTTGTAGTCTTCCCTTTGTGCCGGCCGGGTACGCCGTTTGATAGGGCGATGAAGTGAGTGCGAAGGCATGTTGCTGGTTGTGTCGCCAAGGGCACCGTTGACGGTAAGGTTGCAACAACAATGCAGTCACAGACTGGCAAAGTAATTGATCCAAACTCAACACAAACCGCAGCGACGAGGCAGACTTGTGTTATGTTGATTGCCAAGGATTCCGCTACTACTAGGCGAAGCAAACGCCATGATTCCTTGACGTCAAATTGGCATTCCATCGTTCAAGGCCAAGAGAAGGTTTAAAATAAAGGCGTCATAACTTTAGGGAGGTGGACTTGGAACCTTGAAGGAGTATGGCTTTCGTAGATCCCGATGAAGGTCGAGCGAATGAGGCAGTGTCACCCCTGCGTGATCGAGCCTCATAGATCTTCGTGCTACGTGATGACAGCCTTCCGCGTCTTTCTTGAAATCCATATCCTAGGGGCTTCTCAGAGGTTGGGCTGCGATAGGCTCAGTTGCGACGATCGCAGTTATAGTGCCGCCGCAGCAGATGATGTGCCGATGACGTAACGCTCGCGACAGCGAAATACCATCCTTCAGTGTCTCTTCGTAGGATTTCATTGAATGAATTAACATGGGGAGGTTGCTTATTTTCTCTACATGTGGATGATAGTGTCCAGACAGCCACCATAATCTGGGACGTGGGCGACAATATCTTCTATGGCTGGACCAAGGCTATTTGGACCATCAGCCTTTTGCAGCAACCCTACGAAAACATTGAACCGACACCGAGTTTTTCCATTCATTTTTGTGTATTATTCCTCTTGAAAATTGTACTTATTTCGGAATCACCTATGGGAACAGCTGGAAACCTGATCGCGAAGGTTTGACTGGATATTGAGATCTCGGACCGCCTTGGCGAACGGCAGTGAGTTAGTAGAAGAAAAAAACCATCTTATCACTGTACAGAATGGCAAGATCAAAGTTGGATATTTTCTAGAAAATGTCACTACTTCCAGGTGTTGAGGCAGTCTCATGTGGGTAAGTCATTGTTATTAGCTTCTCGCCAGTTACCGGTCTGGTCGGTATCTAGTAAGAATGGGGAATTCGGATCCTTCGAGAGGCAGGAGAATGTCTACTGACAGAACCAGCCGTATGCGCTACATCTGTGTAAGTATTATGAATTACACCCTTTCACCTATTCGGTATCGAATCTTGCTAGTAGCACGGTTGAAAACACCTATGCGCAAAACTGCCGCTGCTACTCTTGGATACGTGGACAGTGTTCAGTTCGGTGCTGCATTCATTGTCTTCATGATATTGGCACTTAAATATAGTCTAAAATGGTTTTCAAGCCTTAAGAATCCAGGTGGTTACGCAGGTTCTTGGGTGATTCTACCTCAGTGTTAGCAAGACCAAATTTCTCGGGCAACTTAGTCGTTCTAATAGACGCCAGTACCGAGAAGCAGAACCCGAATTCCGTGGAATTTTTCCTTGTTCTCGACGCAATGCCCATGGCACGAACCACAGAAATGTTTTAAGATGTTTTTGTATGTCATCCTGACTGTTCTAGGAGGCAATAAGGTTTCTCGTTATCATGCTGTTTGCGATACATTCCACAGCTGGGAAGTTCTCTCATATGCTCCACCTAGGCTTAAAGCTAGTCTTGATGTATTGGCAAAGAAAATTGGAAATTCACGTGAGCAAGGTAGCACTACAATGTGTTGAACACGGCCATGTAACATATAGCTCGGTCTTCTAAGAACATTGTGGCATGTCAAGTTACACAAACGGAGTGCCTGACAGCAAATCGTTGGCACCAAAACCTTGTATGAGAAAGAGACCGTTGACCCAAAAAGAAAGACCCCCATGACAGCAGATACGACCGACCATCAGCCCAAGAACCAGGTCCCTGGATATCATTTCTATAAATAATCAAATCGATGCGTTGGCAACCAAGACCCAATACATTTTGGTTCGTAATTATCTGGACATATCCGTACATGTGCACACTCCCCAATCGCGCCTAGCTGGGCCACCATATCGTGATTTCCCCAACCAGCCCAAATGCAGCCAGAAACAATGGAACTTTCGACCCAGCGAATCACAACCGCAAACAGACGAGCCATGATACGAAAAAAAACATCGCGTGCCAGTTTAACTATACCTAGGCCGAAGTAAAAAGCGGTAAAGCAACTACCTCGGCCAACGCGGACCTTCGTAAAATGTACATACATATTTTTTTCCTTCAGGGCCTCCCACACTTTAATATCGATGATAACTGTGTTTTGCGATTAAAGCCCAGGGGTGTGTGTGTGGCTGCAAGGACCGTTTTATGCAGGGTAATATGTATACGCATGTAACCCTCACATTTCAGGCTATTTTTTTCTTCTCTCTCTTGTTTGCTACATAGTATCGCAAGCAGCAGGGGGGAGGAAGGGGCGGCGCAACGGTACCTATGGCGCGGTGCAACGCCCGTAGTACCCACGGAGAAAGCGAGAAGCGGCGAACGAGACGAAACGCTTGTGAGTGATCTTTGGCGGTATGGTAGATATGCGATATAAGTGATAAAAATAAATAAGCTTTACACAGGTTGTTAAATTTCGATAGTACATTAGACCTTTTGCCAAGTTGGCTTGCCGACTCTTTTCAGCTGGGCAACCCCGCGTTTGGGCCGTGTGCCCCGCGCCACTCTCTACCCTCGGACTCAGGTCAGAACAAAAGAGGCGTGCGGTAAGAAAGCAACTCTTGTGTAATACCCAGCCACCAGAGCCAAATATCTTCTATCTTAGCACTAGCTAGGTACCAAAATACGAACCCACGGTCCCCCCCGCTTTCCTCGTGTGAAAAGGCATGAGATTCAGTAGTACCGAAACGCGGAATGCGCGCTGGTGCCCGGCACGCGATACTAGAATATGTATTGGCTGAGTGCCTAACTCATAAGCTAGAGTAATACGCTAGCGGGCTGGCCGTGCGACTATGCCTCTTGCGAACTGAGTTGTTTTCCCATAGGATGGGGATGGAAATGGAGTGCGGTTGGTATGGGAGGAGCGTAGCGGAAAGTGTTGTGAGCGTGGTGTTAGTGGGGGGGTTGTGTGGCTGTATAGTTTTTGTATGACAGGTGAATTTGTGTGGTGTGATGAGCTTGGGACACGAGCGAAAGGGGATGGGGTAGGGCTGAGTGGCATGGGTTTTTGGGTATATAAGAAGGGGTAGAAGGGAGGGTGGTGGGATACTACAAGTTCAGTATTCCAACAGATAAAAGAAAGAAGGCAAAGGATACTGTACTACGGGCAGTATGTTTCTCCCCTCGTTGACTCTCCTCGCTAGCCTTTCCTCCCTTTTCCTGCCTCAAGTCCATGCTGTTGGCCGCGCAATCGTTAGCAATGAATGTCCGGAGGCTATCTACCTCTGGTCCGTAGGCGGAAGCATCGGTCCGCAGCAGAAGATCGAGCCGTCGACATCCTACAGCGAGACATTCCGGCGCGACCCTCAGTCCGGGGGGATCGCGCTTAAGATTTCGCCGCTCGAAAATGGCATCTTTAAACCGAACGTCAGCCAGACTATTTTCGCCTACAATCTTGATGGCCAGCAGATCTGGTACGATATGAGCGATATCTTTGGCGATGGATTTGCCGGACGCACAATGTCGCTCAAGCCGAGCGATACCACGTGCCAGAGTATTGTTTGGGGATATGGAAAGCAGCCTGCTGGAAGTTCCATAAAGGTGTGCGGGTCTAGCAGTGACTTGACTCTATCGTTTTGTACGGGTGGTTGCTTGCCGAGTTGGTGTAAGTCACAGCATGTTCTTGTTCGATTTTGAGTTACTGAATTGGAGTCTAGATCCTTGTGGAAATGCTGCGCCGGGAAGTAACAAGGTTTGCTGCACGCATTGTATTGGAAGTCATCACTGTGTTGCGGCGCCATGATGGGTGGAATGAAAACAACGATTGGGGATGTGATGATGATTGCTAATTGGGAAACGATTGATTTATGGACAGTCAAGACATCATTTCCTTGTACGCATGTTCGGGTGAGATATGATTAGAGAGTGTAATGCGGGAAATTTTGGTCTACCTAGTATCCTTAACTAGTAATGTTAATTTGTTTGCTGATGACCTTTTGTAAAGTCTGTTACGACCCAGTTCATGCAGCGTGATGGCTAGCTATTCTGACCTAGCTAATTCCTTCAAATCCCTGTTAAGAAGATACAATATATTAGAATACGCCGAAAGCACCAATCTGACCTATCCGAAAGTAAGAGCGTTCTACATGGTGCGGTCGTGAGACCTTTGCGCAAGCGCGTAATCTACCAGTGCATTCTATCAGACTGTTGAACGAGATGAGCATCCCTAGCCACACCAGATTTCCATTGGATGCCCTGCATGCTTTCATTGTGGTACATGTGTCCCACTTCCCTGACTAAAATTATATCCATATGCATACCACTTCACTCAGATGCCTGAGCTCATACCCTGATTCGATTCGGCCAATTTCACCACTTTTTCCTCGCAGCTTGCTGCTCTATGTCTAGACAATCATCCTATCGCTCTTTTCTGATAGTTTGAAGAAACCCCTCCAATCAACGGTGACCCAACTCGCGATGTCGAACGTGGATGTTTCGGAGGTAGGTGGTTCGGGCGCGACGATCCTACAGCCAGATCCTATCTCCAGTTCAACCATGTTATTTTCCAAGATTTTAACTTCGCTGATATTTGGTTCCACATGTCTTGTCTTGCGACCTCTCTTTGTGCGGCTCCCCTCATCCTTTCCAACATTGTTGGTCTTCTTCGAGCTTCCACTGTCTTCAATAGGCTGTGTGCGGCTGTTCGTTGAGATGGGTAACACAACACCCTGGAATACAGCTTCTTCAGGTAAAGATGAAAGGCTCTGGACTTTGTTAAAGCTGAACTGGAAGCTATCCAGACCTGGGCTCGTTAGCATAAGCGAAGCAGAACTCTCAATATACTTACTGAGTAAACCAGGCAGCCGTCGCCTTATCCTCCGCTTTCCGCGGTTTCTAATATGGCAGTTGTTATCCACATCCTCTTCAGCTTTGGGCTTCTGTTCGCGCGTTGAATTGCTCTTTTTAGTTGGGTTCATCCCACGAAAGAATGCGCTTTGCGCCCACGACTCAGGATCGAATGTCGCGCTGTTGAAGAGTCGCAAATGGCTGTTCGCGTGACGTAGGAAAAGGCGACTGCCAATCACCGACGACTGGCGTATCCTGCTAGCGCACAGATTCAGATCTGAGAACGGCCTGCGGAAATTAGAGTATCTCCAAACTTCGTAAGGCGTTAAGAAGCTCAGGGCCTCTAACTCGCGGCGTATATCGACTCCCGTTTCCTTAACTCCACAAAAGAACTGGACATTGATATTTTTGCGTTCAAGTTCCATCAGTAGGTCCAGATAACTGAAACCGCCCTCGTCTGCGGCGTCGCAATTAATGATGGCTTCGTGGGATTCGCTGTGGAAGAAGAGTTCGACGTATCTCAACTGTGTGTTTTCGGTAGATGTCTCATTGATCGTTTTTAGGAAGGCAAATGTGAATCGATTGCACGATCGCAAATGTAGGTGCGTGAGTGTAGAAGGCAAAACCTTCAAGCGCGCCTCTTCCAACGTCTGTAATCTCCCGTCTTTCAGTACAAGGTTGTGTTTTGGTGTATCATTCTTATCCGGTGTAGTTTGACGGTCCTCTTTCGAAAAGGCAACGTTTTGTGGGCAACCGAGGGCATCCATGGGGACTTCTAGACGCTTCAGGCTAGAAAAACCAGCCAGTGTCATGGTATGTTTTCCCATGTTTCGCCATTGGAGATCGCGGAAATGGAGAATCTCGAGAGTCGCCGGCCCCTTCCATCTAGTGTCTTCAGCAATGGTGAGAGATTGGAGTGTGGGACGCAGTATCTGGAGAGCGATTCCATCGAATGGCGTAACTGGAAGTAGTTCTGGGTTCAATGAAGGAAATGTACGGGGTGCTGAGTGGTTCGGCCTGGGTGGGTGGCTAGCTTGGAAACGTCTGGCTCCCGGGAGCTCGATCGTTATTGATCTTATATTCGAACACAACGCTACCAGTGTGTTCAAGAAGAAGGCTTGGTCCTCGCGCCATACTGGACCCAAAAAGTCCTTGGTCTTCCGGATGTGGCTCCAGGTCACCTCGCCCTGAGTATTGGCAGTGATGATTCTGCCAATCGTCCCCTTGACATCACCGTCGAGGTTAGGAACCTCTCGGTAGTCGAAACAATCAAAGTCACCAAGGTTGACGTTTGTGACTTTCTGGATGAGTTCAGGGTGATGCCCAAGCATCTCAAGAAAACCTCTGATGTTTGGCTGACGAAGAACTGGCTTCCGAACCATAGTTTGTTGCACAATACTGCTGAGCCGCTTGTTTACAAGCGAAAAGTTGAAGATAGCCTCTTCCGTGTGGAGCTTGGAGGCTATCAAGTCAATCAACTCAGATGGTAGGTCCAGAAGGCATATCCTGGCGCGCTTGTACGCTTCACCGTAGTCCAAAACAATATTTGATTGGTGATCGGAGCGCTGCTGCTCATGACTGGGGGCAGTCTCTCGTCTCGTAGTCTCGCGTGGGAGGTTTGGGATCGCGGGCGTAATGCCAGGACTTCCCACCCGTCTCTTTCTCATCCTCGAGCTGGATGGTGTTGATGGCGCCATTGTGAATTTGCGGGCTTACCTGAGGTGAAGTGATTATCAAACAGTTGAGTTGCGCCGTCTTCCCGCGTATTTCTATATGCTCATGCGCTGGGTAGAAATCGATGTGGGCATTTTAGTCCCGTGAGTTAGTCACACCTGCGGCAACCGCGCTATGTGCAGCTGATAAACACAAGGTGACGCCAAAAGGTGAGCGGGGGGATGAATAGATTGTTTTTTGTTGCTGCAGGCTTTAGAAATATCCTACGAGGGTATCTGAAAGATTTGGAAAGTTCTGCCTGCTTCAGGGACTGTCTGTCTGTTGCACTCGTTCACTGTAGTGGGAGGAGTGACACGTTCACGCCAAGACGCTAGCGTTCGATTGGGTGATTCATCATTGCTGCCTGATACACACACGTGATTGATAGATGATGCATTATGCATGGAAAAATCCCGTTCCAGGCAGGAGTGCATAGATAAAGCATCGAGTGTCCACTTCCTTGATTTGTACGTGTGTGGGGTAAAGGTACAGATGGCGGCTCCATACGACAGGTCACGCGATTGGAGAAAAGGACATATTTGACGAATCGCTTCTCTTAACAACACTAACCACTATGCTAAAATATGGTCACTCAAACTAGGTTTCCTCCTCTCTTCGAGAACATGAGCTCCAAGGCCCTGATTCGTAGAGAAAACGATCAATTGGGTTTGATTCGACAAAACTCAATCGTTCAGAGGTATACATTTCAATTCCAACAAACGTCCACTGATAGTGTTCCGCTCCATAGAAGCCCCTTCTTCCTATCTTTGCAGTGTCGCAATGCCCTCCATGCATCGCATTGCTCCCGGAACACCCAACACCCAGGAGGTCATACATCATTCTGCTGGACTTCACGTCTTTGGTTTCTTTGGATGAAAACGTATGGTCGTACAGGAAAGTCCTCTGCGGATGCGACTGCGACATTGATTTTTGTTGTGAAACTGCAGGGCGATATCGAGGACGTTCAACAATGACACCGTCTGAGCGTTCGACCGCGCGATATTTCTTGGGATGTCGCTTGGATGTGCTTTGAGTGTTCTTCGTTGTTTCGTAGAGGGCGTGGAGAGAGATATTTGTATCCTGATGAACGTCGCAGCTGGGCTTCTTGACTGAGCTCTCTACAAGGACCCGCATTTCAAAGTAGATGAAAAGTAAGTGGCTTCGGCTGGGCAATTGATAGTCCAGTGTTTTCTGCATGCGTGATGCTCTTCTCTATATCAGTGCATCATGCTCGTTTTTGTACTCACAATTCAACCCACACTGATACTATTAGCGCGCGAGCCCTCACGAAGCAGGAGGGCTTCGCGGAGTCCAGAACCATTCCATCGAGATCTGAAACTCTCCACAGCGTTCATTTGCCCTTCTCTTGTGGGACCAGCTCGTTGCGAAATAGTTGCCTTACGAACGAAGAACGGGATCGTCCTAAAAACCACCCCACAAAGATATCATATCTGCAGATATCGGTCCCAGCCTCCAAATTCTAGACCGCAAGGGCCTCTCGGAATCAACCGTAGTCCTAAGGTGGGTAAGCTGTCGCGGCTACAACATGCTTTACCCATGTCTGCAACGTCTCCTGAGGGTAGAATAACGTCATAAGAAGACGATCGTGAGATGTTCTAGACTTGCAGGCCGGGTGTGGCGTCTGCGCATCTCGACTCCATGACCTGGTGTTGTGCAGCTGAGACGCACAGCCTCCTGCGCTGCGTAGCGAACATGATGTCATGCGCAAGGCCGACAACGTTTCTTGCAGATTTCAAGCATCAGCCAGAGATTCTGGGCAGCGCGGCTGCAAAATAGTCAAAGGTCTAGAATTTTGAGTTGTAGTAGGAAGTAGGGAGTTCAAGAAAGAAGATTGCGGAGAGAGGAACGTGGGGGCGCGATGATGTCATGACACGCTAGAGCCGCTAGAGCCGAAGACCCTGACAGGAACAGGCAACGCAAAGCAAAAGTGACCAAGGGTCTTGTAGCAGTATAGGTTAGACATGAGAAGTCTGAGAGTCGTTCTGAAATTTTGTTACCCTTCCACTTTGATATCTGGCCGGGGAAGATCATGCGCTGTGTTTAATCGCATGGTTATATAGTGAAAAACGGCTAGTCTTACAACAGAGGCACATTCCATGTATGTAACAGGCGGGAGCGAAAATCCGTCTATAGCCCTACGTCTTCTTCGTCCGTCTCGGTCATAAAAATGAGATTGTTTCAATGATACTAGTACCGATTCAACCTATTATACAATAAAGGGGAATACGAAGTGGAATGTAGAGGTAAAGAAATATTATCCAAAACTGTGTGAACAGTAGATAACCGGCTTTGACAGAATGGAGGTGCATCAATCAGGTACTTGCCCTGTAGCAAACACTTGGTCAAGAATCAATCACGACTTATAGCGCTATGAACGGCAATTGAGTCATTAAGTCTACTGGAGACGCTTACCATACATTGAGCGCAGCAGCACCAGCAAGCACAAGCAGCGCAGAGCCCTCGATGCCGAACCTGGCAGCGGCACCAGTGCTCTCAGGTACACTTGCAGACGACTGGCTCGATGTTGGCGTGGGCACAATGCTGGGAGTAGAAACAGTGCTAATAGTTGCGCTGGCCGACGCGCTGGCCGTCTCGCTGACCGACTCGACTGTCATCTGTCCTGTACTCGCACTCCTTGTCAAGGTTGCAACAGAAGTAGATTGAGCGCTTGTCTTGGTAGTTGTCACACTAGCACTTGGTGCTGTGCTTGTTTCGGTCCTCAGCAAGCTATTTCCTGCTATAACGTCGACGGTCAAAAACTTGACATCGTCGTTAGAGAAAACCGCTGTGACGGGCTCACCGCCAGTGTCGTCATTGCCACCCTTCTGCTTTACTGTGCATGTCATCTCGACTTTTTTCTTGTTGTAGTCGCAGCCCAAGCTCATGGAGACACCACCAGCGTCCATGGTGGCCTGGTAGCGTGTTTGCGAAAGGATCGTCGCGTCCAGTCCAGGACCCCAACCGCACTCTGAGCTGTCTACGCCAGTAGGGCACGCCATGCGGAATTCGGTCATTGTTGGGTTGACAGTATTGATTGTCGCGACAGGATCGGCACCCTCATAGCCTGTTGCGAATATGTTGTTAGAGCGGCTTCATTAGGCTACCAAGATAATAAGAAAATTGCGAGTGACGAACCACCGGGGAAGTAAAAGCTGACGATATCAGCAGCGCAGACGGTGCTGGCAAGAATGAAAAGAAGGGTGGTTGATTGACGCATGGTACGTTTGTTGTTGTTGTTGTTGTTGTTGTTGTTGTTGTTGTAAGCTCGATGGTGGGTCTGTCAGAATACGAGTGTAAGAATTAAAGTTTAGATGTATTTTGATAGGCGGATAGGTATTGTGGCTTTGTTGCAGGGTAAAAGGAGCGGCTATGGTATGTGTGGCGTTAAGGAACGTGAGCTTGCGACTGCAAAACGAGTGGGCAGACGCGGTAGGGCAGAAGGCGAAGCAGACGGGTGTGCGCGCTGACTCTAGTAGATATAAGTACGAAGCGCCATTTACCTGTATCTTTGTTCCCCCTGAGCTTCAGAGCAAGGCTTGTCTTGCTAGCCGCGGCTAGATGTGTGCAATAAGCGGCGATCTGCATGAGATGCACAGCCCGACCTGAACTGTAGCAAAATTGACTCCAGGCCAGCAAAATTGACACCAAGCCTTGCAAAATTACCGTGTGGGTCGATGCCGGGGACCAAGGAGATTGGTCATTAGTGTACACGAGTCAGGTTAGCAGTGCTGGTAGGGCCGGGATGAGTGGAGCCGCACGGTAGCAGGTGAACGACGGCCTTCGCATGTGTTGTCAGGCACACATGGGCTTGAAACGCTTGCCTAGTCGACCAAGACGTGCGTGACACGTGGATTAGGAACAGTGGGGGGGCTGTGAGTGCCGAGATCCGACATGCTATCGCAATCGCGGCCGTATCCATGAGGCGGGCCGTTCTCTGAGGGTCTTGTAATATCGCCGTGGATATGAATGCGGATGCGGGTGTGGGATGCAAAGGAAAGATGGAGGTAGAGAGGGGCAGAAGGGATGGAGGCTGTGGAGAGCATGGAGATTAGTACCTGTGTGTGTGTACTTGCCTTGCCATGTACAACCCCACTTTCCCACCTTCCGGCACTTGGTTACAATGCTATCATCACCATCATCATCATCGTCACCACCACCACAGCACTGCATACATATACATCTCCAAAAACTAGCCTGCCGACGATGAGAGCAGTCCTTCACCTTACAGAACGCTCCGTATAGTCCGACTGCTTGTCTTTCTCTGTTCCCGGCCATAACCGCTGCCTCATCAACGAGTGCCCTGTCTGTGAAGTCAAGCTGATCCCTGCACCTGATCACCCTATCGACACTACAAACTAGCACCACCAAGCTCATCAGTCATGGAAGCACAGGGTCTGCTTGTCATATGGGGATCTGTTGACCCTACAACAGTAGACGAAGGCGCTCTGAACGACTGGTAGACCAACGAGCATCTCCCTGAGCGCCTGCGCCTCCCAGGATTCCAGTGAGCGCTTCGCTACCGCGCGCTCAACCCTGAAAATGGGCACAACGAATATCTCGCCGTGTATCAACTGTCGAATGTGCAGGACCTGGCATCAGCAGAGTATCTACACGTGCTCAACCATCCCACGCAAAAGACGATGCAGTTCATGCCGTCGCTGGGAAAGATGAGTCGGTTTGCTTGCGAGATCGTTTCGTCCGAAAGTTCATCTGTTTCGTCATCGGACCAGCCGGCTAAAACACACAACATGCTGTATATGGTGGTCTACGAAGTTGATGTTGCACGGCAAGACCACGACCCATTGTTATCAACTCAGGAGCATATTGGCCGGGCGCGAGATGCTGCATCGGCAAAGACGATGCATGTTCACTTGGCCAAAGGCAATCAGAAGCTTACCGAGATTGGTAGTTAGTGCCAGCAGGTCTTACGAAGGCGTGCATTTCACATCCTCTCAAGCTGTTGGCGAGACTGAAACACTGGCGGCTGACACGGTTATTGCTTTGTACGAACTCAGCCACAATCCGGCTGACAGCTCGATAGCCGAGGGCGACATCGTCAGCACACACCTTGGCGACACTTTAAGCCTACGGGGGGTTCGTATCAGGCATAACAATATCTATCGTCGCATCGCGTCCCTTGATAGATCTCCCCTTGCGCGTTGACGTGACCTAGACGCTTCCGCCTACGCCTATGCTGGCCGCCTTACCACGACGAAACGCATTCGGCAACGCGTGCCCCCATTTTTAGGCACCACGGCCAATCGAATACCTCTGGTAACAAAACCCATACAAGCCACAGTATGGGCACATACCAAAAATGGGTGCGGGTTGCCAGGGATCGCTCATGAGGCGTAACCGGTCAACAGGCTAATCGAGCCATAAAACTTGCCTTTCATCCTGGGTTGTGCAGCCATCGTCACAGTCGTTCTCGAGCCATCAACAGAAGAATCGGGTCTCCCAGTAATTCATTGACGCCAAAATCAATATGCCTGCCATGAGGATGCCCATCACTCTTCCATCCACCACGAATGTGTCCCCTCGCCTCCGCATCCTACAACACGCCCAGCTAGCCATCGCAGGCCTTGCATTCTTCGCCTTTCTCGTCACTTTTCTCATCCCGTTTCGCCACAAACTCTTCACGCTCAGCCTTCTCTACACCCCGCTCCTCACCTCCATCACCACCATCTTCTTCGTCGTCCGTGAGCAAAAGAACGCAGAGGCTGGAACTCTTTCCAAGCAGAAATATGTCAAGTACCAGGTGCTCAAGATGGTGGCTGCAATCGGCATGTCGTTCATAGGATTCATCGGATACCTAGCTAGCGCGCCTGCTGAGGCAGACCAAGACCAACATCATCCTGGTACGCAAGGAATGTGGTTGAACGGAGTCAAGATTGGAAGATGGCAAGGTCTACTGCTTTGGCTCAACTTCTTCAACTGGTACGTAACCTTTTAATCTGCAGTAAACACCGCTGGCTTCGTGGATGCTAACACATGCTTGATAGGGTCTTCCTCTGGGCTAGCTTGTTCTACTCATGCTGCATGACGAGCAAGAAGCAGGGTGCTATTGCCCTCGCCGGTGACGAGGCCAACATTGGTATCGATGATGATACTGCTAACGACGAAGCGATTGCCCGCGATCTTCAGGCTCGGGACCCCAACTGGCAGGCCTAGATTTGAGATGACGGTCGGAATTTGCGACGTCGTTTTCGCGTTGGACATAGTCGAGAGTAATATCTCGAAATCATAGTCTATGGGCTAGAATGGGAAAGCGATGGATGTGTTTAAGGCTGTTCAAGCAAGCGGTACTGTGGGGGTGAAGTATATCGATTATCAATTGATGATTTGTCCAAAATTTATTGGATAATAAAGATTTTTCACCTCATTTCCTGTGCCCGCATCCTTTGAACGCGTCCCACTTCTACAACCTCACTTCGCCTCAAACACATTTCCAGCGTTCAAAAGGGTGAACACGAAGAAGAAATATACTACCCTATTCCGTCACCGTTGCCATCCTGGTTGACAACGTCGTAATCGCCGTAGCATCAACATAGCTTCAAATTGTACAATAAGAAAGCGTTTAAGGTATACAGGATCGATGACGATCCGCAATAACAAAAAAACCATTCATAAGTCATAAACACTAGAAGTACACGGACATTATTACAAGATCAATCTCAGCGTTCACACTCCATCTTTCTCACAAAAAGGCTAGACTTCTGGATCCAGCACGCCAACATGCTGCGGCGTATGCGCATTTTCGAGTACTTGCCGCGTATCTTCAATGCACGTAATGTTATCCACACTATCGCCCGCGATGGGCGTATCATTCTTGCTAGATCGTGGCTCCAGAGACTGCAAATCCACATCCGGTGCACCTGAAGGTTGCGTAGAGTCATATCGCGACCGCCTACGTTGTGCGTCCTTCTGTAGCATGCCATGCTGATTGCGGCTGAAGAGGCCTCGGATGAGCATACGGCGTGGCATGGGGACTTCGGCGAAGATGTCCGTAGTGAATGGGCTTGTTTGGATTGAAGATTTTGAAGCTCTGAAGGACATGCGGTTCTGGTTGTGTGGGGTGGCGAGAGCAATGGTGCGGATGAGATGGGCCATTGACATTTCGATGTTGAGTTTGGCTAGGTATGCCAGCGGGTGAAAAATGGCGTAGCTGCTAGATGTTAGTTTGATGTACGGATTGTAAAGCTTGGGGTTGACCCACACGAATCCGTTAGGGATGCTCATTGCCGCAATGATCATGACGTCGAATAAGAGTGAGACTACAATGATGCGTTTGTTGAAGCGGACTAGGCGGTTGTACTTGTTCAGGCCATTCCTCACGAGCTCGGATTGTACGGTCTTGATGAAGTACCAGTTCAGGTACGCGTCCAAGAGTAGGAAAAGAACTTTCTCGATTCGATCCCAGATAGAGTTGATGCGTATCCATCTGAGGTTTAATTAGCTAAAACACCAAAGATCACGTGCAGCGAATACCTTTGACTGATCTGAAGACGCGCGGGTATCCACACGCAAAAGACGCTAATGTTGATCAAAGTGACGACGACCGCGGTTCCTATAGCCAGATGTCTTCCTCGCTGTCTATCCGGCAGAACCACGCGAATTCGATTGACGATAATTTGTGGCAACACTTGAATCTGAATCACCCAGCAAACCACTGGACTTGTTAGTCATCTTCTACTCAACAGCTGTGTCATACTTGCAGATGCCCATGTACATGTAAAAACTGGGACGTATGATTCTTAGTAAGAACAGCAGGCACACTACGGCAATGGCTACCGAAGCAGCCAATTCCAACCATATCATCCAGATATATGCATTTCTCCACGGCTGCCGGGACGCTCTCGTTTGCCTGAAACCAATGAAAGCTGCGGAGAGGCCAAAAATGTTGGCAATCCCGAACGCAGTGCTCGCTAAGATAATATCCGATCGGCTCACTGGATGTATGGTGTAGTTGTCGGGGATAAATGGACCCCAAGCTTTATAGCCTGGAGGCAAAACATTATTGTTGCTCATGAGCTTGACTTAGGAAGCATGTAAGCCAGCCCAGGCGTGATTCATGGTTGACGTTAAGGCGACACCAGGATATGCTGCAGAGAGGATTTGCGAACAAAGACTTGTTGTTGTGGCTTTCAGTAGCTTCCGTCAATAGTGGACAGCTGCGGGGCCGAAGGCGCTATATTACAAACAGTGGAAAAAAGCTCCAGGTATGAACAAAGGTCCGTGTGCCTATGTTGGGTGTAAGCCAACGTGCGGATTCGAGTCGTTACTATGGTGCATAACACGGGTGATTTAGAAATGTGTGCCAGTGAAGGAGGAAGCGGGAGAGGTTTTCGGCGGAAGCTGTTGAGCTGACATCGGCGATCGCTGATCGTGTCAATCATTCACGAACGCCTTAGCATCCGCTTTAACTGATTGGACGCCGCACAAAAAGGACGGCGTGGCTTTGGTGTCGTCGCCATTGCGCAAAAACCATAACACTTCTACAATACCATCATCAGGATCACTGGGAATTTTATATCTACGGATAGACGGATTCGTAAGATTGTATCTCGTCTCATGCAGGAAGCAGTGTCACAAGTTGCAGATGACAGTTGTGAAGTGTCAACGATAGCGATTGGAATTACGAAGGAGGAACTTGAGAAGCTTTTTTGATCATCATACCGCTGCTTTAATATCCATTTATTGGTGGTAGGCTGAAAAAAAACGACACGTACATGTCTAAATGCTGTGAGATTGCCAGAGTGTTGACGTAGGCCAAGATTGAATATGTTCCGTTCCGCTAGCGCCAAAGTTTCCAGCACGCGACACATCTGGCAATATCAACGTGAGCTTGCCTATACCGAATCATATCGGATCTACAAAATCTCCCATGTTGATATCTAGAAGTAGAAAGATTAGCTGGCTTTTGTCGTTGCGTATTACGAATCTCGTTCAACTCGGGTAATTAGCCATGGCGAGATGCTTGCTCCTATTCACGTGCTGTCCTCACAATTCCCTACAACCACGTTTCCAAATTTGATTTCTTTCATCTAACTCGCATTCCTGACCTTGCTCATTGATTGGAGAGTGAGCGAAGATTTGTCGATTGGTAAACATAATGGTTTTGTTGCAAGATTGAACCTAATGTTGGGAACACTATCTTCACCAGTGAGTTGCCCTGCTACGACCTTAATAAAGAAACGGCACACCTCCGATACGTCGATGATTCCCCAATCCTACAAGATTCCAGTATATTTTATAACGTCTCTTAGAGAAGCTGGGGCTGCATCCCATTGACAAGCTCTCGGGTCACGCCAAAGTTCACATATATAACTCCGATGTCGCATGGATCTATGCATGTCTATGCGCATAAGAATCCCACATGTTTGAAGACTTCGCTCTCACCTGCACTTGAAGCGCTTGCTGTGATTACTATTCACATGAAAGGCAACAAATACACACAAGCTTCGATATGGGATGCGAAGACTGAATTATAACAAGGGCGAGTTTGGCGGCTAGTGCAAATGACTGCATGACACAAAATGTGAAGCTGAATGGTCGAGCTACAGCCCGGAAAGTGTCATACATATCTGATATTCTCTGTGGCATAGAGGTGTCTCTGAACATTTGTTATCATTATTATACGAGGTTCTTCGACATGTGCAGCGTCAACAGAAATCAGTAGGACACAGCACGCCACCAGATACTGGCTTTTGCAAGCAATTCATTATTTTCATTGCCAATTATGACGAGTCGGGATTCCTCTGATCTACATACACACATAACGCCAAAGGTTGACTTTAGCCATCAAAGAAATCAGCATTTTAATTCAACTCTCCAGGACCTTCCACAGAGTCTTGATCATGGAAGAGGCTACCCGAGCTCAATCATTCGGTTCAAAAGGATTGGGTCTTGTCGTAGTAGTAATATCTCGCCTCTCTCATAGTCAAGAAATGGCTTACACTCCAAATATAAATGACGAGCCGCTTCCAGTAGATATAGCATACTAGTCTATTGCAGGAAAATTTGTCTATCCGACAGCAAGAAATTACATGAACTAGTACAAGCATATACAATTTCCATGGGGTCTTGCATGGCGCCAAACAGAGTATGTAGAAGATGGATCCTTATCGAGATCTCGATGATCCAAACCTTTGCAAAGCTCACTTTCTGCTCGGATATAATGTCAAAACGCAACGGACTTCAAATCAAAAAACTCGTTGATTTTTGGTAACAGAAAAGCACCACTGACAACGCCGATATTCGCAGTCTTGAAAGACTTATCTTCAGCCTGCAGTTCGGCAAGTAGGTCCTCACAGTCATTGCCAGTAGGGCTACCAGAAGACCCTTGTTTAGTAGACGAAGTCAAAAGAGGGAACAAGTACCAAATGACTACTGAACGATAAAATACATCCCGGCACCCGCTACTCCACGATCTCCGAGGCCCCCTCCTAAGCAGTTAGTCCCACCCAGTAGATCAACGGCCGGAGAACTCGATCGGTGCCCTAATGCACGACATGCCATCCTACTACCACTTCCCACATAGCGTACTGCAATCTACACGCCACATTGCTTACCAGTGACAAAACCAACGCCTAACTACGACCTGAGTTTTCTTAGCCTAACCAAGTCTGCAGACCTCACAACACAACATGAGCATTTTTCTAATGATTTGTTTGGCCCAAACCGCTCAAATTCCGATCCTGAGATGCTGCTCCGCGGCCCCACTGTACCCACGCTTAAAGATAAGCAGCTGGTTCAAGCTTTTCTGGAAAGATGCCAGCGGGGGAGTCGCCACGGGTGGTTCTGGGATATCCTCCTAGCATGCCCAAACTCTACTTTTTGTTATCTTATTCCCTTAAGCGTTCGTAGCTGTACACTGATACCACGATTCCCTGCTCGAAACACCCATTCACAGATTTAAGCTACGATGGCGCCGCAAACATCCATTCCGCTGGCCGCAAACGTACTAGGCACGCTGGGCACGGTATTCTGGTGCGTCCAGCTTGTACCACAGATATGGCGCAATTACCGGACGAAAAGCACAGTTGGGTTGCCGGAGTCGATGATGCTGCTTTGGTCGATTAGCGGCGTGCCTTTTGGGGCGTATGCTATTGCTCAGCAGTTCAACATTCCGCTTATTGTTCAGCCTCAGTGTTTCGGGGTACTGTGTGGTGTTAGCTGGGCGCAGTGTTTGATATATGGTCGGTATGTTGGGCATGCGTCCTATCGTAGTCTGAGCAGTGTATTGATGGATTTACAGAAAGTGGAGAACGTGGACTGCATCTCTTTTATTGGGTATCCTCCTTGTCATCTTTGCTGGAGTGGAAGTTGGCCTTGTGTTTGCGATTCAGCCGCCGTACTCGAGAGGAGTAGAGTGGCCGGTGTTACTAATAGGTATTGTTGCATTTCTTACACTCATCTCCGGTTACCTACCTATTCCTTTGGAGCTTCTTAAACGACGGGGAAGGGTTGTTGGAATTGACTTCATTTTCTTGGCCATCGATTGGAATGGCGCATTTTTCTCGCTCATGGCTTTGGTAGCTCAGAATGAGTTTGATGCGTTGTTCGGCACTATGTACGCCCTATGGTGAGTCACATACAAAGTTTTCAACTATTCTATGGGTACTAACCCATGACAGTTGCGCTATCGAGATGAGTATGGTCGTCTCGCATCTAGTGTGGCTTCTTCGGACTCGCGGTATTCAAAGGCGTGCCAAGGAAGCTGGTAAAACGTTTGATGAATACGAGGAGGGAATTGAGTGGCAGTCAAATGGCATCGATGTTGAGATGCTGCTTAAGGGTATGCTCATTAGGAAAAGCAAAGCCAAAGCCAAAAAAGGAAGTAGTGCTGGAGTTGATGACATCGAAGCATCTGCTACCCCGGAAGAAGTGATACCAAAGACCATTCCGAATGCTACCGTATAAACGCTAAGCCGAGGGTATCATAGCATCCAAGAACATAAAATATATGAGAAGTACTTCTAGTAGCTACGCTGAGTTCATAATCAACATCAATGTTATAAGTCAACACAGAACCATTAACAGAACTTCATTTAAGATTAGTTTCGGGTAGTTATTATTGTTACATGTTTCATGATAGAGCTAGAAATACCTTCTGGAAGTTAATCTTTCAAACTTAAGCAGTACTACCATTCACACTTCGCTTGCGCTGCATCTTCATACGCTGAGCTTCCGCATACTTGTTCTCTGCTTCTGGAACACCACGTATGACACTGCCTCTGCGCGAGGTTGGCATTGACCCGCCTTGCTGTGCAAATGAGTTTGCCCTACTTCCATAAAGTCCTGGTAAACTGCTAACACGGCGGCCGCCAGTCTCATCACGAGCTGCATTCAGCTGCTGAGCAAATGGACTGCGCTTGCGGAGCTCAGGGCCCTTCCAGTAGATGACGTAGACGGAAACGACCAGAAGCAAAGAGATGGCGAAAAGAATCGTTGAGGCGTATGCAAGATGCAAGTCGCCACCAATGTTCTGGAAGAACGGTGTCGCAGGAATGGTGAGAACACCAGCCAGGAAATCACGGGCCCAGCCGTTACCACCGGTTGCGGAGGCGGAGTAGGGTCCATAGGCGCAGATCATGTAATCGATAGTGGCCATGTAGATGGCGTAGTTGGCGATACCAATGATTGCGGAACCAATGAGAGAACCAATCCAGTGGATTGGCGGACCGGTGGAAGTCCAGGCGAAGATAATGAGACCGATAGGTAGACAAGGTGCAGTGTATAGCAACCACCAAAGTCTCGCCTCGTATTGGGCACGTTCATCTTCAGGCTTCTCCTCACGAAGGCGCTTATTGCGCTTGATAGCTGGGAAGAAAGAGAACCAGGCAAGGAAGTAGCCGATACCAATGGCGATGAAGGCCAGTCCGATAGCGAAGGGTGCAAAATTCCATTGCTCGTACACGAGTGCGTACGACTGAAGGAACATGAAAATGATGGCATCAGAGAAACCGGACAGTAGCGATAAGACAAGTACGATGGGCTCGGTGACGAACATGCGGAATGGACGCATCCAGGTAATGAGGATCTCGCGAACGCTGAAGCGTTCCTTGAAGGTCTTGAGTTCGTTCGGTCCCCAGATATTGTTTGGCTTGCCGTTCTTCTCGCCTTCTTGACGACGCTTCTTAGCAATGCGGTCCAAGAGCACTGTGGTACGAGTTTCGGGAACAAGGAGAGCGTGGGCTATTTGAACTGCAGCACCGAAGATTAACTGGATCCAGATGTTCCACCTCCAGGCGAGGAATTGCTCGACGAATCCACCAACGATAGGGCCGAGAACTGAACCACCAACAGAAGAGAAGACGATGAACGCTACAGCATATTGCTGGTTGTCACTGTACATGTTAGCTGTGTTTGTAGTAGAGAAAGAAGGTACTCACGGTTCCCACATATCAGCCACCATGGCCAAAGTAACAGAGCCACCAGCAGTAGAAAGACCACCAAGAGCACGAAAGCCAATGATAGTCCCAAAGTTCGGTGCAATACCGACAGGAATCTGCCAGATGTTGACCAGGAACAAACTGAGCTGGAGTATAGGCCATCGCCCGAGCTCTTCACTCCAGGGCGCCCAAAGCTCGCAACCAAAAGCGTATGTGAGTAGGAAAACGGCTGCACCAACACGCGCTGCCTGTGCGCTGACGCCGAACTCTTCGGAAATGCCGCTGACGGCATTGCTGTATAGCGATGTGTTGAAGTTCATGCTGACTTGCACCATGAAGATGACGCTGAGGATAGTCCATTTCTTCCATTCAGGGAAAGAAAACCCAAGCTCGTCGTAGCAATCTTCTTCGGTGATTTCATAGCGATCGTAGGTGCCGTACTTTTCGTAGTGTTCTTTGTCGGCCGCAGAGATGGCATGGTCAGCTGGGTTTTCTGTGTGAGAGTGGTCACCATCAGAGGCAGCCTTTTTCTCGAGATCACCAGCTTCGTTTCTGTTGACTGTATCGGCGTCGTGGATGTCTGGTCTTATTTCCGCGGCGGACGCCATGTTGCCGGAAGCTAAACGCTTGGGTGGTTATTAATTATTGGATATTCGGGTGGTAGTAAGCGCGCCTTCGAGACCCAGAAGTACTGGCTCTGAGGGCTGGGTGGATAGAGCTATTAAAGCGATATTTGCGCGTCATGATTACATTGAGGGCAAAGGATTTTTATAACTTGGCAGTGAAAGCGGTGATGGCATAGGCGCGGCGAACCAGGCAGCACACTGCATGCTGTGCGCATCACAAGGCACACAGTCAATGCTGAGGACGTCATACTACATTGTCCGCACCGACAGAGTTGTGGCGCTATGGCGCGTTCAAATTAGGGGCCGTTTGGTCCTTCAGGCCTACTACCCCACAGCCTCTCAGACCAGGCGATGCAGCAGTAAATATGGGGCAAATGCAAATCATATGTCGGCCGAAGCGAAGGCGGTCTATTGAAGAGGTCTATTGTCGTCATATCAAAGGTGACATTGCTTAGAGTATTAACCAAAAGTATGTACATATGCATTTGAGTGCGCAAGTTACAACGAAGCAAGTAGGCTTCTGGTCGCAGCTTCATACACACCAGGCCAGGGTCCTCCATCACCCTAGCTACGTTCCAAGCCTTATACACAAGACCTCGAAGACCATCCAAGCATCACAAGTAAGCCGCCCAAGCAGTGGCGATCAGTACCGCCTAGTCGCGCCACGAGCCTTAGCCTTGAAATTCGATAATCCAAGGTGACATTGATGACGTCACATTATCCCTCTCCCCATGGCACGAATCAACGACTGATCGGGGTCTCCATAGAACTCCACTTCATTGCAACAATTTTTTTCGCTCCATCTCTGGATTTTGCCTCAGTCTTGACAACACGAACGAGACACATGATGGTTGCTGCCATGCAATGTCGCGACAATCGCGGAGTGGTCGGCTTGCCTCTTGCGGAAGCTCCGGCAGCTAAGGGCCATCTACACCTACATACGTTTAGACACGTTCTGAATAATTTAAGATGAGGCTTAAGAAAAGGCTTTCAAAATTTTGTGAGATTTGTTCAACTGTAGGCAGCAATAATATTAAGAATTTTTCTCAAACTAGTCTAATCACCATGTTTTCCTAGCATGCTGGATCCGTGCAGTTACATTTCCAAGAAAAAGGATCCATTGTTGAAACGGTTCATCGCGACTACCACGACAGGTTGCCAGTAAATGTGGAGCCGATCTTAGGCGCTATATTACTCGTTATGGGAAGCTTTCTATTCACATGCCTCTACCCTAACAATCCGACCTCCGACTTTTCAGCCTCATCCGCTTCCGAGGACCATCTGCCGGTCTCTACCAGGGACCGCAACGTACGCTACTGCCCCTTCTAGAACGACCTAGTTTAGAAGAGTAAACCTCCGGACCGCTTTATCTTTTCCGGTTCTCCCCGTCTTGGGTTTTCGTCCTCGAGTCACTGTAGCGATACTTTTCCATCCTCGCTGTACTCAGTCTTCCTTTCCAACTATCTCATAATATCCAACACATTGAACTCTCGCACTTGACAACAGATGATCTGCCGGCTGGTCCGCGGATCAACGAAATATACCCCTGCCAGTCCGAGCTTGTATCTTCACACGAACGCTCTTTCCCACTCTATCTGTCCCTCCTCTTTCCAATAATCCACTCCACCCCTCTTCGTGAACCCCATCTTTTCCAAAACCCTCGCACTTCTTGCGTTCTCTTTTTCTGTCTCAGCAATAAACCTTCTTATACCTCTTTTTCTAACAGCCCACTGCATAATAGCTTCTGCGGCTTCTCGGGCCATACCTTTACCCCAGTACACTGGCGCAACACCATACCGGAGTTCTATCATTTCCAGCCAGTGCGGCAATGGGGGGTCTGCATCAGTGCGCGGCGGCATAGATGTTGTAGTAGCATCACGCACACCCGCATATCCTACCCATTCCACGTGACTCAATGCTTGAGATGTTGTTTCCGCATCTTGGTCTTCGATGACATGTAGTTCGTCGTTGGTTCCAGTAATGGGTTGTGTGATCAGTTGGTCGATCTGCGCTGTTGATCGTACGCCCACTGCAAAGTCGCCCATATTCCTACTTTGCCAGCATCGAGCAATGTCTCGCGTTAGGATGGTCTCCCGAGTCTCCGCTTCTGTCCAGTTTCTAGGTGGGAAAGAAGCTCCGAATCCCATTTCGCAAAAAGTTGCGTCGGCGTGTAGGCTGGCGTAGAGATTTAGATAAGATATATTGTTGACGGCGAGGGGTGTGGGGACGAGAATCAGTCCAGGTGTAAGGAGAATGAAAGAATTTGACTTTGTTGAAGACATTTCGCTGGCCATTCGTTATGTTCTTTAAAAGTTTATTGGGGTATTAGTTTGTTAATTTAAGAAGAGTGAGTATTGAGAGATAGCTTTAGGCTTCCAAGCCAGTCATACTTGCAGTGTGCTAGGCAAGAAACAGTCTAGCGTACGGTGCTCGAGAGATGTGCCATGGACTCAAGATGAAGAAATAGAAATAGATTTGATTGACGGGTTACTCAGTAAAATAACACAATCGCCTATATAGCACTGCTTTCTAAAATATTTCTACTAAACATCTAAGTTCTTTTCTTAAGAGACGATAAAACTGCGGGTATCGAATTATAGAGTTTCTAGAATAATGCTTTCATGCTAAGAAAGGAAAGAAAGGAAAGAAACGTGAAATGATATCCTCATCCCTGTAGCTACAATGAAGGAGAAGCGGGGGATATGTACACAGAGGTAGGAACCTTCGTATCACCACCCAAAGCAGACGAGGCAAGCAACGCTTCAGCCTCATCAGCAAGAAAAGCCGGGTTACTCTCAAACCGCGGATCAAGCCACAAAGCATTCGGGTCCTTATTAGCAATCATCTTCTTGATAGTCTTCGGCTTCTTATGGCCTCCCGCATAAAATATGGCCGCGCGTATAGCTCCAAAGACGGAGACGAGCGAATACAACTGTTTGTACAGGGGATACGTCATAGCCGCCCAAAATCGCGGTTGGAGATCCGGTCGGTGATGCGCGTTGAAGTACTTGAATGCGAGAATGGGGAGGGTAGCAGCAAGCATGAGGGGGAGGCCCAGGCGCCAGAAGTTTGTGTTGGATCCCATTGTGACGAAGACTGGTACGCGGACCCAGTCGACGACGATGGTAGCGATTGAGTAAAGGTGGATGAATTTTTGAGTGAATATGCCCCAGGGTGTTGTTTGACCGTTGAGGGATAGAAGCATGCGGTCTGCAAAGGCGATGAGACGGCCATGTCGACCCATTTCCCAAGAGCGATAGCGTTGGTTCCACCAGTTGAGACCGGGGCCGAGAACGGTTGTGGGTACTTCCGTCTCAAGTACGCATGTCGCATCGAATGCGATGCGCTTCTTCATGCGTTGCATCGAGAGACCGGTATTGACGTCTTCGGCGATGAAGTCTATCGAGTGGTAATTGCTAATGAGGTCGATCAAGGTTTCTCTTTCACAGAACCATCCTGCACCATGTGGGTATAGCACACCGCATATAGAGGACTCGGCAAGCTTGGTGAGACCAGACATTTTGTATTCGCAGTCTTGCCATGCTACGAGACACATTGGTACATCTCCGTTTGCATCGACTGCCTTAAGTGGGAATGCGCAGCCTTTGGTGACGTCGTCCATTTTGTCGATTGGAGCATGGAAGTTGGCTGGGATAGACACGTCGTCGTCAACTGTCATGACCCAGTCGTATTCTTTAGCGGCCATTGCTCCGACGAGTTGTGCCGCGTTTTTGCTGCCAATCGGTGACCAGATGTAGTTTATGTCGGGGTGTTCACTGCGAATGAACTTGCGGAACTCGGGCGACGGAGGGTGTCTTGAACGACCATTGTCAACAACAAATATGTCCTGTGGACGAAAGTGAACAAAGGCACTTTTGAGGACTTTGCTTGTGGCTTCGTGGTCGCTGTTGTGGCATGGGATGACTAATGCTGTGCGGTCATTTGATGAAGTCTCTACGCTGCTAGTCACTTTCTCGATGTCAATTTCGACGTTCGAGGCAGACTTCTCAGCAGATGGACTAGCAGTCGGATCGAGGGGTGGGACGCGCGCGACAAGAAGAATGATCGTGATCATGATTGGTTCGAGGCCAAGGACGATGATAAGAACGGGCAGCATGTTACTCCTAGTGATCTCCATTGACTTCTTGAGCCAACCGAAATAGTTATCGGAAATAGCAATGCCGACAGCCAGTGCAGCGACCAGCAAGAGTACAATGTACTTCTTCCAGGTGAATGGCCAAAACACCTCCCGTATATCGATCATTTGCCAGATTGTCCTGGGATGGACATGGTTGAAGACTTTCTGCTTGGCAGCAGAGAGAAAACGAAGGACTGCTCCTCTCCTGTCTTGTTTAGGGGCGCCTTGTCGAAGCGGTAGGGATTCGCTGCTGGAAAAAGCCGAGCTCGTTGCTGAAGAACAAGGCGTACCATATGGGTACTTTGAAGGTTGTTCATTGAAGCTTGTGATGGAATTTGAAGAGTCGTATGAGATAAATGCAGGTCTTGGCGGGAATATCTCTTCCTGTACAGAGATGAGAGTTCCAGATGAATGTGTTTTAGGAGGCGTATCTCGACTGGGTGTGTCAAAATCGAATGTCGGAGCGGGACGAATTGGTGATATTTCGTTTAAGTCTTCTCTACGTATGAAAAATATTCCAGCCATTTTGTGAAAAAAAAAAGAGAGAAATGATATTAGAAGAGAGAATTGGAAGTAGAAGCAAGCGTAGTACCTTACAGGAGGGTACATGGAATCGTAATGAATACAGTCTCTCATACTTTTGAAGACTGTATGCTTATTCTCCCTCGATCTAGAACACGATTCCAAACTATCGATTTTGAATTACTATACTAGCACGTCAGTAACTCGGGATTTTTCGAACTCAGCTTTAAGCCACAATTCATGCTCTAGATTTCTGCAGACTCCAATACGAAGTCCCAGTGTCACTCAGTACATTCATTTCGAGCACTTGGTTCCTTTTTTAGCCCCATCGTCTTCGGGTGTGATTACCGCTGCTCAGCTAGATGTCTTTCGTGACTTACTATCGTTGATCGACACAGCGAGCTGTAGCCGAGACGATGGCTGTATAGTCTAGACATCCACCGATTCTCTCTTTTACCAATTTCGATTTTCGTCTGCACCAATACAGTAAAGTGCCAGTCATCTAACAGCACGTTCCTCATCGATTTGCGGCTTTCGCCTTCTCGGAACAGCCGAAAGGAATACAAATCCCCCTTGCATCTGCGCGGTTCCTGGCACGCATTACTTATTTGGCTTACAGTTGGTCGCTAAGCGAGAGGCAAAGCTGAAAAAGCAAAAACTTGTTCTCTATTCTTGTTGCGTAAGCGGAACCTCCATGTTCCTGGCACGTCAATGTGTAATGTGGCTTTGCTATGAGGGCTAATCTGCCGTGTAACCTGTTTCGTAGGGCGTTTAAGGTGACAAAACATCTGTACACGGCAACTTCTAGGCACTCCATACGCAAAGATTCAGATGTTTCGAATGTTGTGAGAGACCTGTACATCCAAAATTCAGGCTTCAACTAATGGGTTAGTGAGCATCGAGCTGGATTGCTCCAATGTTCACCACGAATAAGCGATGAGATGGCTCGATTGGATTTGAAATAATTTCGCGCAGATAGCAGAAAAGCTTCTCCGCGGTTCACACACATGTGGGTATGAGAGGTTTGATCCGTTACAGACTATACCTAGCATGGAAAAGCATACAATGATGTAGTGGCGGCACATTATGCTCGCGCCAATTCAACAATCGCCTTTGCTGCCACAGATCTAGACCGTCTACGGAAATTTCTCAGCTGGTCCGGCGCCTCAATTAAGCAATATGTGGTCTGGAAGAGTAAATTGACAATTCCCGAGCGGATGTGACATCTGGCACTCGTATCTTGAAGGCAGCGAGGCTACCCGATGTGTAAGCCATTGCAGAGAAACTGTATGTTCAAGCTGAAACTAATCGATTTTCGACAGGTTCAACAAGCAATGTAAGAATTGGATGCATCGAGAGCATCTCTAGGGTTTGACGAGGTTGTGAATACTTAAAGCAAGTAAAATTCTGCGCTCAGGATCAGCAACCAGCATATTCTCAAACTTCAAAATGTCTTACTTTGAGACACGCTCTTCTGCTTCTTCCGAGAACTCCACACCATGCTCACCAGCATTCAGTATCTCTTCAGTGTACAGCACTCCCACCTCTGAGATCGATGAACTGCAGTACCCCGGTTTGACAGCATCGAGTCTTCGTCGATCGAGACATGTGCTAGTTGTTGGTGGGCTTGGTTATATTGGCAGTCATACATCGTTGGAGCTTCTTCGAGCAGGTTTCAGTGTTGTGATCATAGACAATCTCGACAACTCATACATGACGACACTAGACCGGATCAAAGCACTAAGAGACGACTACTACTCAGCCAGCTTGTTGAGCCCATCGCTCATGTTCCACCAAACCGACTATCGGGACGTGGACGCAATGTCTACTATTCTTCGTCAGTATGGGGCTGGATCACCCAGCTCGGTAATTGAAGGTGTCATCCACTTTGCTGCGTACAAGGCTGTACCCGAAAGCATTCAGCAGCCACTCAGGTACTATTCCAATAATGTGTCTGGAATAGTCACCTTCTGCTCACTATTGGATAGTCTTGACATCAAGACATTGATCTTTTCCTCGTCAGCAGCCGTTTATGGGGAAGTGACGTCTGAAATTGGACTACGCATTAGCGAGAATCATTGTGTCCATGAAACTCGTGAGTGGACCCGGATGGATGGGAAGACCCAAGTCACACAAGGTGGGTGTACAGCAATCTCCAATCCCTACGGCCGGACCAAGTGGATGTGCGAAGCTATTTTGAACGACTTGGCGATATCCGACCCGGAGTGGCGCATCGTGGCTTTGCGATACTTCAACCCAATTGGCTGCGATGCGTCCGGGAAGCTAGGGGAGGACCCGAAGACGGAACCGAGCAACCTGATGCCTAGCTTACTGCGGGCAATGGATGGTCGGATGTCACACCTCAAGATATATGGCACAGATTGGGATACCAGGGACGGGACTGCGATGCGAGATTTCATTCATATTAGCGATCTGGCATTGGGTCACGTTGCAGCCCTCAAAGCAGTCAGTGAGTCGCGGCTGCGACGCGGATCGCTCAATACGTTCAACCTGGGCACAGGGGACGGTAATTCGGTCAAGGAGATCGTGTCAGCTATGCAAACATGTTCGGGAAGGACTATCCCCATAGTGGAGGTAGGGCGGCGCGCTGGTGATGTGGGGGTTGTTGTGGCGGATCCCACGAGGGCAGCGGAAGAACTTCAGTGGAGGACGGAACGCTCGATCGACGATTGTTGCAGGGATCTTTGCGGATTTCTTCAAATCGACGATTGCGGAGCAAAGCCACAATGTAGTTGATATTCTAGGCTTGGAGTGATTTGTTGCTAGCGGATATTGGGGAAAAAACTAAAACATAGCGCCTTGTTTCGAATCTCTTGCCAAGGCGGCATTTGTATGCCGAGCGTGAACGTCATTGGCTTTCCTTGATGCAGCGCTACTACAATGCCGCCAGTTCCTCTGGTACGATTTCTTCCTCCGCTGTCGTGATGAACTATGAAAGATCTAGAAACGCCACACTGCTATGCCACTGTCCAACCAACAGAAGTCTCCCGGGTCGAGTCCGAGTGTTTAAGCGCCTTGTTTATTTTCGATACTAATGCCAGGGAGCTGCCCAAGCAACATCAGATCCACTGGGTTAGCGACATAATTTGTAGCTCATCTCCATTCTGAGCCCTTCTAGCTGCTAAAAGCTGGAAATTCTATCCATGCAGTAGCCCCAATCACCAAATCTTCGAACCAGACTTTCGCCATGTTTACCACAGCCACACTTCTGTTGATCCTCGCCATACCTGATCTCCTCACTAAGGTAGCTGCAGAAGATTGTACTGTATTCTCTACCAATGGCTCAACTGCGGCGACATACGACTTCTATCGTTTCTATGACTTTCGAAAACTGAGTGAGAGCCTCATTAGCGATGCGGATACAGTACCCGACAGTGATGACAAGCAATCGATAACAGTAACATCTAATGGGCAATCGAAGATCATTGCTGCTTCTCCCTGGAGTGCTGGTTGGGATGCTCGACATTGGTTGAGGCCAGCAGCGAGAGAAGGCACTATTGACATGCACTACACACCATCCAGTGTATCAATAAGTAGGTTATCGAATGTAGGGGTCTTGTTTATATTAACGAGTGATAGGTAAGAACTACGATGGGTCGAAAGAATCTTCTACCTACCTTACTCTTCACACGATACGGCTGCGTAACGGTACGCAATTAGCATCTGAGTTGGACTTTATCGAACACAATGCCACATATGCCTCGATACGTATGTCGGCGCGCATACGTGGTGCAAGTGGTGCAGTTGCCGGCTTCTTTACGTACCACAACGACACCGCCGAATCAGACATAGAAATTCCAACCGGGGGCACCGGCAACGAAATACATTACTCGAATCAGCCAACCACAGATCCTGATACAGCAGTACCAGTAGAAGACGCAACATTCAACGTTTCTATGAAAGATCATCAACCTGCTTCTGTCTGGAACAACTATCGATTGGACTGGATACGCGGGAGCAGCGCATGGTACGTCAATGGTAAGCAGACAGCCGAGACTAGTGTGAACGTGCCAGATGCAGAGAGTAAGATCATACTGAACCTTTGGAGCAATGGCGGAAACTTCTCGGGACGAATGAATACTGGAAATGAAGCCTGGTTCGATATTCAGTGGGTTGAGCTACTGTTCAATACCACTACTACCACTGCGGCAAAGTCTAGTGGCACCGTATGCTCGGTGGAGTCTTCTCCAGGATCTCCAGTCCCGAGCACCTCTTATTCTATACATGAGAAGGCTTCGGGACATTTTTGGTGGGTTGTCGGCCTCGTATCGATCGTCACATTTGTACAGTCTATGTAATTTATGGAGACGCTGGCAGCCAACCTATTTGAAGTTCAATCTCATAGATACAAAAAACAAAAGGCTGTTCAATGCCAAGGAGGAAGATATGAATATTTAAGGAAAGATCACTGTCAGCGAAGCTGCTCCGCAAACGCTATCGGGATGTGATAGTACTGAATAAATAGGTGCCGAACTAGAGCTTCGCTGTGGATATTACGAACAAGCATTTAACTTGAGCCTTTACCTGCTGGGTGATGTAGTGGATTTCATCTATGTTTGATTTCTTGAACAGGTGACTTTTACAACATTCCTAAACGAGTTTTTAGTGAATTTCCGAGGCACCTAGGGATACTCCACAGACCCTTTTCTTTTGGTGTCCTGAATAATTAATGTTACTGAATTAATCCCAAGGAGTATCACAAAGTCCGTTCTTGCTTTCAACTTCATTCCCTTATGATTGGTGAACCATGGCCCCTTCCTGTCGGCCTAGTGCCTTGGCACTATGCGTGAGGATGAGGTAGCCTTGCGGCGTTTTCCCAACAAACAACCTTCCCCACACTCTAACAGAACACATGTTGTATCTCTGAGGCCATATCAGCGATCAAGTACCCTCACATATCTCACACGCCTCACACAGCTTGAGCTTTGGTGGTGCATTACTCGTAGCCAGCCAGCCTTGCACTCTTTCCTGACTTCCCGCGATGTCGAAGACAGTACAACCATATGTTCTAGCAGCGGTCGCAAGGTACTTACCTTCTGTTAAAATTAGGAAGTGCTTGACTAATACACAAATAGATGCCTAGATTCAGGCGAATATTCAGACCTCACTATCACATGCGGAAGTGACGTACACAAAGTGCATAAAGTGATAGTCTGCACTCAATCCGACTTCCTTGCAGCCGCTATCCGATTCGGGGGCAAAGTAAGTTGTTTTGAGCAGTACCTAGGCTTTATTGACATATACAGGAAACTAAACAGGCGAACATCAAACTTCCCGACGACGAGTCGACAGTTGTCAAGTTGCTTGTGAAATACTTTTACACTGGCGATTACAAATGCGAATTAGAGAGAACTTCTGAGGGAAAATCTCATCAGAGCAAGCCCAGTTCGTCCTATACCCAAAACTTTCCACACACCTGTGATGGATATTATTGTGAAGCTTATCTCTGTCCTCATCATTCATGCGAAACCCACTGCAATGGCAGTTGCACGAACTTCAACTGCCAGTATTGTTCTAGCGAAACGCTCAACTTTTTAGCTAAGGGTCTTCTGATTCACGCGAAGGTGTATGAACTTGCCGATAAGTACAACATCGTGGGCCTGAAGGAATTGTCTAAAGGGAAATTCGAAATTGGGTGCAGCGCCTTTTGGGATACAGATACTTTCCCAGTTGCTGCGCAGTACGCGTTTTCGACAACGGTGGAAGAAGACAAAGGTCTGAGAGATATCGTTATCTTCACTATCGCTACCCGTCCACAACTTATAAAAAAACCGGAAATTCAAGTTCTCTTGAAAGAATTCGGCAGCTTGTCTCTCGGGGTCTTGTTGAAGAAGGCAAGTGATCATCGCTGGTTCTAGGAAAAGAATAAATGTGGTCACTCTGCTCGGGGAGTTAGGGTGTCACTACAACACCCACCATCTACTAATGGAGAGGCTACAAGAATCATTGTGGATATGAACACGTAAGACCACTCGGCTCTTCTCCGTCTTCCAAGTTTCCATGTAATCTCACCAGCAAGTAAAGTTTAAACTTCAACCTGCCTGAGTATAGCGTCTTGGCATAAGCCTCCCTAGATACCACACACCACCAGAACAATCAACTTTGTTTTTGTATATTCCGTTTTACTTGTTTTGCATTTTTACATTTATAGTAATTCCACTAGACGCATTTCCAAGCATCCATATGGCGTCGGAGACCGAAACCCAGATTCTGGACTCAATCAAAAGGTAGTTACATATTACATTCATGATCATCATTCGACCTCTTTCCCCCACACACCCACCGGCAAACAACGGAACCTAACCACCACACTAGCTCTCTGATTTCAGGCCTCTACTCCGACCTCAAAATAATCTGCGGCCCGGACTCCCACGCCGTTCACAAACTCATCGTCTGCCCCCGCGCCGAATTCTTCGCTCGAGCACTCAAATTCGGCGGTCAAGTCTGTGTATACCCCATCCAACTCAGCTATAGTCACGTGAAAAATAATACATAAAACTAATCATATATATTTAAAAAAAAAACAGGAAGCCGAAAAAAGCGAAATCAACCTCCCAGAAGATGATCCATTGATAATAAAACTCCTACTTCAGTACCTGTACGAAGGCGATTACCACCTCTTCCCTTCCCCTTCACCTTCCCCTCCCCTCACACCCATCATCCACCCTATTATCAAAAACCGCCCAACCCACACCCCATCCGGCCTCCCCTACACGTACGACTTCCCACACACCTGCCGCACCCCCCTAACCCCACACTCCATCTGCCCGCACCACACCTGCATTTACGCCACCTCGTCTCAATCAGGAACTTGCAGCTACGCATGCCGCTCCTTCACCTGCTCCTTGTGCACCCCGGCCCCATCACCACCAGCCTACGCCGGCGCACCCGCAGACCTCCTGCTACACGCACAACTCTATGCGGTGGCTGAGAAATATCAAGTCAGCGGGTTGAAACCACTCGTTACCCGCAAATTCTCGAGCGCTTGCGAGAGGTTTTGGGGGGACGACGAGTTTGTGAGCGCAGCACGATGTGTGTTTGCGAGTACGCCGGAGAGGGACTGGGGGTTGCGCGGGGTTGTTACGAAGACGCTATTTGAGCATTTGGGGGTGTTGATTGGGAGGGAGGAGGTGGAGGAGTTGGTGGGGGATTGTGGGGAGCTGGCGGTTGGGTTGTTGAAGATGAGTGTTGGGGTGGAGGGGTGTGCGTGTGTGAGTACGCCGGGGACGTCGGTGGATGGGTCGTCAGGAGGGATGCCGTCGCCGATGTAGATGTGGGGAGATGGGCTTAGTGGTGTTTTAGAATCAAGAGTTAGATTATTTTTAATAGAGAGGAGGAAGTGAAGGCGTTGATTGCTGCGATTTTACGTTGTAGAAGGCATGTAGAATAGACAACTAAATTACTACTATGATTCATCTCTCCCTCCTAGAACCCCCAAATCCCATCTCTATACTCCATCTGTACAATCTCTCTTACTCTCCCTCCACTACACAACCTACAAAACACCGTCCCCCTATTTCCTCCTTTTGACCGAATCTCTTAAAATCTCTCACTCCAATCCGAACAAACTTCGTATATTCTTAACTTCCTAGCAAGTCCCTGTGTGTAAAAAAAGCACTCAAAACAACAAAGGCGATCTAGAGTAATGAAATTGCTCATTATCTATATGTCTATCCAAAAAAATTGCCCGCGCTGTTAATTTGGTGATTTCCTTGTGTTAACTATAGGTTTAAAGTTATTCCAAAAGAGAACAAAAAGGAGAGGGTTTTTTTTTCTCACCGCGCAACAACATGGCAAAAAATAATGAAGGAGAAAAAAAAAATATCATAACACGCTATGAAAATGAATTTTAACAAGACAAACGTTATCCCCGCCTTCATGTTCTCATCAATCCATCCACCTCCCTATCCTTCAAATGAACCAAGTGTACGCATTCCTCGTCATATCAAACATCGTACCCCATGCCTCCCAGTCTAACTCTCCTTTTCTTCATGCAACAACAATAAACATCCTCACAACAATCTACAACCTAACCTCACCCTGTCTCTTAATCCCAAGTTTGCTCAACCGAATCCTAGGCACCACACCAACCAAGACAAGCACACTGGCCGTAATCACCGCCCAATGCTGCATATGTCCTACATAAATATTGTATGTAGTCCACGTAGCCGCGCAAATAGTAGCTAGACCCAGCACAGCGATAAAGTAACCGGAGAGCCTATGGTACTTGTAGATGCTCTTAGCGTTCTCGACACTGCCATATAGCTGCGGCACGTAGTACTGAGTGAAGCCGACAAGGGCCTGGAGGTATACAAGAACGTAAAAAGCCAGGCCGAGGCGAGCGTGTGCAGAGGCAAAGTGCTCATGGCCGGGACCCTGCTTGTTGATTTCGATGATGATGAGGCCGGCGGTTAGGGCGGATGCGCCGACGACATGGAAGAGGAAGTGGGCGAGTGTGCCGGCGCGCTTTTGGTCGGGCGTGTGCGTGGGTTGCAGGATGAGGGCTGCTTGGATGGCGAGGAGGAAGCCGGCCTATGGAGAGGTATCAATGATACGGTTGTCGCGAAGGGGTTACTAGGGTGGTGCTGGGGTAGCTTACAGAATTGAGAAGCTGTTGGCGAGCCGTGATTAGCTGGTTGCTAGGAAAAGAGACGTTGTGTTTAGGGCAGCTTACCGGATGCGCGGAGAAGAAGATGAGTTTGTTGGAGAAGATGGCTCCCCAGACTATGGCGGCAAGGATCCAGATGCCGGCTTGGGCGATGGGAGCAGTACCTGTGCATTTGGTTAACAGCTGTCGCCCCTCGCAAACCTTGCCAGTAGCTTCACATACCAATCCACAAGTTGTGATACAGCGGCTGACCCTGCATCTGACTTGCATCGCCTCTTCTACCGAGGAGCGGTTCTTCTTCGCTCTGGCCGCGCGCGGCAGCGGAATTAGGCGGGATTCCGGTCGCAGAAGCCATTTTGAAGCGCGTAGAATGAAGAACAGTATCACTGCAATCCTGGCGTATGACAGGGGAAGAGAAGAGAGGAAGAATCAATGTCAGCGCGCGACGGGAACCCGAGGGAAGCGTCGGACTTTAGAGTATCTTAGCACCTCATGCCGAACAATGACGACACCAGCATCCCTGCACAAATCCACCAATGAGCGTGATCTGGATGTAAGCTAGTTGATCGCCGCAGCCAATAGGGGCAAAGATGACAGCCTGCAGCACAAGTGGTGATGTTTGCATCGCTGGTTTTGGGGGAGGACGAGGCCGCCTTTGGATGTCGCACGCCTGTCTAGCCTGTCACATAATGGTCGCGTGAAACTGATGCATGCATACACATACGACTGGTATGCATTCCCCCATACACCCAATCGGCACTACAAAGCTTAATGCGCTGAAAAAAATATCAAGTTGGTATTGCCAATTCCTAAGTATACATCTTTTCCCTTCTCCATCCATGTCTCTGCGTCCTATATTGTACAAGTGTGCGCCCTCTGCGTAGCGCGGCATTGTATCGTAAGCGTCTCGTCCGCATCTCAATAGCGGTCCTTCCCTTTGCCCCAGGTACCCATTATGCCAATAGCAAGCAACCACTCTCCACTTCTCTCCATCTTTCCAAATATCCATACGCCGTCAAATGCCCATTGCATTCATATCGAAAAAAAAACGTACATTCCTTCCAAATCAAAAAATTGCTTCCACCCCAATCCAACCTAACGGAATACATCTTGACGCGGAAAATATGCAAGGGTAATACGCGTCTAATGCACACAGAACAAAAAGTCGTCAATAATTCTTGTCAGTCCGCCAGAACCATCTACTATGTCTCCAATTGCGCCGTTCGTTCATGCTAGTAGGAGCAGTGCCGAGGTCCATGCCCCAATAACGGATGTGTGTGAGTATGTGTGTGCGTCGAAATTAAAAAAGTAAAATAGTAATTGCTCTCACTTCTTCTTCATAAGAGCAGGTGGTTTCGAGGGGTCCGCTGGATCCAAGAACTTGGTCATGGCAATAGAGAGCTCCTTGAACTCGACAGGTTTCGTCACGTACGAGTTGAACCCCGCTTCCGCGCACTTTGCATACACATCCCCGAGGACGTTTGCGGATAGCGCTATAATCGGGTGCCGACGGTACCCATGCTTCTTCTCCCAACGTCGGATTTCTTTGCAAGCCTGGTAGCCGTCTTTGTTGGGCATATGTAGATCGCACTGCAACCTCGTTAGCCCAGCTCACGCTCATGACGTGTGTATTTGCTTACAAGGACAATCGAATAATAACCCGGCGGCTTGGAGAAGATCGCTTCTGTCGCCTGAACTCCGTCAAGGACAGTTTCGGTCGCAATGTCGATTCTAGCCAGGAATTTCAGGATGACCTACATCAGTTAGCATCAGTCAACACGAGACACTACTCACGTCTACTCACAGTCTGGTTGATCTTGTTGTCCTCAACCAACAACACTTTGTGGTTCTTACCGCCAACCCTTCGTTTAAGCTCTTCAAACACAAGCTTCTGACTGACAACAACCTGCTGCGCGCTGTCCTGGTTTCGATCGGTACTTGACTCGCGTTGCTTTTGTGGATCGAATATGATTGCGAATTTCGATGGCTTAAGAGGTCGATACACAAATTCCAAACGGCGGTCAATGTGGAGTTGTTCATAATCATACACTGGTGCCTCCTTCATGAGTTCCTTCTTCTGCGAAGGATCAGACACTATGACGACAGACGTGTTGCTGTACGCTGTGGAGCTAAAGATCTGATCAACAATGGCATGCACTTCAACAGTGTCATGCAACACAAGCACAACGTGGGTGAACAAGACAGAGTTCTCGCCACCCATCATCTTCTGAGCACCAATGATGCTCGACTGTCCAGTGACTTGGTGAGGGATTCCCTGGGGTAGCGTGTTCTTGATGTGCCTTATTGTGGCTTCTCTGCTGTGTTCAAGAGGACACACCACCAAGATTGAGTACATGGGAGGCTGTAGGGAACTGCCCAACGGAGAAAGACTGCGGTGCGGCGAGCCGGGACGCACAGTCTCATCCGAGTCAACAGAAGTGCTCGATTCGTCTGGTCGAGTTTCTTGGTTGCTGTTAGTTCGCTTTGGAGGCAAGGCCAGATTCATGTTCGCATTCGAGGCCGGGTTAGTTTCTTGCATGTAGGACGACGCTGATGACCTTTCTGACCGCAGGCTCGACTGCCCAGTCAGTGCAGAGCTTGTCAAAGAGTGATCTGAACTCCCAGAAGAGAGCGCAGGAGAGTCTCGTGAGCGTTCAGAGGTGGTCATGCTAGGTACGGGCGACTTAGCCGGCTCACTCTTCTCCGACGACACGCTCGAGACGCGCTTCAGAGGCACATAGCCAGGATTTTGCGATTGCACAAACTTCTGTAGAGCCGATGGCTGGAGCTGCTGTAAGTTGGCTGGTGGGGGAGCGATCGGTGGCTCGAAGGCGGGCGTTCCGGGTGTTGACACCAGCGGCTTGGGGTAGTCGTCTGCAGTAGGAAGACCAAACTTGATTGTGAAAAAGAAGGTTGAACCCTTGCCTGGCGAGCTTCGAGCATCCATTCTTCCACCATGGAGTTCGACAAATTGCATAGAAATAGCCAATCCAAGTCCGGTGCCGCCATGTTGTCTTGTACTGCTCGCGTCAATCTGACTAAATCGCTTGAACAGATACTTGGCCTCGGCGTCTGTGAAGCCTTGGCCAGTGTCCACCACTTCAAATCGGATCATCGTCTCATTGTCCTTTAGTGGTCGAGATCGATCGGACGGCTGCAGTTTACACCGTATGAAAATCTCTCCGTGCTCGGTGAATTTGATCGCATTCCCAACCACGTTAAGCAGGACCTGTCTAATGCGGAACTTGTCACCCTTGACTTCTGCTGGCACCCCTTCGTCTACCAGGTAGTTGAGCTCGAGGCCTTTCTGGATGGCGAGACCCATGTTGAGGTCGTTGACTTCCTCGAGCAGAGACGGCAGATGAAGCCATTCCATGGAGAGCTTGATCATTCCAGCCTCCACCTTGGACAGATCAAGAATATCGTTGATGAGATTGAGCAAACTGTCGGTACTGGCTTTGATGATGTTAACGTGCTCCAGTTGCTCGGTGTTGAGGACGCTATCCAGAAGGAAGTTGACCATTCCTGAGATACCATTAAGTGGCGTTCGGATCTCATGCGACATGTTGCTCAAGAACTTGGATTTTGCGTCCATAGTCTCTTTGAGTGTTTGCTCGAGCAACTTGTGGTCGTTGATGTCTGTGGCTGTTCCATACCATGTCTCTTCGTCACTGGTTTCCGCAAGCGATTTCTCCAGTAAGATTCTCACAAGGTGCCACCTGTAGTCACCATCCTTGTTGCGAAGTCTGACCTCAGTCGAGTAAGACGCTCGCCCGTGGGCATCTTTAACAACTCTCAATATGCCAGTGCTTGCCAGTTTGGATAGCTTGGCTTGAGGCAAGTCCATCCTATCGGGGGATGAGCCACTGGGACTGGTGATGGTTCTTTCTGTTTCTGATGAAGCGTCAGAAGCATTAGAGTCTTGTTGTCCCTGCTCAGATGGCAAAGACGTAGGAACATTAGCAACGCCATGCTCATCTAGCTCTGGAAGCTTGCACTTGATGACATCGTCGGGATGGACGTGCTCGAGGAAACCATTTCCGAGGGCCTGACTCTCGCTTTGGCCAGAAAATGAAATCCACTGCGAGTTGCAAAAGGTCAGACCCCTACGGTCTGACACGACAAATACAATCTGAGGACTCGAGTTGGCCAGTGCGCGATACTTGGCTTCTGAAGCAGCCGTCTCCTGTTGGCGAGCTGAGTTTTGTTCTGCAATGTGTTGTTCGTGAAAGTCCATGTTGGTGCCGATCCAGTGCACAATCTGCTGGCGCTTGTTCCTCAGTGGCGCCACTCGAACATAAAACCATCGATAGCACTCATCGAAGCGTTGTAATCTGACCTTCATCTGCAGCTGCTGGCCAGTTCGCAGAGATCTACCCCATTCGTCCAAATATGCATCGCGGTCTTCGGGATGAATTGAATCCCACGGGTTTTGCAGCACTTGGCGTGAGGTTTGACCACGGTAAATGAGGAATTTGGAGTTGACCCAGCTGATTGCTCCAGTGTTGGGTGCGGCAGTAAATATCTGAACTGGCAAAGAGTCGATAATGGTCCGAAGCAAACTCTCAGAAGGAGGTGGCATCTCAGAAGATTCAGTGGTAGACATTATCCTTACACTGCCTTGGGGCACTTGCGGTTGCCCTCCAGGTGTGGTCGCGGCCGGGAGCGATTGGAACGACGAGCTAAAATCTGCACCATACGAGTGTAGGAATGAGTGACCACGTTTAGTAGTATCTTGCGCTTGTGCACGGCGGGGGCTCGACACTTCATCCTTCTTATCCTCACGTGGCTTTGAAGGATCTTCCTTGACATTTTCAGCCACCGGGTTCACAGTCACTCGCTTTCCAGAGCGTTTATCGGTTTTTCTTGAACTCTGTTCTTGTGGATTTGAGGCAGTATTGGTGTTGGTCTTGTTGGCTTGCCTTCTAGCGTCAAAGTAGCTTTCCACGGCCTCGCTGCCAGCAAGATGACCAGGCGTGCCACTATGCGAGTGCCTACTGGAGAATCCTAGCGAGGTATCCCAGCCAGGCGTTCCGGCGATTGACCCTCCTGAACTGTATCTAGAGCGACTGGAGTAGTCAGATGGACTAGTGACGCTACCTGCCACAGAGTTGGTGATGTCTCCCAAGTCAAGATGAAGCAAATCTTCAAGACTATCAGAATCCGAAGACATGGTCATCCCTCCTGCACCACCAGTAGCAACTCTTCGTTGTCGGATAGAGGCGACCTGAGTCTGGGCATTGGTAAAATGCCATGCATTCGAAAACGAGGTAGCTAGGTGGGGGCCCAGGTGCTTGAGAGAGTTAGTCAAGTTTCGTGGATATGGCACGATAGGCGACAGCAGTGAAAGAATGGCAATAGGTGCTTTTCGCACAAAGTCGCCCTGGTGGAACGAGGTGCCCGCAGACTGCTCAGACTGTCTTCGTGACATTGCAGGTGTTTGTGATGGTGTATTCGTGTCTGCTGGTGCCATTGTCTGTGACAAGGTTGGATGTATTAGTGGTATGTGCGTAACAGTGCTAGCTTTATCAACGCCAATAGCCTCAACCATGCCATACTGCGTGTAGTCTGGTGGAGAGCGCGATGGATTGAATGTCTCTTCGTCGACGTTACCAGTAGCAAAGAAAGGGTTAGCATCGGCATCATTCTGGATAGCTGGCGAAGGGGCAGGCGACTGTGCCCAAGGTGAAGCTGGATATTGCTCATACTCTTCGTAACGCGGAGGCAATCTAGGATCACTGGTTCCAAGGCCGACTCGCCCACGGGCAGCAGCTAACTTGAGGGCTTCCTGCGCGGCAGCACTGCCCTGAACTGCAGATGGTTTGACCGGATCCGTCCTGTCTTTTTCCAAGTTTTCTTTGGAAGTTGAAAAAGACGTTGAATAGTCTCTAGTCAAAGTTACCAAGCGACCTCTCTCCAAAACGCGATTGACTCCCGAGTTGTCTATCAATGCATCCGGCTCATGGTCGAGAGCACGCAGGACATGGTACACGGCACTGGGCGGCGAAGGCTCTCCAATGCTAGAGAATTCCGGGTCACTAAAAGTCGGGCCTCCCGTCGGAGTCGACTCCGCAAACGCGCAAGACATGCCATCAAAAGAAGCTTGCGAGACCTGTCGCAGCGGGTGATCTGGCCTTGAGCCCGTATGGGGTGCATGGCTTGCAGATCGGAGTGGGCCTCGTGGGCGAATTGGCTGTGCAGGCATCGGGGTGTCCGGTGACATGGTTGGCTTCTGCCGTTCGTGGCCCGCGAAAGAATGATGTGAGAATAGCTTCGGTCGCCTTTCCGGAATGACTGTGGTAGGTGGAATATCCACAGATTCACCTTCCTGGGGATTTGATGTATTTTCGGGTTGGGGGTTGCTGCTCTGACCTGCAGATTCTTGGTACGTTGCGGCATATGCGCTAGTGTCGTTGGTAGACGCAGCGAAAGTAGCTTTCTGACCCCATGGTACGTTCTCGATATCCGAGGCGTCAGCTGGTACTGCAAGTGCAACCCGTTCTGCTCCATAGTGGTCGCGCATTATCGACGTCACAGTCGTCCACCATGCAGCCAAACCAGGCTCGACACCCAACCGCAAGACAACATCGTAGAGGTTGGGACTAGGGAATCGTGGATCTTCAATGGCCGGGCTGGAATGCTGTCGACCTCCAGGTGCAAAAGGTGTGGTGCATGCGGCGGGCGTGCTGCTCTCCGAGGCGATGTGCTCACTGGCTACCGTGTACTCTCGCGATTGACCGGCAGAAACAGTAGGTGAAAGGTTAGTAAAGGGCGTATGGAAAGCCGAAGCCCATCTTGGCGTGTTGGGGACCGTAGGAAATGGATAGGATGGGGTCCGAAGAGGATGGGCGGCAGGCGTAGGTGGCATGCTTCCGCGGATGGTCCTTGCAGATTCGGTAGATTCGGTAGATGCAGTCGAGGCAGTCACGGCTGTGGGCAGCGGGTTCGGACTAGGAGTAGGGCTGCTAAAGGCTCCCTCGAGCGTGGGTGAAATTCCCGGCATGGGCTCTTCCTTGATGGGAGATATGCGACGAGGACCTGGCATGTTTGCATTGGGGCTGTTGGCCGACGCCCGTAGGCGTGCGCGCTGTTGCTGTTGCTGGTGCTGCAGAACCTTCAACTGCAGACGGCGCAGCCTCTCGACCTCGAGCTCATCGGGAGAGACGTTGCCCTGTGGCGGGTGGGCGGTGCTTTCTGTTGGAGTTTCGTCGGCCTGAGGGTCGGCGGCGGGTTGGTCGTCCCAATGGCGGCTGTCAGTGTCGCTCATGTCGATATCGGCGGCTTCATCGTCGCGGTGGTTTGGGGGTTGCTGGGTCCGGGGCGAAGTTTGCCAGGTTTGGGACAGGTAGGATTTCGCGTCGCTGGCGGCCAATCTCTGCAGTGGCGGGCGAGGAGTGGGTGGCGTTGCAGTCGTGGATGTGGCTCTCTTGGAATCAGGAGAGGGTGTCGGGGTCTTTGTCATTATGGCATTCCCCAGCGTGCCGCGTACAGCGCAAGTGGCGTGGTGATGGGGTCCGGGTCGGGATAATATGGTGCATAGATAGGACCGGTGGGCTATGACGTCGCGGAGAGAGTTCCTGGCAGCACGGGACGGTGAAGAGGCGGCAACAGCAGCACGACGGATGGGCCGACAGGGCGGATCAGCTGGGGCTGAGGCTGGTGCTGTATCGGCAAGGCGAGTGGCCGCGGGGAGTCAGAAGGGAGCAGCGGGGAGGTGGTTGGTGAGAAAGAATTGGGTCGTGTCGTGGGTGGGCGTGAGGCCGGGATCAGGAGCAGGAAGGGCCTTGGTCGCAGCTTCTTCTAGACGGCTTCTGGAGCCAGGCCAAGCCTGCACCGAGTGACGGCAGACAGGGCGGCAAGCGTGCGGGCAGGTAGTGTAGTGCGGAAATAGGCTGGGGGGGCAGGCGGTTGATGGCGTGCAAAAGCGTGCGGGTGCCGGAAAGCGTCGTCCTGCGGGCTCATTGCAGCATCCCGCGCGAGCGAAATTGACTGTTGGCGGATGGGCGTGCTCTGCCCATGGTTGTGCTTGGCGGCGACGTCATTCAGGGACTCGCGTAGAGTAGATGCCTAAGTAAGCCGAGACGCTGTCGCAGTAGTGTAGTACGCCCATCGTACTCACACACACTACAGCGCTGTCTGTCTGTAAGTACACTACTTGCAAACAACTCACCTCCATCCCCTGCTGCCGCCCAACCATGGCCACGATCCCTATCCCAACCGTCGCCTCTGCTGATTCAGCTGTGGCTGCATCTGCAGTCATGTTCTCGTTGTGCTCCACCGCTTTTGTTTTCTGCAACCTTGTCTACCCGCAACGGCTGCATCTGTCCTGGCTGGAGCCGAAACGGTATGCTCCGCGCGTGTGATTGGCCAGCACGCCATGTTCCATTTTGCCATACCCCCCATATCGGGTTAGCGTTTTCTCCTCGCTCATCGCAATCGCAACCTCCATGCTTCAGGCTCACACTGGCCATCGACTAGCCTACTGCTAGACAATTCACCAGAGCCTCACTGGCGACGCCCTCCGCCTGAATATGATTGACGTGTCGACTGCGCTATCCCGCTACCAGACGCCCATGGCACCATTAGTGGTGCCATGCTGCTGGCGGCTGTAACCCCCCCCCCCTGGTCCCGCATCTGCAAGCTTTGCTCCAAGCACCTTGTGCGGCTTGCGCGCTTGTACGTCCAATTCCTGCTGCATCCGTAGCAAGCATGCCTTGTTGGCTCGCCTCGTATCTGCTATTGCAATTGCGACTATGCGCATGCTGGAGCGGCCACGCGAAATCAAACTCCCTCGATCCCTCGCCCACTCTCTAGTCGTCAGGAGCCGAGTGGGTAACCCCCCTCACGTGCCTTGTCCACTGGCACCAAGCAACCCCCACCTGTCGTCTTCCCTACCCGACAAAGTTTCGGTACATGCAATCTACCAGACACCTCACATACACAACACGAATGTGTTTTGCATACATGTCATACGATATTTGCGACTCGCCATCTCTAGTCTAAAATCCCGGGAACATGATCCGCGCCAATTGCGGGTACCTTGCATTGCCCACCACAAACATACACGAGATCTACACACAACCGCATCACATACGCGCCACAGCCGAAGCTCAATCACTGCAACTTGTCTGTCTAGTATGACTGCACTACCAGATCAAATGTCTCGAACCAGCGTCAAGCACGCAGGATGTTATTTTTGTACCGGTGCGTCGTCAATAATAGGGCTGCGCAATCATACTGAGGATATCTTGCGCTATCCCTATCCCCTGTCAAGACATAGGCAGCACAGCGGCCCAAGCCGGCCCTGATTCAGTGACAGATCGCGATGCAGTGGTTGCTGTATTCGAGCAAACTATTGGCCAATCACGTCAATCCTCACACGAACGTTATTCATCACACATGGCTGCCACGGTCCACCCTAACCGTCATCCGAGTCAGCCCCACTCTACCTCCGAATCCTAGCTTCGTCTTGCGCGCTGTCTGTGCAAACATGCAGCATCATGCCTGAAGACATGCCTTATCTATAGATGCACGTATCTATGTCAAGTCCTTGGCGTACGGCGTCCCATTGACTGTGGGGAGAAGCCACAAATCTGTTGTTTTTTTCACATTATAGCCACATCCCCAGTTTGATCTTGTTTGCATCAACAGCCACACAGCCATATAAGTTTCATGGCTATTTTGGGGCAGTGGTGAAACGTACGAAAACTCTATATGTGTATGTATGCCTCTCAAGTGGCACATGAAAACCACTTGAGTATGGGAATGTCGTGTATACTCTTTGACTTCATTGATCAATGTCGCTCGCTAGCTTTTCATGCTTGTAGAATTAAATCATCTAGTGTATCATTAACAGTACTTTACACCTCATGCATCCTATCTTCCTTTCTCTTTCCAGCTCTGCTCAGCCAAAAGATACACGTGTGAATGGCCATGTCTTTATGTTGACATTTCTGCGTATGGAAACCTCACATAGACACGCAACCATTCTTACGTACGTTGTAAGCATGTAGATGCTAAAGACACTAACTACCCTTTTGAAGTAAATGACAAAGGCGCATGAAAAACACACAAAAGGCCGTCCCTCATCGGCGTTCCGACACAAGGAAAACATCTCCGTGACTTCCCTGGCTCAGACATTGCCGTCCAATCAGCACTCAGCACACAAACCCTCTTCTCCGCATTGCGGACCCTCGGTTTTCCTCCACATTCCGTGCCCGGCCCAATTCCGCCATGCCGCTCACATGCCGATGGAACCCATACTAAACCATTGCCCGAGGCTGCTGCCATGTTAAACCACATTTCTACAGAAACTCTGCATTCCTTTTCTACAATTATTCGAGGGGGCGCCTCTAGCAAAACATTCCTTCTTGGACAGTAGCTTTTCTTCGGTGTTCGCATACGTACTCGAACAAGATGCCTTCAATATCCCACACTCTCCGCACTGCGCGCACCTTTTCGCGAAGTACAACAAAGGTTATACCTGCCCATCAGTTAGTTGTCAACGTATTTCAGGGCAGCGATTGACTCCAATAGACATATCTCAACCTCTCGCGCTCCTTTTCTTCGTCTCTCCGCCGCAATGAGATCAACAAAGTGTATCCCAGCGCTGCAGCCGCCATCGAAGACATGCAGCCCAACAGTACACTGCTCTGCGGTGGATTCGGTCTCTCTGGTGTACCCGACACACTGATTGAGCAAGTCAAGAACACACCCAGAATCACCGGCCTGACTGCCGTCTCCAACAACGCCGGAGTCGTAGGAGGCGGTCTCGGCCTGCTCCTCGAAAGCAAGCAAGTCAAGAAGATGATTGCCAGTTACGTAGGCGAGAACAAGGTCCTCGAGCAAATGTACCTCACAGGAGAACTCGAGCTCGAACTCACACCGCAAGGCACTCTGGCCGAAAGATGTCGAGCAGGCGGTGCCGGCATCCCAGCCTTCTACACACCCGCCGCCTTTGGCACTGTTGTTCAAACCGGCGAACTAGCACTCAGACACAACAGCGACGGCAGCGTAGCCCAGTACTCGACCCCGCGCGACGTCAAAGTCTTCTCCGGCAAGTCGTACGTCATGGAAGAAAGCATAAAAGGCGACTATGCCTTCATCAAAGCCTACAAAGCCGACCGCCTGGGTAACGTGCAATTCCGCTTCTCCGCCCAAAACTTCAACGGCGCAATGGCCCGCAACGCCACCACCACCATCGTCGAAGCCGAGCACATCGTCGATGTCGGCGATATCCCCCCCAACGCCGTCCACGTCCCCGGCATCTACATCGACCGCGTCATCCAGTCCACCGCCGAGAAGAAAATCGAAAAAGTAGTAAACGCAAAGGATCCCTCCGAGGCCATGGCTAGTCTGGGTAAGCGCGACCGCATCGTCCGCCGCGCAGCCAAAGAATTCAAAAACGGCATGTATGCAAACTTGGGTATCGGCATGCCCATGCTCGCCCCTTCTTTCGTAGACGCCAGCGTAGAAGTCCAGCTTCAGTCTGAAAACGGTATCCTGGGCCTCGGTCCTTACCCGGCAAAGGGACAAGAAGACCCCGATCTCATCAACGCGGGTAAAGAAACAGTAACCTTGGCTCCCGGTGCCTCGTGCTTTGGCTCCGAGGAATCATTCGGTATGATACGTGCGGGCAAGATCGATCTTACTATCTTGGGTGCGATGCAAGTTTCGGCGAGAGGTGACCTGGCGAATTGGATGTTGCCGGGCAAAGTTAAAGGGTTTGGAGGCGCAATGGATCTCGTGTCGAATCCTGAAAAGACAAAGGTGGTGGTTACCATGGAGCATACGGATAAAAAGGGCAGACCGAAGATTTTGAAGCAGTGCGAGTTTCCGCTTACGGGCAAGGCGTGTGTTAGTAGGATTATTACCGAGTTGGTGAGTTTCGACCCCTTTTTCCCTGGTAAAATATTAGTTACTGACCATGTGCTTAGTGCGTATTCGACGTCGACTTTACAGAAGGTCTCACGCTGGTTGAACTCGCTGATGGAGTTACGGTCGACGAGATTCGAGAGAAGACTGGTGCTGAGTTTAAGGAGGCGGCGGAGATTAAGCCCATGTTGTAAATGCCTTGTATATTCTTGAACCAAACGAAAGAAGAAAAGAAAAAGAGATAAAGAGAGAAGAAGAGGAAAAAGAATACCATGTTGATGATCGAGCTTTACAAAAAATTATATTTTTACCCTGTGATTTATACATGTCCCCGCATGTTATACGCTCAGAGAAAGACACCTACCATGTCTATTCACAGAAGAAGAAGAAAAAAACAAGAGATTCTACAATAAAGAAATGAACGATTGATAAACTCCCCTCTTTTAACCACGAAAAAACAACAAAAATAACAACAACAACAACACGAAACACGCACACTTCCACTTCCCCCCAACCATTCAGCCACTCACAAAACTAAACGAAAACACATCAGACACCAACCCCCCTCAATCCGTCCTCGTCTTCGCACTCCCACTCGCCCCATGAATCTCCGGATCATAATCCTCGCCCCTAACCCTCGCCGCCCTAACCCTCGCCTCCTTCGCCTCCTCATCCCCATTCTCCGTCTCATCAATGCCCACCTCCCTCCTACGCTGCCTCTCCCAATCCTCGCCCTCATCCTCACTATCACTCTCCTCCTCCTCCTCCTCGCGCACAACCCCGTATCTCGCATCTTCACCCCCAGAAGCCTCAGGATCCTTGATGAAATTATCGATGATCCAGTATTGCAAGGCGTTCATGATGAGCGGGAAGACAAACATGACAAAGGCGATTTGCAGGGCGGTGTTGCCTTCGGTCCAGCGGAGGGCCCAGTCGCCGATCCAGGCGATCCAAGGTAGGAGGGCGAAGAGGACGAGGACGCAGAGTTTCATGCCGATGAGGCCGAGGAAGTAGATGATGGATTGTTTGAGCCACCAGGTTGCTCGCGGGGGATGCCCGTAATTGCCTGAGCGGATGGATTCGGGGGGGTTGGCGAGCGGGGTGAGGGAGAAGGCTTTATGGAGGAGGCGGAGGAGGAGGACAAGAATGGGGATGCCGATTGTAGTCTGTATGTGTTGGTTAGTTTATGAGGAAAGGGAAAGGACGGGAGAGGACTTACGTCAATAGCGAGGTTCAAGAGGTAGAATGAACATGGGTTTGGCTGGTCGCCCTCGCTGTCTTTGCTGACTAGGTGCGTTGTAGTGGCTGGTGAGACATTGGCTACGTCGAATTTGCCAGAGGAGAGCATCGACATGAGGATGTTCGCGAGATGGAGTAGGACCGAGCCAAAGACTTGCTTGGATACGTCGAAGAACCAGATCTTGAGCGGTCGGCGGGGATGTTCGCGCATCCGCTTGACGGCGAGCGAGGAGACAGCAAGAAGTCCTAGAGCTGCTTGTACTAGCAAGGCAAAATCTCCAAGGAGATTGCACTCGCCATTTCCAGATTCGCCGTCCATTGGGTTGCCTTGTGCAGCGGCTTGCTTTTCAGGTTCTCCCGTTGCCAGAGGTTTCGTGTCTGGCGCGGCAGATGTGGGCTTGTGTACGTTCTCGGGCGCAGCTTCTTCGTTGTTCGCGTTCGCGTCGTCGTCGTCTGTAACCGCAGCACTGGTGGTCGCTGGTGCAGGGTCGGTGGGTTTAGCTGGTTGCTCTGTCTTCACAGGTTCTGGCTCGACGCCATCTATGCCCATAAGCTCGGTCTCGAACACTGTGGTTGCGCCTTGGTTAGCTCATCGTTCTAGCAAATGAGGAAAAAAGAAACATCTCAGCCACACAAAACGTACCAAGTGTTGATCCGGCCGGAATGACATCGATGGCATGGTTCCCATATGCCAGCTCCGGCGGTATCGTCAACTTCCTGCCCTCTCCAATACACATATCCAGCAGCCCCTGATCCCAGCCCTTGATCACCTGGCCCCTTCCAATCGTAAACCTAAATGGTCTTCCAGAATCATAGCTCGAGTCGAACTTCGTGCCGTCGACCAGCGTGCCCTTGTACATCATGGAAACCTTGTCTCCATTTTTTGTTTTGCGCGTGCATTCCACTGGTCGTGTGACTTCGATCTTGAGATCTGCTGCCAGTGCGAGCGAGGGCAGCAGCGCCAGTCGGAGCGCGAGAAGCGCACTGAGGGGCCGCATGACAGCGGCGGGAGAGAGGAAGGTAGAGAAGAAAGGGTGTGGTGCCCGCGCAGTTCGGAAAGTACAAGGCGGTCGCTGATGTTTCCCGTGACAAGAAAAAAACCACAAAGCCGCAAGCTATTCGTCGGCGGCAAGACAAGGTATGGGTAAGCAGAGACGTTTGTGCACTCTCAGCCACGAATCGATGCTGATTGAGGTCGGTCCTTCGGGTGAACGTGTCAAGGGTGAAACACCGTCCGTGTGGCGCGCTGCCAATTTGGATGCAGCAGCTGCAATAGCAACAGGAGGGGGATAACTGGCGCTCAACACCAGACTTGGTGGTGGGTGTGCTGGCTCCTGACGTGCATGACACCTCCTCGTGAGGTAAGTCGAGTTAGGGTCCAATGGGCAAGGGTGCGCCTAGAGCCCGTGGCGGCTCAAGTGGCGATCATTACGATGGTGTGCATGCCGGACTGATTGGCTGCTGGGGCTGGGCCCCAATGACTACACATGGAAGCACGACATGGGGCACTAGGGTTCTATCGGAATGGGATTTGCGTTTTAGCTAGTATGTAGATTGGTTATGAAATACCGCCGAGGGATTTACATATACAGCGCTCACGTGCACAACATGCGAAGACGATATGCGGATGATGATACAAAGCGAATGTCGTCGCCTCCTCCTCCCAACCCATCAAATTACTTGCAAAACGCCACTGATGCTACAAAGAAAAAACGACGCGGTTCAAAGGGACAAATTAGGGAATCCCCTCAGCATATTGCTGGAGGGTTTGGCAATGGTTGCTAGATGCATGCCTACTACTCGTGGTCCTCTGGCCGCTTCAATGGACTCGCCCTTGCTGGACTGTCCACTAATGCGGCTCCATTCACACCAGGCGCAAGCTGAAGACTGGTGCGCACTATGCTTTGCCCTGGCCGTACTACCACGCTGCCTCTTCTGTCGCGCTCCAGAGGGTCTACTGTATTCACCGCCGCATACTCGCTCTGGTTCTGCAGATGGGCATTCATGAGCGCCTCCTCCCTCATCTTCTTAAACTTCATGTAGTTGTATGCGGCGATGCTGCCAATAGTAACGACAAGCCCAGTCAGGTTGATGGGCGTAAGCGGATCCTTGAAAACGAGATTTGCGGTTCCAATGGTAACCACCTCCTTGAAAATGCCACAAATGCTAAGGGTAACGACCGAAGTCCGCTTCAGCAGAGCAAACTCGGATGCGGTCATGAGAAAGGCCAGGACTCCCGGGAATAAAAGAATGCCAATGCCGAGAGCAGTGCCCTTTGTTTCGAATAGGTGTGAAAGGCCCTCCAAAAGCGCGGGGAAGCCTTCCACGGGTATCGCGAGAATGAATATGCTGAGGAACATGACAGGCGCAAGGAAGAAGATGGAGGAAAATGGGTTGGCCGTGGCGGGATTGCGCAAGAGCAGTATCTGGGTCAGGGACCAACGGAAGCCCGACGAGCACGCTGATACCATGACGAGAATGAAGCCGAGCGTGTGAAAGGCAGCTTCACCAGCTACCATCATCACGACACCAGCAGTCATGATGAGAATGATGAAGACCAGTCTCCATGACGGTTGTTCAAGACGGAAGAGGAATGCGAAGACGAGGACAAAACCTAGTGCAGATGACTTGCACATTGCTGTTCATATTAGCCGTCTTTTTTCCTAAACAGTGGCGCATGCGAGCACTTACTGAAAAAGGTTAATGAGATGAACTTCAAGCTCGTATTACCCAAGCCAATGTCCATGCCAGTAGCTGCACCACAGGGTCCAAGCCTGCTAAAGTAGAACCACTTGGTCATGAGCGGCTTCTTTGGGTCCAGCGGCTCGGCACGCCCTCTGGCGCCATGCGGGTTAAGGGAGTCATGTCTTGGTCGAAAGGAGGGTATGAGAAACAAAACGAGCGACGCGAGAGTAAACTGCACAATCATGTGCAGGCATGTGGTGAACAAAGGAAATGGGAAGATATTCTTGGCCTCGCCGTCGTCCTTGGCCTCCTTGAACATCCATTTGTTGTAGACGGAAATGGATATGGAGAAGAGATACCTGGAATAGGGTCAGTTTCACATTCAGTCTTGTGTATCTGCTGCGGTCGCGTGCTTACCACAGACCAATGAGGACGGCATTGATGAGCATGGATTTGAGGAGATTTTGGTCGGCAATTTTCTTCTCCTCCTTTGTGTACGTGTCGTCAGGAACAATGCGCTGGTCAAGCAGGGTGTTCCTCCTCTTTCTTCTCCGGCGCCTGCGCCTGTCTCTCTTGGTGAGGCCCGTCTCCTCGTCATCCTCGAGCCCGTCTGCGCTCATATCGTCGGTGTCGTGTTCGTCGCTGTCACTCAGGGAGTCTGAGTCTGAGCGGTCTGCGCCCGACGACTCTGGACCTTCTTCGGCAATGTGGTCCGAAGGGCGGCGGCGGTGCTTCTTAGAGTCTGTTCTGGTGGGTAGGGTAGCGCCGGCGAGGGAGGAGGAGCGTCGTCGAGCAGCGGCGTGGTCATCCGTCATGGTAGGGACGGGTGGGTGGATAAGCGTGGCGATTTGAGTGCGTTGGGGGACCCTGGGGCCTTCATCCGAATCGATGTCGGAGAGGGAGCTGTTGGAAGGGAGAGAGGGCAGGGTCCTCAGCGGGAACTCGTTCCCCGGACTAAGCAGCGGGCCTTGTGGTGCAACCGAGTCTTGTAGCTGCAGCCAGCGAGTGATGCGGGTCTGCTCTGAAGTCATGCTGCGAGGCGGCGCTGTGCTGATTCGCCTTGGCCCTTCACCGCCAAGGACAGGAGAGGCTCTAGTTTCCAGCTTGCGGGCCACGGGCTAGCATCAGGGGCTGGTGCGGGGCGGTGCGTCAAGGAGATGCTTCAGAGCAACAGAAACAATGCAGGTACGCGAATTGTATACCAGATACACACTCATCCGTACACGCGTAATGTTGTATATATTCGGTCGTCTGCTACAAGTACGACCGCCTCCCTGTTGCTGCAGCGCCGCAAATTGCTGCCCACAGACACCGGGGCAGGCGTGGTGCGGCAGGATGACGGCCAATCACTACCACGTGTCATCCTACACGCGATGACTGCATTGGCGGGGAAGCACGCGGGAGACGATCGACTGCGTCATGTGACGATGTGTGTGGTCTATATAGAGTCTAGCCTTTGAGACATTGCTGCGGATCTGAGCTGGGCGCCGGGCTACTGCACGCGAGCAATACTCACGCGTAATACATGTCTGCCCAAAAACCTGCCCCTGCCATAGTTTGGAGCAGAGGAATAAAAAACTTGTTTGAAACAAGCGCGCCTCCATGTAAAGCGTTACAGTCGTCAGTTTCCCTTCCAAAAATAAACAACATGTAGTAAGCAATCCAAGACCGCACACGTGCTGAGCAAGCATGTCTTAATGTTTCCATTTTTCTTCAAATAGTCCGTCTTGCATGCATGGCAGTGCCTACAGGCCAAGTGTGCGCCAACCATGCTATGCATACCATGAAATACACGCCCAAAGGATATCCAAACTCAAACGCCATCGTATGCAAAACATAACAACAAGTAAGCATTAGTGCCCGCTGCACACCCATGGCTATATGGCTGCAGGCGGCACAACTGGCGCTGGCGGCAGCTGCTCAATCTGACGGATCAAGAAGCTCTTCTCGTCGATAAACTGCTCATCTTCTGTTCGGTCTTCGAGGAAGGAAGGAAGGAAGCGTAGCAGCTTATCCCGGTTGCTGATCAGGATACGTTGTACTGCAACGGACTTGTTAGGGTTGGCAACAAAAACCTATCATTGTAAGCGTTGGATCCAAGCAACTGCAACCCTGACACTGCTCACCTTGAAGACGTGGAAACCCTCGTAGTTGATCATTTTCCTGTCGTCTCGCAATAGCTTCATGATGATCTTGAGATGCTCGCCAGAGTCGACGTATTGGGTCATGACGTTGTAATTGGCTCGGTCTAGCAGAATCTCGCCCAGTAACTTGATAGATTGACGCTTTGTTACGTAGCTTTCCGACTGGACCAACATTGTGTTGTACTTTGAGAAAAAAGCGTCGAAATTGGTCTGTAGGAACGTAGCTACCAATGGCTTGTGTTTGGTCAGGATTTCCTGTCAATGTGTCAATCACCTGTCCAAGGATCCTCAGACCATCCGTTCTTACCCTGAACGTATTGAATGCGTCTGCGCTGACTTCAAATGCTCCCTTGTCTATCCATCCAAAGAACTTCCAGAACACACCGTTGCCAGATGATGGTAGATCGGGGTTGACACTGCCCAGGTCAAGTGTCTTTCCGTCCTCCATTGGCTCGTCGTAGAGAAGCAGCGCAGCAATTGCATCATATTTAAGCGCCTCGCGCAGGATCCCGCCACATGGCATAGCACTCTCTCGCCTATCGTAGCCCCGACATAGCGCTATTATGATATCCGGTCTGTATGCGACAACATGCTCCAAGACTTGCGGGGTTGGCTGGCCAGCGGGCTTGTAGCGGAATGCGGTCGAGAAGATGACTTGTGCGTCCTTTCGCGACTCGAACGGGAGCTTATGTATGTTTATAGCCAGGGCATAGAGCAGGTCTTCGTTGAGTATATTTGTGAGGAGCTGGAAGACGGCCTCTGGGTTGACTTCGGTATCTGTTGCATGTGTCAGCGCTGTAGAGACTTGTGCACATGGCACAACCACAGAAAGGCGAACCATACCAGGCGTGCCCTGAAGCCGGACTTTCATCTGCTGCAGGTCGAGCGCAAGACCCTCCTCCAGCTGTCACGTGTTAGCCATGTTTTGCAGGCACCTCGACGCCGCCACATGGTCGCACCTTGGGATTGGGCTTGTCCTCCTGCCCAAGCCGCAGTGTGAGCTCCTTGATTGATCTCGTCAACTCAAGGTTGTTCTTCTGTTTGTTCCGGAAGAGGAAAGCCATGTTGAGCGGTCTGCCAGGCTTTCCAGGGCGAGGGTCGATGTGGGATAGCGGCGACGACGTGTGGGGTTGCAACTTGGGGCCAGGGCCGAGAAGGTTCTATCTTGACGGCGACGACATGCAGGCGGGATGGAATGAAGTTTATCCTGACACAGCGGGGGGTTTGATGTAAGTAGGGGACGCCAGCACGTTTTGTTGTTCTGCCAGTGTTTTGCTGTACTGACGCTGTTGGCGGTTGCTTGTGAATGGTCCGAGGGTCAGCCCTGCAGTCAGTGCTAGCGCCCGCCTGCCGGGCTTTCTTCCACGTCCGTACTTCCACTCGCCCACCCATTTCAGTGCCCTTTAATCGAACCCAGCATGATACGGCGCGCGGCTACAGAGGGGCACTGATTGCATCGCCTGGAATTTTTGACTATTTCTATGTAATGACGTATGACCTCGTCTTAGCACCAAAGCTGCGGTAATTGCCTCGTACACGCGGAATTCCCCCGCACGATTCCCACCCATTATGTCACGTGTATGCCTTGTGCACTTCATAGAGGCGCTTTCACTGCGCAAAATATGCATGCTCGAGAACCTGGTTCCAGAATTAGCTTTGCTTGTGTGACTGATCTACCAGGCGTACCTTTGATGCGCCTATCCTTGTGCCACTCTCGTACCTGACCAGGCTGCCTACAAGGTCGCGTTCTACTTCAGATAGGTCAGGTAACAACTGAGACCACTCTTGTGCTGGGTACTCGTAGAACTGCACCTTGCCCCAGTCGCGGAAACCCGCTGCTTCCTACTATACTCAGTAAAAGCCTACGCGATTGTAATAATGTGTGAACTTACCGGCCAAACATCCAAATTTGGTGTTCCCAGCTTCTTAAACACACTTTGGATCAACGCCAAGTCACTTCCTAGCTCTCCGGAATCGAATAGTGTCTCGTGACCAGGAGTGAGTGCTTCCGCCACCGTGCAGCCGGCAGCCCATAGGTCCAGGCTGCAATCATACTTTTGATTACCGAACAAAAGTTCCGGGGGTCGATAACAGGTGGTGCCAACGTCGGTGATCTTTGAGTCTGCGGGTTCTGCGTCCGGCACTCCACGCGCCCAAGCAATGCCAAAATCAGACAGATATGCAGGGCCGTCCAGAGACTTGAGAAGGATGTTGGAAGGTTTGACGTCGCGATGTATAATGCCTTTGCTGTGAATGAAGGCTAGACCAGTAAAGAGGTCCTTGATGCACGACTTGATTTGACTCTTTGACAACTTCTTGTCACTTAGCAGATCACTAAAGTCGTAGCGCATAAAAGGAAAGACAAGAACAAACTGACTTCCGTTCTCACGGAAAGTGTCTAGTAGTGGGATGATGCGGTCTGAAGCTGCAAGGCTGAGGATGCTGGCTTCCCGTTTCGAGTCGTGGGGTGGTTCCATAACTGAAGGCGTCGTGATTTTGAGCGCGACCAGTCTGCTCTTTGCAGGTGAGTCTACTGGAAAGAAGCCGTCATTGCCCAATGCGGGTGCTTTGTAGACGACAGAGAAGAGGCCTTCACGGTGGTAGACGGCATTGTGATATTTCCCAATAGGTTTGCCGCCTGGGGTTGGAACGTAGTCCTCATCCTGTCACAAGAATTAGTGCATGTCGGGATGATTGTGATGTGCGATGCAACCTCTAGTGTGGGAAACTCAAGTGATGGCCGCGGAAGGCACATCACCTTGTCATTGCACTGCCGGTCATAGTCGTCCTGGAAAAGCATTAGAAATTCAACGTCGAGATGCAAGAGGCGTGGTTTCTACCAAGGAGTGCGCTGCATCATAAAAAGCTGCCTCGTCTCTAGTCGCTTCTTTACGGGCATCGGCTGCGGATAGCGATGGGTTGGACGATTGGTAGGCAGATGTTCTGGCACGGGATTAGCTACGGCGACAAGAAAAGATCAGACTCTGGCGAATGGCAGGCAAGCAAAGGCGTGCAATTTCTCAGCAAATAGCAGGAGAGGGAGTGCATCCAAGCATCGAGACATGGATCAGGGTCAGGCCCTGCCGAGCAATAGCTTAAGTGTCCTAGCAGGATTGTCTAGCGCGACAATGGAGACATTTTACCTGCATTTTAGTGACAGCCAACAGGCGCGTCGAAAAGCCGAGGCGCGATCGCCAGTCGGACGAAGCCATGTGTTGGGAGGGATGTGAAGGGAGATGAGTATCACGCAGCAGAAGGGAGATGGTGGTAGTATTAAGTAGTAGTGGTAGCAGTACTAGTTGTTGTTGTTGTTGTTGTTGTTGTTGTTGTCGTAGTAGTAGTGGTAGTAGAAATTGTACGAGTAATAGTACAGTATTAGTAGTGGTGGTGGCAGGCACGAGATGGGCCGAACAAGGGCATCAATGGTACCCAACTGTGTGCTGCTGGGACCCGCAGAAATAGAGCGGTGTAGGCAGCGCAGCCTTGATTGCGAGTGAGTATACAGCCAGCCATGGTGCCGCACATGAGTGTCAGGATGAATACAAGGCGTCTCGTCGTATGGTCGGCGGAAGGGCCGGCCGTGCTGGAGCTGGGGTGTGTGCATGTGTGCGCGTGGGTGAATGAATCGTTTCCAAGGTTACGTCAGAGCCCCGGCGCAACCGCGGCCTTGGGCGACTAGGCCCAAAGCGCAGAGTCCCAAGCCACCACGGCCAGCGCAGTCGTAGCCACATCCGCTCTCACGACACTTTGACAAGCTGCGACGGCTTGGAGTACATGTAAACTCGGCTGCTCCGCTGCTTCCCGGCTGCGCGCCTGTGCCCCCTCCTCGACGCCATGGAGCTCCAACGCAAAGAATACCCAGCATTGCTGGTAAGAGCACTCCCCCCAAGGCCCGTCAGGCCCTTAGCATCCGCTCACTCGATCCCCAGACATCGCTCTCTCCCGCGCAAGCCGTAGCGGTACTCGACAGTCGCATCAAGCATGTAGGCCAATTGAACACGCACATTGCCGACTGGCTGCAGGTGGGTTAGGCCCCGGCTACCCGCACACGACTCACGACTCACCACAAGCCCAGGAACGCCGTCGCGTGGAAGAGCAGTATGTCCAAGGCCTGCGCAAGCTCGCAAACAGACACCCTCCCGACGACTCGTCAGACCTCGGGTACGCTTCCCCCACCATCCGCACCTCTGCGCATGAATTGACCGTCAGACAGCATCTTTGCGACCCCATGGGAGAAGATCGTCATCGCGACCGAGAATGTCGCCCACTCCCACGCCCACCTTGCCGCCAAGATCGAGGCTGACGTCGAGCGACCCCTCCGCGACTTCACCAGCACCAACCGCGAAATCCAGGCCATGGCCAACATCCAGGGCAACCTCGCCGCCATTGCCAAGGACATTGACTCGGCCCAGAAGAAGCAGGCTAAACTTCGTGATAAGGGATCAAAGGCCAAAGCTTCTGCCGTTGCCGACGCCGTGCAGGACATTGAAAAGGCCGAGTTGCAGTGGGACTCGCAGGCGCCCTACGTTTTCGAACAGCTACAGGCCATTGACGAAACCCGGCTGAACCACCTCCGCGATGTTCTTACCCAGTTCCAGACGCACGAGGTGGACCAGGTCGAGCGCAGCAGGTCTTCGGCTGAGGAGACCCTCAATGCCATGCTCAACATTGAGACCGCCGACGAGATTCAAATGTGGGCGTTGAGGATGCGCAGCGGTGATGCCCGTCCCCCTTCGCGGAAACCGAGTAATACCCCAACGCCAGCAAGGAGCTTGGCACCACCTGCTTTGCCATCCTCCCCTACTGGAGCAGACGACAACAGGAGCCAGAAGAGCGCATCGGCGCAAGACAAACAAAGCTCAAACCCTCTGAAGCGAATCGGTACAGTTCTGGGCCGACGGAGACAGAGCACGCACCCATACGGACGCGCGGCATCACCAGACCGGAAATCATCAGCAAACATTGGTTCGGCTTTTAGTGGATTTGGCAAGGGGAAATCAAAGGACCGCGACAACCAGATCCCTACTTTGCCTCCAATGGCCGAACGTCCAACATCACCGTTGAGGAACTCTCAGCGACCCAGCACTTCCCAAGAATCGGATACTCCAAACCTCACCCAACAAGCCAGTTCCGAGCCCGCTCCCAACGGCACCGCACCCAAGTCATCCGAGGCAGAGAAGGAGACAGAAGCCCCCAATGCTGTCAATGGAACGTCATCTGTACAAGAGCCGATACCGGAGCTCAATGAGCCTGTACCAGCATCTACCACCACGGAAACACATACAGAACCAGGGAAAGACGCCGAAGGTTATTCTGTACCACCATCGGCTCTTGATGCCATCACAGAAGCAGAAAGGGAGGCCGGGTTGTAAGTACAGCATACACCTGAAACCCTTACAGAGCTGACAAAGTCCAGTGTGCAAAGCGAAGGAAACCCACCTCCTCAATTTAAGCTCGATATTAGAAACGCCCCAATCCAAGAAGAGGATGGTGATGCTGATGCGGCTACCGCGAACCTCGTCAACACGCTGCGTGCAGTAAGTACTTCTGGATGTCAAACCGACCAGCACTAACTTTAGAGCAGCAAGCCGCACAACCCAAGCGATCAAGCACACTGCGAGGGCGACGAGATGTCCGCAACACGATTTTTGTTCCTAGTCCGGCAACACCAGAACTTCAAAGCATAGGTGAAATGCCACCACTTTCAGGCGGTGATTCCGCCCCAGCTTCTGGGCCTACCTCTGCAACCTTTGCTCCTCCTCTTCCGCCACAACAGCCTTCGTCTCCAGCATTCAAACCTCCGCATCGCTCGTTGTTGTCGGATGACCATGCCCACTCAGATACTCAGTCTATCCGATCGGGCCGATCGCTAAGTAGCTCCGCTAGCACCACGGTAAAGCATCCGGACCTGCATGAACCAGGGCTCAATGCGTCACTAGTGGAGACTGTCAGCGCTTGGTTTGAGCAGGGTAATGTCACCAAGGCTATGGTAATCGGGCAGGTTGCGCTTGCATACAATCCTATTGATATTTCGGCCGGTCCATTCGGCACAGAGAGTATACGACTAGACAACTTTTCTGTGCTTGAAAAGGTAGCGCCCAACCCTGCCTTCATAGAGCAGGCACCAGATAACCCAGGAAACTACACTGTGGACCTGTCAAAGATTACAAAGACTTCCGTAGCCTTCCACTACCAACTCCACATCGAAGACGGCAACATTGCCTCTCTGCCCCCAATCATACTCCACCCAGTATGGAAACCAGAACCCACGCAAATGTCCGTCCTCCTCACCTACTCGCTCAACCCTAAATTCGAGCTCGGCTCCGCAACAAGCATCACCGTCCGCAACCTCGTCCTCGTCATCCGCCTCGAGCCCGGCTCAAAAACCACCGCCTGCCAATCCAAACCCACCGGCACCTTCTCCCGCGACAAAGCCCTCATCTACTGGCGCCTCGGCGACGTAACCCTCTCCAAAGACGCAGCCGCAAACGCCGTCCGCGCCCGCTTCTTCACCGACGGCCAGGCGAACGCGGGCAACACCGAGGCCCGCTGGGAAATCAGTGACGAGCAGTGTCTGGCCATGGGCAGCGGTCTCAATGTCAGTATGAGTCAGAGTGTGTCGCCCAAGAAGGATGATGTCGAGGACGATCCGTTTGCGGATGCTGATGAGAGCGAGAATGTGCCCGCTAGTCCGGTGGTCGAGTGGAAACCTGTGAGCGCGGTTAAGAAGATTATGAGTGGAACTTATTTGGGGGTTTGAAGAGGTGTAGTAGAGTGGAAGGGGATAGAGAGGGGTAAAGGGGTAAAGGGGTGGTTAATTGAAGTAATCAGAGGGATACAGATGGTGGGTTGACACGAGGAGTGAGATAGAGAGAGTGTGTGCACATTGTTCTGTTGATAGAGCTGATGCGCTTGAGTCTTTTTTTTGTTTCTTGGGGGTTTTTTCATAGCGTAACGTTTAACCGGACTTGAGAGGTCTGTCATATGTGTGTATTTACTCTCCTTTGCTCTTTTGTACTTTGTTGTTTCTTTTGTTCGATTCCCCCTTTTTTTGACTTCGATGTGTATAGATTTTCTAGGTGGAATTGAGATTGACAATATTATAGATGCGGAAGTTGAGTCTTTTCACTTATGTTGCATTGTGTTTGTTGCAAGAGAAGGTTCGTATTGTAAGTTTCCAAGATTATTTGGATTCGAACTTGTTACATGTTACTTTGCTATGCTTTGAAACTAACTGTGTACTCCTCTTCGAGTCTACACCAATCTCTCCTTTGAAGTTTGGAAAAAAGGGTGAGAAGAACAAGTGAGGGATTAGATTGAGATATCCCAGAGAAGCCAGAAATAATGTCATTGGCAATACAGGGATCAAAAGGTCTTGTACCTACCACGTATTTAAAAGATTCACGTTGCAATCAGCATATAGTTCTCCGCATGCATTCGAAGTTCTCGGTATCTCAGGATCACCACCCTAGTCGCATATGGGCTCCGGCGGAAGACAGGCAAAAAGGGATCCAGAATCTCTTTGCAGTAGGGGGTATTCGGGCACTGCATATAGACATCACTTACTACGCTGCTGTAGAAAAGAAAGAGTTGAATTAATACATAGATTCCATGATATCCTATCGGAGGTTATGAGTATAACTTACATTTTGGAATGAAGAAGAAGAAGCTCCGTATATCAGACGCCCGGGTTGCGTTTTTCCGAGCAAAAATAACGCCTCTAACACCATGTGCTGTGTGAACTTGGTCAGACACTCAGTCTAGTCGTCTGATGTCTCGTCTCAGACCGCGATCATTCGATACTCTTAGCAAGCGCCCATAAGCTGTCAAGCTTGGCGCGGCCAAGTGTCTCGCGAGCTTCACCAGCGGTCTCGCATACCCTTGAGCCCCATTTTCGGAAAGATCGCTCCTTGATCTCACCCTCGAAGATGAGCGTACACTTGTTGGACGAGTGGTCCTTTATATCCCCAGTGTCGGTGAGCGGTCTCAGCCATTGCGGATCCGAGGCTTGCTTCTCCATCTGGTTCTCTGTGGGTGGTCCATTCTCGTGCCACTTAATACGCTGGAGCATGAGCTTCTTGTACTTGTTGATTGCATACGCGCCTCCTTCAACTACAACCAGATTCAGGTCGGGATTGAACAGTGTAATTCCAGTGAGGGTATGTTCCTTGGCGTTGCTGTCGATCTGGAAGCGGTGCTTGCCATACGCCAGAGTATTGATTTTGAAGACACACATATATAGTCCCTTTTGTGCATCCTTTTCTTGGTTCGCAGCAAGCTTTGCTTGTTTTTCTTCTTTGGTCAACTTGCGCTCTTCGTTTGCTGTAACATGATCATCATGACGCTGCTGGATCTGTGATTCGACAAGCATCTCAACAGCCGTGGGATCCGCAATGGCCTGCTCTCCCATGACACGCATCATGTTACCGCGCTTGACCTTTGGTGGTGGTGGCGGTTCAAGACCAAGACGAATTTTAGCCTGGTGTTCTTTGAGGTCTGCAGCACGGCGCATCCTGCGTAGCTTCTGTGTTTCTTTGGTGGTAAGATACATGGGCTTAACTTGGACCAAGCGCTGATCTTGGGGCGCTTTAAGTAGCGGCGGATGCTGGACATATAGTGTTATGATGGAATCATCGGTGTCAACCTTGACTTTGGACGGGTCGTCGATGCAATCGTAGTTGGGCTCGACTAGGATACCCTCGTCCCACCATTCAATATCCGGAGGGGGCTGAACCAGGAATCCGCGTTCGCTATTTTCATCAAGACCAGCGCGGCGGGCTTGGATGGCGAGCGTCTTTTTAATCTCCTCGAGTCGCCGTTGTGCGCGTAGCTTCGAGGCCTGGTCGAGGTACTTTCCATGTTCGTTGAACGAGAGGACACGGGGGCCCCTCTTCTTGGCAAGGGCAGCAGTCTTGGGGTCAAAGTAGGGGTTCTCCAGCTCTTCGTCTTGCGGTTGTTTTTGGCTCATCATAGCGGCCTTGGGTTTCGCATCGACCTTGGGCGTTTCCGAGCGACGGTTGCCCAGGGTTGTCGCAAAGCGTGGGCCTGTGGAATCGGGGGCGGGGGGCTTGGCTGCTGCTGAGCCCGCCTTCAGCGCCTCCATCCTCGCCTTCATGGCTGCCAGTTTGTCCTGAACCGCGTCGCTTGCCCCAGCCGCCGGCGGTGGGGGGGTTGGAGAGGCAGCGGGCTTCGCGAATCGGGCTGCAATTTCAGCGGCCTTTGCTTTGGCTCTAGCCTTTGCAGCTTCGACAGCATCTGATGGTTTCGGGCGCTTCACATCGCTATTCGGGCCCTGCCCCTCGGGATAGGGGCGCTTCTCAGCCATGGTCATGGTGGGTAGTCGTGTGTGTCTGTGTATGGATGCGGAGTTTCGGGGGAGAGATTCTGTCTGGGAGGCGCAAGGCAGCCGCTGAGTCACTCGTCAGCCCGCTCGAAGCCGGTGAATTGGCCTGCTGGATTGGCGCGAAGAAGCACAAGGGGGTGCCTCGAGATGGGTGTTGAGTGGTAATGGTGATGGAAATGGTAGAAGCCAGTGGCTGCGGAGTGACGCGAAATGCACGCTGCGGCCTGGCTAGGTGTCTTGGCGTGCATGACCGCTAAACCCTGGGCGAACTTTTCTGGTCCCGAAAAAACTCCCCGCAAGTTTCGCGCTGCTGCGAACATCACTACCACCGCCTTTGCGCGCGCATTGCTTCGAATACAGGCGCTGCGGGCACTGAGGCGACGCCATGAATACCCATCAGCCAACTTCCTCGGCCATTAATGGCATCGAGTTTGGCTTTCTTACTACAAAAGATGTCAAGTCGCTCTCGGTGAAGCGCATCACCAACCCAACCACATTCGATTCGTTGCTTCACCCAGTGCCAGGTGGTCTGCACGATGCAGCACTCGGTGCTTTCCTCGACAATCCGTGAGCTTCATCCGGCAATTTAAGACCCCATTGTCTATGCTGACAGTCTCCAAGGTGCGGAACATGCGGTCTCACAAACTTCCTGGGTTGCCCTGGCCACTGCGGCCACATCGAACTCCCAGTACCTGTATACCACCTCACATTCATTGACCAGTTACTGCGACTGCTCCGAGGCAAGTGCGCATACTGCCATCAGCTCAAGTTCGCTCGAGTGCAGGTCAACGAGTTTGTCTCCAAGCTGCGCCTGATAAGATGCGGATTGGTACAAGAGGCAAATGACATGCACGAGCACATCAACCTTGAGAAGGGCAAGTCAAGCAAACGGACCGCCGACGATTCCGAAGATGAAGACAACGACCACGATGACATCATCTCACAGCGAAACAGCTATGTAAAGAAGTGCATGAAGCGAGCGGGCATCTCAAAGCATGATGCTAGGTCGGTGCGCGAAAAGAACGAAGCCATTTCCGACGCACGCCGACAGGTAGTCAAGGAATTCTACGCAGAGCTTGTCAAGCGCAGGACCTGTGGCAACTGCCAGGGCATTAGTCCTACGTACCGTAAAGACCGGGGCATCAAAATTTTCCGAAAGGCGCTTAGCCAGAAAGACAAGACCAAGATGGCCCAGGCGGAGAAGCGCATTCAAAATCCCCTCGATATTCTGGCCCGTCGAGACGCAAAGGCAAAGAAGCAGCATGTACATGCGGATGAGGGTGTGGCGGACCTAGATCCCGCCTCCGAAGAAGATGAGGACATCGACATGGAGGACATACAACAAACCGATGGCTCGCTCGTCGCCACAGAGGCACGCATGGCCCGGAAAGCGAAGACGGACGATACTTTGGAAGCCGCGCAAGAGTATGTGAACTCGACCGAAGTCAAGGCAGCCATGACTCTGCTCTTCGAAAGCGAGTCGGAGATGATGCGACTGCTTTACAGCCCATACGGATCAAAGTCCCTGGTGGATGTGAGCGCCGACATGTTCTTCACCCAAGCCATCATTGTCCCTCCCAACAAGTTCAGGCCTGAAGACAAGACGGGCGACTCCATTGCTGAGTCGTCCAAGAATAAGCTCTACAAGGGCATTCTAGAGGCTTGCGAAAGCATTCGTCAGATCAGCCAGGAGATGCAGGGCAAGCCCAATGAGCTAGGTTTCAGACAACGAAACTTTGATGACATGCAGACTCAGTTCGTGAACTTACAGGGCGCTGTAAACGCCCTCATCGATCGCGATGCCAACCCCGTACAAGGCCGTGGTGCGGTGACTAACGCCGATGGTATCAAACAAGGCCTCGAGAAGAAGGAAGGTCTTTTCCGGAAGAACATGATGGGCAAGCGTGTCAACTTTGCTGCACGAAGTGTCATTTCACCCGATCCGAACATCGAAACCAACGAGATTGGTGTCCCCCCAGTATTTGCGGTTAAGCTCACTTACCCTGAGCCGGTTACCAATCACAACTTTTACGACCTCAAGGAAGCAGTGCTCAATGGTCCAGACAAGTGGCCTGGAGCGCACGCCATTGAGAACGAATTCGGACAAATCATTTCGCTGAAGAAGAAGAATTACGAAGAGCGATTAGCCTTGGCCAACCAGCTACTCGCCCCATCCAATTCCTACTCTAACGGTGCCAAGAACAAGAAAGTACATCGCCATCTCAATAACGGTGATGTGGTGATTATGAATCGACAACCGACGCTGCACAAGCCCTCTATGATGGCGCACAGAGCACGTGTCTTGCCAGGAGAGAAGACAATTCGCATGCACTACGCTAATTGTAACACCTACAATGCCGACTTTGACGGTGATGAGATGAATATGCATTTCCCGCAGAATGAGCTTGCTCGCGCGGAGGCCATGACCATCGCGGACACTGATCACCAGTATTTGTCTGCAACCGCTGGAAAACCCTTGCGAGGTCTGATTCAAGATCATATTTCCATGGGAGTTTGGCTGTCCAACAAAGACACCTTCTTTACGAGAGACCAATACCACCAGCTACTCTACTCTTGTTTGCGGCCAGAGGACGGCCACACGACCTCGGGCAGGCTTGAGACTGTTGCGCCAGCTATCCTGAAGCCTCGACCAATGTGGACGGGTAAACAGATCATCACAACCGTCTTAAAGAACATCAAACCCGCAGAATACCAGAATCTTACACTTTCATCCAAGTCATCCACAAACGGCAAACTGTGGGGTGCACACTCCGAAGAGCAGTTCGTTATAGTCAAGGATGGCGCGCTTTTGACTGGCATCATGGACAAGGGCCAGATTGGACCTGCTGCTGGTGGTCTGATCAACGGCATCTATGAGGCATATGGCGAGACCATAGCTGGAAGGGCCTTGAGTATCATTGGACGGTTACTTACCAAGATGCTACACATGCGTGCATTCTCTTGTGGTGTTGAGGATCTTATCCTTACCGGACAAGGAGAGGAAGCAAGATTAGTAGAGCTCCGAAAAGCAGAAAAGATTGGATTCGAAGTAGCGTCCAAGTATGTTACTTTGAACGCCGAAAAGATCGACCCTACCAACCCAGAGCTACGGCGGCGACTTGAAGCAGTTTTGCGAGATGACACCAAGCAACACGGTCTCGATCTTCTCACGAACACTGCAAACAGCAAGATCTCTTCGGCAGTCACTGCGGCCGTTCTTCCTGACAAGCTCATCAAGGCGTTCCCCAAGAATCAAATGCAGGCCATGACAGGCTCTGGTGCCAAGGGTAGCATGGTCAACGCAAACCAGATTTCGTGCAATCTTGGCCAGCAAGTTCTTGAAGGCCGAAGAGTTCCCGTCATGATCAGTGGTAAAACGCTGCCGTGCTTCAAGCCCTTTGAAACCAGCGTCCGTGCTGGTGGTTACATTGTCAACCGTTTCTTGACTGGTGTCCGACCACAAGAGTACTATTTCCATATGATGGCTGGTCGAGAAGGTCTTATTGATACCGCTGTCAAGACTTCGCGTTCTGGTTACCTGCAACGATGTATCATCAAGGGTATGGAAGGCCTTCGCGTTGAATACGACACCTCGGTCCGCGATTCAGATGGCTCCATGGTTCAGTTCCTCTACGGAGAGGATGGACTCGATACGACAAAACAGAAATATCTCAACGACTTCAAGTTCCAGGCTCAGAACTTCTACTCTTTGGCTCAAGCCCTTCATACTGCAGAGGCCTACCCTCGTGTCTCCAGTGCTGAGGCTGCTGAGCATAACAAGAAGGCTACGAAGAAGGCGAAGAAGGGCGATATTGCAGCCATGGACCCCGTCACCGCAGTTTACACTCCCTCACGGCACAGCGGTAGTACTTCGGAAACATTTTTGCAGGCTAAGCGCGAGTACTGCGATAAAAACCCCGACAAGTTGCTCAAGAACAAGAAGAAGGATGAAGAAGGCGAGATTCTTAAGCGTACCTTTGAGCAGATGCTCGACCTCAAATACCTCCGATCGCTGGTTGAGCCTGGTGAGGCTGTTGGTGTTGTGGCTGGCCAGTCGATTGGTGAGCCTTCAACACAGATGACGCTGAACACTTTCCATTTGGCTGGTCACTCTGCAAAGAACGTCACTCTTGGTATCCCTCGTCTACGAGAAATCGTGATGACGGCTAGTGCGAACATCTCCACACCTTCAATGCAACTATATCCCCACTCTGAACTGTCAAAAGAGGATTGCGAAAAGTTTGCAAAGAGCATCACGCGTCTACCGCTTTCCGCTGTGCTTGACAAGGTCACCGTGACAGAGACTTTGGGCGCGGGTACGCAGTTCAGTCAGGCGAGAACCTACAAGATTCGTTTAGATTTCTACCCTGCAAAGGAGTACACCAAGGAGTATGCTATCAAGGTCCGTGACGTTGCCGAATCGATTGAGCAGAAATTCTGCCCTCGACTGCAGAAGATGGTTCGCGCCGATCTGAAGAAGAAGACCGCAAACAAGTCGCTCTCTACAGCAAGCTCAGCTAGTATTCCTACCATTGGCGAGAAGACTGGTAGGAGTGATGAGGCAACAGTTGAGGAATCTGAAGAAACTCTTCAGGCTGATCGAGAAGGCGGTGCTGAAGACGAAGACAGCGATGATGGCGAAGGCGACAATGACAACACCCATGCCAAGGATCGAGGCAGGCGTGAGGACAGTGTAGCTTATGAAGAGCCAGAGGAGGAAGAGCAAGCTGCCAATGCCAGACTCGACCGAGAAGACGAGATCAGCGAGGACGACGAGACATATGGCGGCAGCCCCAAGCCATCGCGCGCCACCACTCCCGATGCCGACTCAGACGACGAAGATGAGGAGATGATTGTTCCTACCGACGAGGCCTCGGACATTCGCCGTGACCGCATTTGCACCAAGAATGCTGATATTTTTGAATTTACTTTCGACGACCGCAAGGGCGCTTTCTGTGAGATTAGTTTTGAGTTCTCAGCTTCCACGGCGAAGCTTCTCATGCTTCACCACGTCGAGGATGCGGCCAACTTTTCCACCATCCATGTCATTCCTGGCATCACGGCCGCGCAGTTCTCGGCCCAATCGAAGGATGTCCCGGAGAATGTCATCAACACGGAGGGTTCCAATCTCATCGCCATGCGCGAATACGCTCACATCATCGACGTAAACCGCACCATGACCAACGACATTGTGGCCATGCTACATCTGTACGGTGTCGAAGCCGCACGTGCTACTATTGTGCGCGAAATGCACGCCGTCTTCTCTGGTCACGGTATCAGCGTCGACCAGCGCCATCTCAATCTCATTGCTGACACCATGACCAAGGGTGGAGGTTTCTCGCCTTTCAACCGCATCGGCATGAAGGGCAACGTGAGTCCGTTCATGAAGATGAGTTTCGAAACCACTGTCGGTTTCCTCAAGGATGCCGTCCTCGAGCATGACTGGGACGAGCTGAAGAATCCGAGTGCCAGGATTGTTGTCGGCAGACTGAGCACAGTTGGTACAGGTGCTTTTGACGTCCTTGCCCCTGTCAGGGTTCGCGACCCACTCAAGCAGGCAGTCGCAGAGGTCAACGATGTTCTCAACGGCGACGTGCGACAGAAGCGTGATTCAGACTCTGAAAGCGAGGATGAAGAAGAAGAGGAGGAGGATGAGGATGAGGATGAGGGTGGCGTGGAAGTGCAAATGCAGGATGTTGAAATGCAAGATGTGGATGAGGTCGAGGAGGAGGTTGTTCAGGAGGACCCCAAGAAGGAAAAGAAGAAGAAGAGTAAGAAGCACTAGTCACGGCCTGTAGGTGTTGATCTTTGCTGTATGTATGTTATTTGCCATGAGGTGTTTTTTTGTGCCATTTGAGGGTTAGCATAGGTTTTTGGCGTTTAATATTCCAAAAAAGGATGGTGGTGTAATGTTCCATCTAGTGAGTTTCGCACTTGCACAGTATCATAGATGGCGAAGAATAAAATAGCTTTCAACATTGCATGCTCCCCCTCCACTCTGGACTCGTGATGGATTTGGAACGCGTGTTACTTGGGGACAGCTCATCTCAAGACTTGTTGGACAGAAATGAAACGTGCATCAGGAGAGATAGTAGTGTATAGTTTACTTCATCCTACTACTAACTAAGAACAAAGTCATCAAATCCACAATCGAACTAACCCACCAGTCAAAAAACCCACCCGATCCAACCCCAGCTCTCCTCCTATGTACACCAAGCATCTCGTCTACACACGCACAAGCCTTCCACCACTAATCGGCACCTACACCGTCTCCCCGCACCCCCAATGGCGCGACATCCCTCCTCGACCCATAAGGCTGACTTGTTGGAAACCCCCCCCCCCCCCACATCAATGACGAACCCACCTCACTCCAGCCGCTTTCACGTCTTCCCCCGTACCCAACAAAGACTCGATCGAGTGATTATCGAGGCTATTCGGGGGACATCTCACTGCGCACATCGCTGCGTAGCAGTCAAAAGGAATTCCTCATAGCACATGTATATGTAAAGTACAGTATTCTTCAGCTGATACGCCCCCCCCCCTTTTGCTCAAATACACTGTATCCTGTCGAACAAAAATGAAAACAGACAATTGGGGGGCCTACGTTATCAACCCACGCATACTTCGTTACGCCCTACGCCCCTAGTATCAGAAAGAAGGCACAAACAAAACAGCCAGCCGTGATCGGAGCGTCCTCCTCGAGCTTGCGAGCACCGCATGTAGTCTGACGTTCCAGGCCAACCCCCCAAAATGCGGGGTAATAGGAAAAGTTGCATATGTACTGTGTGGATATAGTATCGGGCTGACAGGCGTCTCTGCGTTCGTTTTCCGCGAGTCAGCGAGAAAACGGGGGGAAGAGACGGGATTAGCGAGGTGAATAACGTTGGGGCATGGGAATGGGAAGGAGAGATCGAGCGATACTGTGTTGTTACTTTTTTTGGGCTAGGGGAAATGGGAGATAAGGTGGAGGCAGAGAGTTGGTTTGGTTGAGGGGGGATGGAGGGAGCTAGTGGGATGAGGGAAGTGGTATGACGATGAGTGGAACTTGGATAGTAGAGTGATTGTTGTAGTGGTTAACTTGTGAGTTTTGGAAACTGTTGTTAGGTGCACGAAGCGTTGTGTGGTCTAGATTTCTTCCTTTTTTCTTTTCTTTTCGTCTAGAAAGTAGTTCATATGTTGTGAACCAGAATGTCGTTTAATGGTATAGTAGTACCCGAGTTTCGGATTCGTATCCTTACGTTTGGGAGTTGGGTTGGGATTACCCAGGGACGGACGACCCGCGCGGGTTTGGCAGGTTGGTTCGTTACGAACCAGGTCCTCAACAAATCGAGCGAGTTTGAGCGATCGTTCCCAAAATGCCGAAGCCCAGTTTGTTCGTTCGCGCTTCGCTTACGTAGCCTTGTTGTCTTGGCTATATACACCTAGAATTAATAACCCACTTTTGCATGACCGCATGAAAGCAGACTATTTTTTTCTTCGGTCGCATAGAGTAAGAGAGAAGGCAAAGTGGCGTGGACATGGGTGGGTGCGACCGTAGCGCCAGATCCTTCCCGACATACCGCTCTGCATGCGAGGGAAAAGCTGATTGTCGAGGCATCTCGGTGATGGAAAGGCTGGCTTGCCGCGGTTCGTTGGGCTGACTTGCTCGGCAGCAGCTGAATGTGGATATCCCGATTTTTGCTCTCTTGTTGGTAGTCAAAAGTCATGTGATATAGGCAGTGCATAGAAACACAGCACAGCACAGCACAGCACAAGAGATAGGGAACAGAGATAGAGAAAGGGCCGAAGACAATTGGCCCTTTTGGCCTCTAATCCCAGATCCGAGTCGCAGTAGTTGAAAGATGCATGGGGCTGGAATAGGTAGGTGCCAATTATTCGCACGTCTTTTCGCAATGGGCAGTTAGGCCTCGACCCGGCATTCCCCCCTCTGACCCACGAGCCGAGATCCTACTACTTACTCCCCAAGAAAACTACACTTGTATGTAAAATAGGAGGGACTCCACTTTCACATGCAATCATGTTGCCTGTTGCCCTTTCCAATGGCTGGGCATAGGCCCTTGAATCGCAGACGCGGGAAACAAGGCAGCTCAACGATGTTCTCCACCAAATTGCAATGGCAGATGCACAGCGCCGTGGTGGCACTAAGTGCTGTACGGCCAGAGTACCCGTGGTGGCAACATATGACGGAGCAGGCGCCCGGATGCGAACAATGGCAAGGGGGTAGGCAGGCGCAAGGGAAGAAAACTGCGTGATAAGCCAAAGACCTTTCAATCATGTAAGGTGCGAGTTGCAAAGTAAGAGAAGATGAAGGAAGGCAAGGAAATGCTGCTTCTACTAATTTAGAACCGCATAGAGTTGCTATACCTGGTGTAAATCTCACGAGCAAGGGCAGGCAAGTACGCGTGGGGCCAGGGACATATGGGCCGACTTTTATCTGACGTCGCGTGCGGGTAGCCCGGCTGGGATTGGCCAGCGCGTTTTCGTTCGCCCTGTCTTTCACATGTCAAAAGGCGAGCAAGAGAGCCAGACAGACAGAGACAGAGCTCAAAGAATCCAGCCCCAAACACAACTTGCAGCGCTGCGACACGCAGCTCCTGAAAATGTTCAATTTGTGCAATGTCGCTTCGAACGTACAATTGGCCCCGGGATAAAAAGGGGATATGTAAGACCAACGGTGCAAGCAACAGGCTGCATCGGAGTTTCTTAACTTTGGGCCCTGTGTAACAGATGGCTTGCATTCGTCACTCTAACACTTACGCATACGCATCGGCACTTCTCTATCTTGCTCCTCTTTTCTCAACATTGCGCATGCGGATCCCGCGCCCACACAAAGAAGTGGCATCGAGCAATGGAGGGAAGGAAAAAAAAAACCGGGGCCATGAGAACACGGGCGTAGGGGGGATGCATTGGCCGTTGTTTTGGCATGCGCGTAGGCGTCAAGTTACAGTAGCGGATACGAAGGGGGACGTTGATAAAGAAGTGATTTGACGGATTGGTGGCTTCTATCGATAAGGGCACTTTCACATGCAATTGCACACCCGTACTCGTGCTCCCACCACATCCGCACACAAGCCACGCCGTTTTTAGCAAGGTCCCGCCAAACAAAGCTCAGTCACATCATAGTAGCGGCTGGGTCATTATAATAAGGCGAAGAGAAACCCCTTTGCAGGCTTTGCTTCACTTTATTTGTTCCTCTCTCCCTCTCTCTCCATTCCGTTCCCCCTCATTGCGGCTCAACAAGAACATAGCAAGCCCCCACCTTCACACCTCATCCTACACGGAAACCACTCCTCTCTCTCTCCTCCAGCCAATGGCACCACACGCAACTGACGACGGCAACATGGCAACCAACGGCGTTCCTCTCACCAACGGCGACGTGCCCACCTCCAGAGTCCTCTCGGTACGTCATACTATCCTCCCCCGTTGCGCCACCTTCCCACGCCACCACCCACACTAACACACCTCAGCACCTGAACTCGTACCCCGTCGTGCATGACAGCGTCGAAACATTCAAGACACATCCCTACGGCGAGCGCGCCCTCACCCTCGCCAGCAACACGTACAACAACGTCGTCGCGCCCCTGCACCCCTACCTGCGCACCCCTTACTCCTACATCTCGCCTTACCTCGCCCGCGCCGACCAGCTCGGCGACAGCGGCCTCTCGACCCTCGAGTCGCACCTCCCCATCGTCAAGGAAGACACACAGAAGCTCAAGCAGTATGCTTACTCGCCTGTCAACTATGTCCACGGCGCCTGGCAGGACGAGTACAACAAGACGCATTATAACAATGGCGTCTTGAAGATGGGTGTTGCCGCTGTTAGCTTTGAGCTGAGGATGATCAGCGATGCTTGTGATGTTGTGCTTGCTTACCTTAACAAGGGGAAGGAGCAGGCTAAGAAGAAGGCTGAGGAGGTTAAGCAGTAAGCTTTCTTGCGACAGAACTCGGGGAGGGCTAGTGAACTTGTACTTTTCCTGGCTATCTTCTTCTTCGTCTTTTTTTTTCTCTCGGATTTACACAAGTCTTTATGGGCTTGCGTGGTAGCTGGGCCTATTTCATGGGAAAAGCGAAAGCGTTTGATTTGGTTTTTATGTCGTTGGCGGAGACAGATGTTTGTTCGTCCATTTTACTGGAGCATATGTCCGTTTTGAGTGCAGGTAGATTGAGTAATAACTATGATATCCCTTTTTGAGAGACTAGAATAAGATGTCGAGGAAATGACATGGGTGCGATCGGTACTTCTGACATTTACCTTAATGCGATTCAAGCCTTGATCTGTCATCCCCATATGATAGCGTCAGTTTGCATTGAACTTTGGAAGCCAGTCACAGTACACATTCTCATTAGTTCAGCAGCATCGTAGCATCGCATCATCGTAGAACCGTTCGCTAGGGCAGTTGAAAAACGAAGAGGACATGGGAGTGGCACTACAACTATCCGCATCACCTAACGCACCACGTCAACACCCAACAACCAAAAAAAACAAGGCCAACGTGGAAACTCATGTGCATTTCATGAAGTTCGTGAATTGAGCCGGATGCCGGATTTTTCATGCTTTGATTATCAAGCCGATATACACGCCATGATGCCAGGCCGGATTTTGGGGTCCTGTCATCTTATGATATCCACCGACATGCTCATGCACAATCTTCCGTGCCAAATCATGCCCATCTGCGCCCAGCCGTGACCAAAAAGGGAAAGCTTAGAACTGTAAGGGAGTGAAGAACCATCGGTTCTTTCCGGACTGGTATCGCTCCTCGAATGCCTTCTTGACAGTCTTCTTGGCCTCCTCCCGTTGCGAGACCTCCTTGAATGTGTCGGCAGAGATGACGCCCTTGAGGTTCTCGAGCTCAATGGTGTAGCGGGTGGGCATGATGTGAGTGTCTGCTAGTGTTAGTGCCTGCTCCTCCGACCAGCCTCACATCCACATACAGTTGACCTGCTTGACGAAAGGCTTGACCTTGCTCTTCTTGGCCTGCTTGGTCTTTGACATGCGGCGGGTGACCTTGGATGGGTAGGTCTCGATACCGGCAACGAGGGCGTGGGGGAAGGGGTGCGACTTGGTGCCGTTGTCAAGGGGAGAAATGATCACACACTTCTTTCCGGCATAGCGGCCCCGGGTGATGATCTAGGCGGACTGTGAGTGAGTGCGATTGAGCGGGTTCGAGCGATTATAACGTACGACAACGCGTCCGACCTTGAGGCTAGAAATGGTATGTTAGCAGCTGTTCTGTCGCATATTGCAGATTTTCCCAGATGCAGGCATTGGCGCCCCGGACACCTGTAGACGAGCATCGCGGTGCGCCAATATGCATGCCGGGAGAAATCGTGCGTAGGATCGGGGAGGCACTCACAACTTCATTGTGGCTGTCGTCCGGGTTAGTGATGGGATACTTGGTCGTGGAGTTTGAGGTTGTCGTCAAAGCCAAAAAGCGCTGTGGGCGGTCTCGCTAGATCTTTTGGCCGGTGCCGCCACGCTAACCTGGCTAGCGGCGCTGCTGGTTGGCTGGCCCCACTCTTGCCTCTAGAAATCTCGCAGACCCGCCAAAAGTTTCGCGACGGCGACTCTGGACGACCTGGACACCGACGACAAGCACCATGAAGATCAAAGCCCTCAGCCGGTCGACGGCCTCGACACAGGCGCCTGGATCAAGTGTTTCCAAGGTCACCCGGAATCTCGATCCCAACCAGCACCCGTTCGAACGCGCACGAGAATATACAAGAGCTCTCAATGCGACAAAAGTCGAGCGCATGTTTGCGCAACCTTTTCTAGGCAGTTTCGAGCCCGGCCATGTCGATGGTGTATACTCTTTTGCAAAGGACCCGAACTCCCTCGAGCATTTCGCCAGTGGCAGTGGTGATGGCATTGTCAAAGTCTGGGATTTCACAAGCAGAGAGGAGAAATGGCAGGCACAAGCGCACGAGAACCTCGTCAAGGGCATGTGCTGGACGCAGGACAAGAGGCTGATAACTTGTGGTTCTGATCGTCAAATTCAAATGTTCGAACCTTATGCCCAGCCATCTAGGTCGCCGCCCAAAGCAACCTGGCACGGCAATTCAGCCTTTACATCCGTCACACACCATCGTGCATTGCCCACCTTTGCTGCCGGTTCTAGTGTCATTTCCATATACGATACATCGAGAACTTCTGGAGCTCCAGTATCAAGCCTCGTATGGCCATCGGTAAGTTCTGTCTTTTGACCAAATGTATGCCATGTACTAACTGCATAAAAGGCTATCGATACAATTACAGATGTGAAGTTCAATCAAGTCGAAACATCAATTCTAGCATCGTGCGCGACGGACAGAGCACTTATCCTATATGATGCACGCACAAATTCGCCTCTCCACCGCACTGTCCTTAATTTTGCGGCAAACTGCATTTCCTGGAACCCAATGGAAGCTTACAACTTTGCTGTTGCCTCGGAAGATCACAACGGATACATCTTCGACATGCGTAACATGAAGCGGGCTCTGCAAGTTCTGGTAGGTCCTTTGCTCAATTTGACCTTCATCAGAGAGCATTCACTGACACCAAACAGAAAGGACATGTGGCAGCAGTCATGTCGATTGAGTTCTCTCCCACTGGTGAGGAACTCATCACTGGCAGCTACGATAAGACTATCCGATTATGGGAGCGCCAAAAAGGCCATTCTCGCGATACTTATCATACAAAGCGGATGCAGCGCGTCTTCTCCGTGGCCTGGAGTCCCGACAACAACTACGTCCTCAGCGGATCTGATGACGGCAATGTTCGCTTATGGCGCGCAAGGGCATCCGAACGACGCGGCGTCAAGTCATTTGCCTTACGACAAAAACTTCAATATGAAGAAGCACTCATGGAGCGATACAAGCACATGCCAGAGATCAAGCGCATTCACAAGCATAGGCATCTTCCTAAGACAGTCAAGAAGGCTGGTGAGATCAAAAATGAGGAGCTCAAGTCTCTTAAGAGAAAGGAAGAAAATGAAAGGAGACATACGAAGAAGGGTGAGGTCAGGCGGAGGGCTGAGCGTGAAAAGATGATCCTAGCGCGAGAGCAATAAGGTATCGAGAAGGCAATCGTACTACACTTCCTGCATAGCGTTGGCGTTTTGGTATTTTGCACGAGACTCGGGAATTACATGATACCACACTGAGTGCATAAGGTATCTGAAAATAGATAAGAGTATATGGACAACAATGTTGAAATTTTCAACGTAATACTCAGATGCCTGTATCTAACGTAAATTTGAATACGAGATCGCGTCACCTAGGTATCCCGCTAAGGCACACCTATGCAGCTATGCGGCGATTGCAAACTTGTCGACAAGATCACGTTATGCCACTACTGCTCTTAAAAAGTATCACATCGTACAGGATCACCCGGTCACCAGCTTTGCTATCCTCGGCTTCTCAAAAATGGGAAGCGAAAACTCAAAATCACCATCTTGGTGGTTCTTCGACTTAGACGACACTCTCCATGAGTTCCGCAAAGCATCTTCCTCTACCGTCGACATAACACTACAACTTATCATCCAACAACAAAGCACCCAGCAGCCTACACCACAAGAAGACTCCGTCACATTCGCCGATCTAAAGGCAGCATACTCCAAAGTCCTCGAGGAAACCACATCCTCCGCATTCACAGACGGCAAAACAAGCCACGAGTACCGCGCTGAACGCTCCAAGCGCACACTGAATGCTCTCAATCTTTCTCCTACACCAGAGCAAACAACAGAGATACTCGCCATGTACGAAAAGACATTGATGCAGCATCTAATCCTAAAACCCGGTGCAATACCCTTACTCAAGTCGCTCAAGCAGCAAGGGAAACATGTAGCTATCGTTACTGAAGGACCCCAAGACGCCCAGCAACGGACTGTTGCTGCGTTAAGGCTAGAACCGCATTTTGATCACTTGATTACTACGAATGCGTTTGGAATGGCGAAGGTGGATGGGTTGTTTGAGAGGGCAATAGAGGTTTTGGGAGTTGAGGGGAGGGAGGTGGTTATGATGGGGGATAGTTGGGATCGAGATGCGGTGCCTGCGGGGAAAGTGGGGATAAGGTGTGTTTGGCATGCCGAGGGGAGTGGGGAGAAGGAGAGGATTGTTGAGTTTGGGGGGGAGGGGGAGGAGAGGGTGGTTGTTGTGGATTCGTTGGAGAAGTTGCGGGGGATGGTGGAGGGTGTGTAATGTGGTGAGAAAGAGAGCTGAGGAAGCAGTGATATGTTGAATACACTTCGATACTTTGTTGCGTGTAAGTTAGAAAATGAGATAGATTCGTGTAGGTTTAAAAGCGTGCCTGACTGTATTGTTACGATATCAGCATCGGAGTAGTGTTGCCCAACTGACTAGTAAAGGCTGACGACAATCTCGAACGTACATAAAGCTTGCAAAATCCCAGCATTTATGCTACTACAACTTTTCTTAACTTTTCTTCTTAAGAATACCTGTTGTGCCATGTGAAACGTGTGAGCAAATCGAGGTTGTTAAATCTCCTCTATTTCTCCCTTTTCCACTTATTCCACCTAAAACCTCGTATTTTTCAGACTTGGATACTCTTCTCCATTCTGAGCCTCCTGGATACCCGGTGCGTAAGTGGGAGAAGGGTGGCGGTCGAGGGGAGGTTGCGGAATGATTTGTATGCGGCCATGCGATATATCACACAAGACGCGGAGTGAGAATATACTACCAGTCACACTTCACTCTACATTTCAATTAACTGTAGTGAAGTAAGGATACGGGTAAGGGTATGGCTAGGACTAGTACTGCAAACGGATCGCAGGAGGACCGTGCAGCAAGAACAAGCGAAGTGCACGACGTGGAAATCAATTCCGGATAGCAACGTAACACAGCACAGATTCTTATTTGAGAATATTACAGAGGAACACTAAGCTTTGTCGAATACGAATTATTAATCTAAGACCTGCATACTAGCTCGCCACACACCCGGCTTTTGCACAAAAGCATGGCTTTAGTTACGGCACCCCGCTATGTCGGCGTGCAGTTTGCGTTCCTTCTTCAGCTCCCCGGGATAAGGATGCAGGTCACTACCTATGAACTTGTACACCGTCTGCGATTCATGCAGCTGAGCCAGGACAAGGACAAATAAGTGGTACGGTTAGGATTAACCGGAAAAGTGGTTAGTCGTCGGCATAGCTTGAGGAATGGTCCTCTTATCTCCTGCACCTGTCATGCTACCCTTTCTTTCTCCCCTGTGTTCCTTAACCTGGATTGCAGGTAGCCCTTACCACCCCCCATGATTCTCATTCCCATCATCGTCTGGCTGTTATGCGCCGTGCATGGGTCATGGACAGATTCGGATGACTTGAAGCAAGTCGTCTTGGAGTTGCATCCACTACTATCGAAGGATGCTGTTATCACGTTCCCTTGGGATGCGCGCTGGGACGATTTACAAATTCGCGGGTCTTCTCCACGCATCTCCCCAAATTACAATGTAGTCGTCGAAGTAGCAACCGAAGCCGATGTACAGACAATAATTTCCCTTGCTAATCGATTCAATGTCCCGTTCTTGGCTATCTCCGGTGGGCATGGGTGGACTACATCGCTGAATGAGCTGCCGTATGGCATTCAAATCAACATGAGAAAGCTCAATACCACGACACTCAGCCAGGATGGCAAGACGGCGATAGTTGGCGGTGGTACAAAGCAGTATGAGATAACCCGTTCTCTCTTCGCCTTGGGCAAATACGCTGGTAGGTATAATCCCGTGTCTTAAGGTTTTGGTCAAGTGGCTTGGTAAGCTAATCGTAAACTGCTGATAGTCACTGGACTTTCGAATTGTGTTTCAGTAGCAGGCCCATTATTAGGGGGCGGCCACAGCCTACTCCAAGGTCAGTATGGCTACTCTGTTGATGGCCTTGTTTCTGCACGAGTAGTTCTCGCCAATAGCGAAGTTATCGAAGCCTCTCGAACCCAGAATGCCGACCTATTCTGGGCACTGCAAGGTGCTGGTCACAACTTTGGCATCCTTACTAGCCTTGAAGTAAAGACCTACGATATCCCATCCGACTGGACAGTTTATACTCTGATATTCTCGTCGGAGAAACTTGAGGCATTGTTTAGTTTGATCAACGACTTTGAGGATCCAACAACCGAGCGTCCGGCAAAACTAGCACTAACCGGAGTGTTTATAAGACTTCCCGCTGTGGACCCAATCAACGTAGGTTATATTCTAATACCATGAAGATGACGTAGCTAACTGCTCCCAAGCCTGTCGTCTTATACACTGTCGCATATGAGGGCTCACAAGCACAGGCTGAGCCATATGCTGCACGTTTCATAGCTCTTGGCACTATCCTTACCAAGGTCGATACTGTCAACTATGTCGAACTATATACAGTGACTGGAAACAATCTCACCAGTCAAGCCTGTACACAGAATGAAAACGTTCTAGGAGCTGGAGTTTCATTGCCTGCTTGGGACATCCAGGGTGTTCGCAAAGCCTTTGAGATATTCGGAGAATACACAGCCGATCCCCGTTTCAACACTTCCATCACGCTTATGGAGAACTATGGAATGCAGGGAGTACGCGCTGTTGACCCTGAATCTACTGCTTTGGCGCCTGAGGAGCGCGAACTGCCCATCCTTGCGAGTGCAGTGATTTGGTGGGCTGGTGAAGACAAGGAAACAACAAAGGTTGCTGAGACTTATATACATGCGATGCGCGATGCTCTATACACGGGCGTCGACGCAGACAGTAGCAAGAAGCGACACTGCTACGTCAACTATGCAAGTGGAGACGAGTTAAAGCCCGAGGTGTATGGATACAATGCTAGACTTGAGAGGTTAGCTAAACTGAAGAGTGAGTGGGATCCAGAGAACAAATTCAAATACTACAACCCTATAGTGTAGATAGCACAATTATCCATTACGGAAGATCTTTTTATCACACAAAATACACACATCACTGAAGTCCAAAACATGCTGAATTTGCTATAACCCCCAAACTGGAGCCAGCGCCAAGAAAAAAATGACCCAAGGCTATCCAAGCCACTTCTCCACCGCAGCATTATCGGGATATGAAATGCTTCCTTCCTCCAAACCAGGAGCCCTTGGCTCAGGAGGCCAAATCCTCTCGCACTCCTCCAAGTGCTTCGCGATTGCATCCTCAGTCAGTTCTACTGGCCTCTGCATCGCCCCCTCCTCCGCCTCCTCTGCCTCCTCCGCTTCCTCCAAGGTCATTCCACTCTGTGGCTCAAAAGCCCTTGCAGCATAATGAAGCTGCGCCACCGAAGCCCTTTCGGCCCCCTCCGCCTCCACTCTCTTAAAGCCCCTCGTCGTCACCACCTCACTCTTCTCCCCAAAGCCCCTCGAAAACCTCTCCTCCCCCAACTTCCAAACCTCAACCTCACCCCCACCCAAACCCGCCTCAATCTCCTCCACATTATGCTTACTAGCAGTGACTGTCACCCCCTTCCACAACGCCTCCCTCGTCGTCCTCTCCCCGGAGACATCCTCCCCATTCATAAACAAACCCCCTTCATTACACGCCTGGCCCACACCAAGCCATTCCTTCTCCTCCAGCATAAACAGCCTCGCCAGCCGCTCGGGCTGCCGACACACAAAATGAAGCGAATGCACTGCCAGCAGCGCATCTCCTAGCACGCTCCAGACATCCGTCCATGTGGTGGTTAAAGAGGCGGATTTTGATACGTGAATGATGGCTTGGAGCGTCATCTTTTCGCCGTCGAGGAGCAGCGTTTCCCAGTCTGATGGGCCCCAGATGTGGAAGGGGGTTGGAGAGAGGGCGGAGAGCGCTGTGGCATGCGCTTCTTTTGATGTGAGGAGGTGGGGGAGAGAAGGAGATATGGCAGTTACGTCGAATTCTGCTTCGTTGAATTCGACGGTGGTGGTTGTGGGGAGGCTTTCAAGCCAGATTTGCTGCCTGAGCTCCTTGGGGAGCTTGGAGAAGAGGGTGAAAGAAGGCATGGTGATTATGATTATGATGATGATGATGATGATGATGATGATGATGATGATGATTCTAGCTTTTTTTGGCAGCTGGTGATGATGTGTGGCGAAGATGTTTACGACTGTCTAAGGAAGATAGGCAGAGACAGACTTCTATTTAAATGATTCTAGAGTCGGAGGTTGGAGGACCAAAGTTTGGATTGAGGGATTATTTTGTCTTCAAGGCAGCTATGTTGTTGCTAGGAGTTTTGTTGTAATCTCGCTTCAAATCTTTGGTCCAGCCTATTAGTGATAACCTGAGCGAAATTCTCTACATTGTATTCGTCTAGCTCTTGATACTAATTTTACATATTTGCTATTATAGAACACTGAATACTCATCAATTTGCTAGAAAGTGCTTCTTGAGGGTTTTTGAAGGTGAAAGTAATTGGAAGTGAGTTCACTGGTCAGCGATTATCTATTTTTATCTACATTGTACTACAACTACATCTTCAAAGTGACTAACACTACTTCAATAATCCAATTGTATCTTTTACATATCGATTCTCGCTCATTCGCTACATTCCTTTCGCCTCGACTACATAGCACGTATGAAAGCACAGTAGATATAAACGCCAATCTACAGGCATCACTATTGTATAATCGTCTGCCTATTACAAGATATCTATTTCAACGAAGAAAACAGTTGGTTAATATATGGCTCAATCGATATATGCCTCAAGAGACAGAACAAGATGGGTTGGTATCATATATGTTGCTATTCGTTCTTGCTGCTGATGTCACTATTTTACCTCATGTCTCCTGTCAGGCTGATTGTCACTTGTCTATACCAGATACATCGATTCAGTCATCAGTCTCCACCGACACGTGTAACACGTCTCTACAACCCACAAGAAAAAGACGCATTTGCAAAGCACTCTTGCAGAGCAATTGCAACGTTGCATTTGCCACACTATGCGTTCAATGCAACAACATGTGAAAGAAGCCCATCAAGAACAATAATCTTACCGTCCAATCTATTCTACCGTAATCCGAACCACGCTCAACCTTCCCCAAATCTTAAATACCCGCGCACGTGATTATCAGTTCGTCCGACGTTCAGTCCACTCTTCCACATCCCGTCCTGCGTCTCAAATCACCCGGCCACCCACCCCCAGCAACACAAACACAAGCCAACCTAATCCTAACAACAACCCTGTCCAACGTGCCGCTCCGCAAATGAAAGCAAGATCTGTGACAGAGGATTAAGACATCATCAAGACAGGGCAAGCAAACAAAAAAATTGACCGAAGGGAAAAAACGGGGACAGTCCAAATGCAGGTTCAACCACCTCGCTCACCGAAGAAGCACCCCCCCTTGCACACACACACACACACACACACACACCTCATCCCCTCCTCCACTCCTCCAATCCAATCCCACTACTCTCTTTTTTTTTCTTAAAAAAACAAACAAACAAACAAACTCGCCAAACAAAAAAAACTTAAACTTTCGTATATGTAAGGTATAAGTATGTAGGTATGTATGTAGGTATGTATGTATGTATGTATGTATGTGTGTGTGGCTAAAATGCAGGGTCGCAAACAAAAAACCCATTCAAGGATAGTTAACCTGTACATGTAAGTACACATGGCAATACCGAGACTTGTTCATTTTGGAAAGCATGCAGAGCCGGCCCGCGAACGCACGTCAATTACTCGGCAGATTTTTTTCTTTTGCGTGTAAGTAGTGTAGGAAAAATGTAAGAAACTTGACAAGGCCCAAGGTTAAGGGTAATTAGCAGCGAAGGGGGGGAAAGGGTGCACCCCGCTTGCTTCCGTTTTGGCACCTAATTTACCCTTTGTTCTCTTTCTCTCTCTCTCTCTGTTCATTGGCATTGGCACACGAGTTCCGTCATTCGTTTAAATCGCGGTTGTGTGATTTTGCGACGACCAGTGTTTCAGGTGCATCATGTGTTCGCAGACAGATTGCAGTTTTCTTGGTTTGAGGGGGGGGACAGAGAGGGCTGATGCGGACAATCGGAAACGAAACGGCTTGGCGCTTGTTCTCTTCCCTATCCCCCCCGTACATTGAGTACATAGTTCGCTTTTTACCCCGATCTTGTTCGTATCCCAAAGCAACAATGGCGCACGTGAATGTTTCAGGGTTTGAATTCAGACTTTATTGTCTACCTGTCATTAATCTCAATCTTTTTTCCCTTTCTCCTCCCCTCCCCCCCACAAGCCGAATATTACTAGCTTATTTGATTCGGAGTGGGGAAAACAATGGGACAGAAACTTTTTTCCTTCTTCTTTTGCTTCTCATTTTCTTCCACGCGGAAAAAGCCGGCTTAATTCGATGACCCATCAATGTCACATAATACGAGTTGCGAGAAACGTAAGAATGGGAGAGTGGCACTGCGTAGTAAAGCCGAGGATATTTTTTCCCGAGAGCGAAAGAGACCCCGCAAAAGCCCCCCATGCTATGCAAATCCATACGTATTGTACCACATGTACGAACGTTCCGTGATGTTGATGCTTTTTAATATCCACAACGTCATATGTCTGGTATCCATCGAGGGAGACGCACCGGGTCCGATACACGAGAGAAGCACGTCTAACTTGCTAGTAGTTGTAAGTCGAACCAAGCGCCAGTATCGATGGTTCACCCTTCTCAATAAGCACCGCGTCGGATGCGGGGGATTGCAAGCGCAAGGACGTAATTAGTGACACTGGGATGTGGGCATCCAGTTCGTTCAAGCTGATGCGATGGTTTGGCTAGGGGGCAACATGGCGTGTGCGTGTACCATGGTTCGCAGGATGCGAACGGCAGCCACTCAAGACGACTACACGGACAGCAACTTCGCATCACAAAAGACGCTAGTTTTACCGTTAACCGCGCACACGTACCAGGCGCGACTGGTCTCGGCCCGCAATGCATGCAGAGATTTTCGTGATAGATCAGCCCATTTTCCCAACCCCCCCCAGCCCACACTGGGATGGCTAGTCGAGCGCTTTTGGTGCTCGGTATGTATCTTCGGATGGTTGGAGAAGCCGGGCGATGTTTTGCGTGCGGACCACGGTTGACGCGTGGCTAGTAGTCCTTAGGGATGTTGCTTACACGCAGGGTGGGCCTGAGCGTCATGATTTGTTCAATCTGGTGTCTAGTCCGATAGGATAGCCATTGGCTACAAAACCTACCAGAACTATCTCGGCAGGAGCCTGTTATTGCTTGCCCTCGAATACGCAGGTAAGACCGACCACGCCTGGGCTATGATCAAAGTAGGCTAAAAAGCTCCCATCAGGAAAAAAAGTGGATGCTCTACGAGGCAGAGTTTCGGGCTAAGCGCCTCAAGATGCCATAACATTTATTGTGCTCAGATGGATCGTCCCGAGCGCACGTATGTAAAGCGATGGCCGCGATTTAGCCAGCCGCCCATACCACTTTGTCGGATAAAAACATTGACGTTCCGAGTCAAGCGAATTCCAAAAAGCATGCTATACGGCACCATGTCATTAAGCTATGGCATGATTACGGTTCGCCGTGCAAAGGTCACTTGGCAGCCGGCGCAGAAAGCGTCCTGGGATGAGTTCATGAGCAAAGGAATTAATTGCCTGATGGGGTAGAGTTGGCTATGTGATGCTGGGTCGTGCCAATATGCTTAGAGCAATTTTTTTCATAACCGCGATTCGAATTGAGACATGTACATACATGTCTACGGGCTGATCTGGATGGTTGAGAGGTTGCAAATAGAGACGGCGGCAGGCTAAATGCACTGTCGAACCCAAAAGCAGTCTATGCACGATTGCGCTTAGACGGCATGTTCTTAGAACAGCAGTATCGTCTGATATAGGGCATCTCGAAGAAGCTACATGACAAATATGGAGAATTGCGTCAGCCACAATTAGCACAGTGGGAGGAGGCGCAATCGAAGTGACATAGCCCCAAGCTGCAGCACGCCCTGTAGCTGGGGCGGGACGCCAAGGCGATGCATGTAAAGCATGTAAAGCACGTCGGGCGGATCATGCAAAGGCTTGGTGACAAGCGGCTCTGCTGCTGGTGCTGCTGCGAGATGGCCGCATGCTTTTTTGGCAGCCGTTATAATGCTGCGTGTAGACCGAGGCCGACGTTGCCGGACCAGTTTGTCACGACGCAAGGGAGAGGCGCAGCGGGCTAGTGCTGGAGCCGTGGTCAATGACTATTGAAGGTTTAAGTAGAGCACTCTACACCTAGAGTAGTAGATTTGCGCGAACAATGAATGAGTTGGAAAAAAAACCAAAGCCGAGAAGAGCGGTGAAGGGGTTGGCAGTAGGGCGGGAAGCAGCTCGAGCGAACAATGAACCCCTCACCTGGGAATTGTCTATTTGTTGAACTTTGTTGAGGCCGTCGAAGAGCAGGTGGAGTGGACGCGAGCAGTATGCGAGACCGGTGAAGCCGAGAGCCGACCAATCACGCGGTCGTGTCGCACCCCACGAGCTGCACGGCGCCGTCGTGGCTAGCCTGCTCCGTCCACTTCCCGATAACGGCTCTACTGGGCTTCCTGACGTGGCCGGTGGTGATTGGCAGCCCCGACGCCTATCTGAACAGTCGAGCGAGCATGTGCCGCTGATCCAACTGCCTCTCAAAGGCATCGTTGCGTGCCAGAGAGAAAATGCCATTCATTCCATGTATAGTACTTACATGTCCATGCCGGCTGCTCCACGCCCGCGCTCGACTCGTGCGCCGTAGAGCGCGGACGCGAGGGGGTCGGTGCGACTGCATGCGAATACGCTGTAGCGGGCGTCTTCCATCGGGTCCGCTATTGGCGTGCTGGTTGGAGGACGTCGAGGGCGGAGGGGGCGTCGCCTTAGCTGCCACCACGCAGGGTTCCCTTACATCACACGCATATGCAGGCGCGGCTCGCTGCATATGAGCTCTGGCCCGTCAAAGTCCAAGTGGCTGCATCGCGGGATTGCCTCACGCTGCAGGAACGTTGGTGCGGGATAGAGCAGAGACAGAGGTGATCAGAGATGGCGGCAGTGAGAGCTTAGTCGACTATCTGTCTTTGCCTTGAGCTCCTCGTCGCTGGCTCTGCCGTCTCTCCAGGCGGCGCAGGCGAGAGTGGACTGCGGCCGTGGCAAAGACCAATTCGGGGTGAGTATGCGACATCCGAGCCCAGATTACGCTTTAATTATTGCCAGTTGGACAGGAATGGACACAGACCCCACTGCACGAGAACGCGATGCTCTCGATGACCAAAGGCTGATACATTCCTACAGCACACAAGGCGCCCGTGCCATGAACCCTGTTCCGAGAGTATTGGAAAATAGAAGCTTCGTCATGTGCTGAGGCGATGCAGTGGCCTGACTCGGACCCCGTCTCCCATCGGTCAACTGCTGTATCTATTCTGGCCAGCTGGTGGTGGAGGTGGAGGGACTGCAAGTAGTAGCAAGTAGCAAGTGCCAGGTAGGAGGTAGACACGGCCGCCCGCCTTTCTCCACGATCCGCTCCCTCCCACATCGCGCCGGCTGCGCTGCACTGCACGTTTATTTCCACCGGTGCATATCTGCTACACGCCCTAGCCCACGAGGCCGCCGTGTGACTGCGATCATTAAAGGTCATCGTCCACACCTCTCTTCGACCGCAAGTCTTTGTGTACACAGTGATACAGCCCGGGTCGCTTGAGCGCTTCGTCATACCTCTTGCCTCTAGTGCCCCTCACACACTGCCAACCGTACTACGCTACTGTAGTCAAGTTCCTGGAATTGTCTGTTCCCCTCCAGCCCCCGGCCTTGGTTAGCATCAAGTAATGATGCCATCGGTTCCCCGGTCACGTTTGTCTGATGATGCCACCAGTCGTGGTACGGCGTGGGCCAGCATGTTGCTCTCGACCAAACTTTGGAGCGCATGCTCGAGCATCACGTCGACACAGTGTTGACTGTAAGTAATGGCACGGCTGTCCTCTAGTATGATGTTGCAGCTAGCCACGACACGGATGCGAACTCTTGGTTTGGCGCCTGAGGCGATAAGCTGGGCTGAGGAGGTGCCAACTGTCAAGTGTGAGTGCATGGCCGTGGCCTGTTTGTTCCAGAGGTCGAGGCTGGCACCGTTCGCATGGTTGGAGCAGGGATAGAGGCGGACTCTCCCGTGCGCCGTGCTACGAGTCCCGTGATGCACCGGGATGTAAAAGCCCTTGCTCGTCTTTTTTGAACATTGTGGCCATGGTGGCGCCTCGTCCGTATTGCTATGATCTGGGCTCTTGTTTCAGCTGGTCGAAAGGAATGGCCTTGTGATACGGCAACAACGCCTTGCCCGAGGTGCCGGGCCTAGACATCCCGAGTGCGAGACACAGCCATGGATATTGAGTTGCACTCTGGAGGTGGGTAGTGCGGGTGGCTGTTGAGGGCGAGGTAAGAAAGCGTGACCATGGCTTGGCTTACCCATATGCGGCTAGCATGGCCAGCGCATCTACTCACCGCAACTAACGGACGCCCTATCAAACCTTGCGGCGTCCACATCCAACGTCAAGCCCGTGTTACAGTCGGCACGTTTGTCAGTCGACTTTGCTGTCGAGTGGATGGCTTTGGAGCATTCAAGGTCCAGCGGCCATGGACGCGAGTGCCGCGGCGCTTGCAGTCGCGGCGCTGGTATGGCTCGGCTGTGGCCCTCTGGTGGCCATTGTCCGCTGACATGACATGGCCGTCGTACACTGTCGAGTTTCCACGTTGCACACGCTTCACATGCTTCGCTTCATGGGCTTGGATACCCACTCGACCCGTCGAGTGGATGCCCTCGTGGGGAACAGATGGCCGCTGGTCTGCCTCTGGCCTGGCTGCTGCCCCCCATCAAGCCAGCCAATGACGTGGGGCGTGGCCAATGCCCAGCGATAGGTGGCCGGCTAGCTTGCACGGCCTACCGTCCGTCTATCCCGTTCACTGTCGGGCGCATCCCTGCGAGTGCTGGATAGAGGGCATTTAGCCTGTGGAGGGAATGACATCCATCTATGAAATGAGGGCCTTTGCAAATTGGGCAGGCCAGATTGCTCCGTCTCACCAGGTATGTACAGTAGTGGTGGTAGTGGTGGTGCGGTTGTGGGAAGGGGGAGGGGAGAGGATGACGAGTATCGTCAGCAGATGAGGGTGCCGCGGCAGTTGATTGTGTTTCAGAAGGAACGTGGCTGTCCGGCAGTGCAGTGCAGTACAGTGCAGCGGCGTGCAGTCAAGGTCAGTGCAAGCAGCATTTCATTTTATTTTTTTTGCTTTCTGCTTTTTCGTCCTATCGTGCAGTGTTTGGCTCTGACTCGCAGGCGCGCAAATCATACGTAGCAGGTGGGCGGAAGGCGCAGCACCGACTGCCGACAGAGGCCTACTAGAGGAGAGAGTAGTAGTAGGATGGTTTGAAGCTCCAACGTTTGAACTGTGCTCTTTCGGACTTTCAGTTGTTGGGACCTGTGTGTGGCCTGCGCTCCGCAATTACACGGTCCGGCGCCGCTTAGTCAAGGCGGGCGGTTGCAACGACTGTTCCCTATCAATTGACCTAGTTTGCCGGCGGTGCGCGTTCGAATATCTCCGGCAACGCTCAGTGGCCGCTAGATTCAGCCGTGTTATCCCCATCGGGAGGGCAGCCGATGCCTCAGGAAGCGACGCTGGCGAGGAAAAAGTAGGCGCCCGCTAAATTTGGAGCGCGACACCCTTGCGCGCCAGGCCGGCCGTGAGAGGGCGGGCTTGGAGGGAGTGGGGAAGGGTGGTGGACGTCGAGGGCCAGGCCGGGTCTTGGAGGGCAGTGGGTGGGCATGAGGAGGGGGCCGGCCAGCGCAGTGGCAGAACCAAGGGATCTGCTGGTGTACATGGGATCTGTCGTGGCCGCCGTGGATGCCATTGTGTGGTAGAGTGCTACGCTCGCTTGCGTGCATAATCGTCGCGGTATGGGCGGGCAGGCCTGTCCCTGTCAGCAGTCCTCTCCACCCCAGCGCCCGTGTCAACCGCACCGTCGGCGGATCAGCCCAGTCAGCACGCAGGCGACATGGCCGCGTCCGTGCACCAAGAGCGAGCGAAACGGCCTGCCTCTGACGGGATTGCTGCTGGCCCATGCCCGTCCATGCCCATGCTCATGCCCATGCCATGGTGCCCTCACGCTGTCCCCACCAAGCCCGATGTGAATTTAGATTGTGTGCTCGCAGCGGCTCGTGTGTGTGTGGTGTGTGGTGGGTGGTAGGTGTGTCTGTGTGTAGTCGTAGCAGCAGCAGCAGTAAGTATGTGTGCTGCTGCTATTGCTGCCATGCTATCCATCGCTGCTGCTATCGCTGCTGGCTGCTAATTGCTGCATCGAGTCCCGCCCCCAGGCCATCTCCGCCTCCCGTCCGTCATCTCTAGCCACTGTATGTACACCCTGTCCAGTCCTGCTGCTCTGCGTTCTGCCCTATCCTGCCTGTCCTGCCTGTCCTGATTGTCCCGTACCGCCCTCCGCCTGCATTCTTGCCCACGCACCCGTCTTCCCCCCTTCTGCATCATCAGCTGCTGGAGCCGCCGGCGCTGCAAATTCGCTCCGGCCCGTCGACGCAGCTACAGCGACAGCCTGCTCAGCCGGAACAACTTGTCAGCGACGCCCGTCGTGCACTGATCCCGTCCAAAGCATTGGACGCGCCGTCTCCAGAGAAAGCGGCCACTTTGCATCAGACTACTCTGCGGGGCGTGCGCTGCTCGCCTGTCCACCTCTGCCTCTTAGCTGCGGCCTGCCTGCTGTCGAGCGCTGCAGAGAATCCTGCAGCATTACCGACGAGAACGACTTCCTTCTCCACACCCACCACCGTCTTCCTGCCCTCGCCATTGTCTCGCAGTCTTCGCGTTTGCTCGTTGAAGAAGTGGTGAGTACACGCCCTTTGCACTCTGTCTTCCGCCCGTCTTGCTGCTCTGCCCCCTCTCCCTCCCCCCAAGACTCTTGCTAGCCGGACTCGCCACCTGCGTTTCCCGTGCACTCGCCTATCGGTCGCCTTGTCTGGTTGGGCCAGCACTAGCTAGCATCAAAGGGCACATCCCAACCACCTCCGCCTCAATACCTCCGCCTCCCCACCGCAGTCTGCGAAGAAGCCCTTCGCTCGCTCTGGCTGTTGCACCTCCCCCCTCCCCCATAGACTGTCGTTTTGCCGCCTGTACAGAGCCCTCTTGCTCTTCTGCTATCAAGTGTCGGCCAGTCCACCAGTGCTGACGCGTGTGTGCGCGCAGTAGTCTTTTCCGACGCTTGCAGCCGCTATCGCTATCGATACAGCTCGACCCGCATTAACGAAGCGCGACGACGTTACGACTGTTTACGACAACACTGCACTCTGCTCGACCCCGCAACACATGCTCGTAGCTTTTGCAGACATCTTCAGCTATTCTTCCAGGCCGGCATTTGTCAATTCGTCCCTTTGCGTGTTTTAAACCGAGCGCCAAAAGCATTGTCGACTACCCAGCACTTCCCTGCTTTACGACTGCAACGACGTAACGACTAGCTTTTCGAGACCCCAGCATTGTTTGCAGCGTTCACTTGATCCAGCAGCTTCTCGCGCGCATAGCCTTTTCCCGTCACGCCTGTTCGCAGCCGACTCATCCTGGTCAGTATTTCCACTCACCCTCACCCTTACCCTCTTCCTCCACGACCGTCACGACCACAAATCTCCTTCCACCGACCTCCCCGCTACCATGCTTCCCCACACTGTAGCCGTCAAATTTCTCCCTGTTTATTAGAGGCTTTGGTTTGTTTGTAGCCTCGTCTACCCGTGTCTCGTTGGTTCCCCACTGCAGTCAACCGATCAACCTCGCCATTCAAAGCAAACAACTAACTTGCGGTGTAGATTATTCGCTTCTTCAAACCTCTCGCCGTGTCAAACCTCTCGCCGCATCTTACAACACCTCGCGGGCAATCGTCACATTAAACACGTGCTTACCTTCTCAGCAATAGGCTCGGCTCTCTAAACAACTGACTCGGGAATCTTTGCGCCAAACTTCTCAACCCTGGACACCAACAAAGCTTCACTCGAGAACACGTCAATACCGTAAAGCTGGAGCTCCCATCGATCTCGTCGGTCCACGCTCGCGGCCCTGCTGACACTTGGTACCCATCCCATTACGCAACCAAACCTGCTGTTTCGGGCGAACGTCTTCCAGCTCTGCCTCAAATCCAATCACATCCAAGCTCGTCGTCAAACTACTCATCGCCTCGTGGTGATTCCATTAGCTCTGGTTCGGTGAGCGGTGGAAGTGCTAGTTCCAATACGTCGTACGCTGCGTCGGTCAACGGCCAGACTACCGGCTTCAAGACACCCTCTCCCAAACATACCCCCCAGTCTCTGAGACGAGATTCTCAATCTTTGAACACGCAGTCCGTCCAGAGCTCTCCGTTTGGCACCACCCAGGAGGGATACAACTTTGCTCCTAGCGGCTACAACAGCATGAACCAGATGCAATCGTATGCTGACGTGCATCAATCCCACATGGCCACTGCTGCTCACGCTCCAGCTTCGGCCCCTCCATCGGGGCTGTCGCACTACTCATACCCCCCACAGCCATCAATGATGCAATCTCAACATCAATACAGTCAAGGCCCGCCTGGATACCCGCCATACGGCTACCCTGGTGGCGTCCCTTCGCAGATCCCAGCTTCTTCATCTATGAACCAAGCTATGGTACCCTCAACACTCCAACTACCAGGTTAGTTTCTCTCCTCTCTTCATGGCATAGATACGAGGCTAACGTGTTCAGCCATGTCGTCTGGTGCACCAGCTTCATCGCTACCAGGCTCTCAGAGCTACCAGACACAGACCTTTGACCACACCGGTCAGGTTGCTCCTCCAGGAATGAAGCCTCGTGTAACTGCCACTCTCTGGGAAGACGAAGGCAGTCTTTGCTTCCAAGTGGAGGCCAAGGGCGTTTGTGTTGCGCGCCGCGAGGGTGAGTGGAAATTGCTCTTATAGAAAATCGGCTCAACTGACACGTTGTAGACAATCACATGATCAATGGAACTAAGCTTCTCAATGTCGCCGGCATGACGCGAGGTCGACGAGATGGCATCCTTAAGAGCGAGAAGACACGACACGTTGTCAAGATTGGCCCCATGCACCTCAAGGGTGTCTGGTTAGTCTTCACCTTATTTGTTAATCTTACATAAGCTTATCATGTCTTAGGATTCCCTTTGAGCGAGCCCTCGAGTTTGCCAACAAGGAGAAGATTACTGAGCAGCTGTACCCTCTGTTCGTTCATGACATCGGTGCACTGCTCTATCATCCGTCTAATCAGACGAGGTCAAGTGTAGGGAGCGCTGCCATGGCTGCTGTAGACCGCAACCGAAGACCTGACCCTATGCAGACTCATCAGCGATACCTCTCCGGACCAGCTGCGTCGCAGCCTCCGTCGCTTCACCACCATCATTCGATGAGCAACCCCATTGGAGCTGCTATTTCTCAGCCCCCGCACGCCATTCAGCCCCACCCATCATCTGGTCGCCCAGGGATTGACCGGGCCCACACTTTCCCTACTCCTCCCACCAGCGCTTCGAGCATCATGGGCATGGGCAACCAGGGAAGCTCCTATGAATGGAACGGTAACAACGTTCAAAACCCTCAGGGCGGACAGCCACTATCTATCGACACGGGACTAAGCAACGCTCGCTCTGTACCTACAACACCTGCAAGCACGCCTCCAGGAGCTGTCCAACAAGGCATGCCTTATGCACCTGGCCAAAGCTTTGATGGTTCCCGGCCCATGTACTCTGGTCCTCCTTCCCAGCCTGGCCAGTACACACAGGGACAACCAATGATGGGTTACCGCCAGGACGGTTCCTACCCAAAGACAGAGATGGCACCCCCATCTCGTATCAATGACGTACCTGACGAGGGTGAGGTCAAGCAACCCGATGGCATGATGCCCCAAGGCCACGAGCAGGTTGCACCGCCGCCGCAAGGTACCGAAGGCGAGCATGATCACGGCAATGAGTACACACACTCGAACGCTTCCTACAATGGCAACCGGGGCCCGTATGGATACCAGCCCAACGGCCCACCTGGAGCCATGCATCCCGATCACCCTCACCTCTCTCCCGAGATGACTGGCTCTCCTCACCAGAACGGCTCTGGACGTGCCACACCTCGTTCAGCTGCCACTGGCCAGCCGCAGTGGAGCTCGGGTTACCCTACTCCACAACGTCAAGCACCACCTTCCAGCAACCTTTACAACGTAATGAGCGATCCACGTGGTGCCCCGAATGGTAATGCCACCCATGATGCCTATCAAGGCCCTGGCGCTGTACCTCAGTACGCTACTCAAGGTTATCCTCCTACTAACGGTGTAAACTCGGGCAAACGTGGTCGCGATGACGACGAAGAAGATCCCTACCGCCCCGACAGCGTCCAGGGAGACGACATGAGTGGTCTCAAGCGTCGTAAGACTCTGGAAGGTGGCGCCGTCGGCGGACCATATGCCGACCCTACTCCTGGGCTACAGCGCGCGCATACGATGACAGCCCAGCGCGGTAGGCGGTAATGAAAGACTTTGCGCATTGTACGGGTGGCCAGTTGCCGTTTAATGGCTTAGAAGGCGGATTGGCCTCAATATACAGCGTTTTTCTGGCATCAAGCGAGCGGTCTCTTTCAGCAGCATCACAACATTCCACCACGACAATCTCGCCAGGCGTCTCTTCAACCAGCACGGAACAGGTTGAGATTGCGTACAAAACTCCAACCTCGCTCTCTTGAATTTCCTTCTGTCTACATTTCCTTGGAGATCTCTTTTTTCTGTTTCTTTCTTGTTTTCCACATTTTCTGCACCTCTCGGCATTCACGACTTTAACGACCATTTGCTTCGTGGAACCCAAAGTTCCAAAACACACACACACTATGTCCTGGGGCTCGAGCGAACCTCTTGATATACGACTTTTGCATGGGGCGTGAGCACGTGCAAGTCTTGTACATTCTACAGTCGCCTGGATTTTGTTTCTTTTGCAAGCTGGGAGTTCATGGGGATGTTGAGGAGGACCACGGCATTGCCACGTCAGTCGAGTCCCCACTTGGACCTGGGCCCAATTCCGCGAGGGTTAATATTGAAAAGACATACGTGGTGGTGGGAACGGACGGACGACGTGGGCAAAGCACCCTCATGGCTTTCTTTCAGCTTCAAAGACCAACGGCACGCCGTGCTGGACGAAAATGCGGGCGCAGACGAATTTGATGGATGTTTACGCAATGATGATATTTGCTTTGGCGGGCATCACGTTCTGAAGGGAAATTTCCAAGCCTTGTTTATTTGTGGCTAGGTGGTCTGATGGAGCTGCCATGAGCATATGGGGGGTAGCCGTGGACCATGTTGATTGTTTTTTTTTCTGGTGGAGGATGGGATGCACGGCTTTGGTGTTTATTTTGTTCAATGAGCCGGCGACCGGGACTTTTATGACGTTAATGAGGGAATTAAAAGCTCGTTCTACATTAATGCGTTGTGCTGATGGCAGTGTGTATGTGTCAGTGAAGTCTTGCGTGTGAGTTGTGCCGTCTGTGCGCTCTTGGGCTGCACTGGTCGATGGGCAACGAGGTACATAGATTTGGGCTTTGTCTGTGTAGTGTAACACTGGCTTGTCTTGTCTAGAGCAGGGCGTGCAGCCTCGCCGGCTATAGTGTTGAGACGGCCCACGGTGCGACCCGAAGCATTGCTCTAGCGGGTGGTGATGGTGAGGTGGCAATGGACACCGCCTCATGGGCGTGGGACTGGCGGCCCATGAGGCGGCCCAGCATGGAAGCCCAAAGGCTGGCCGGTGAGGCGACGGCAGGGCAGCCGGCTCGCATCCTATCGGTCTGGATGTGAGGCGTAAACGTAGACACACGTAGCAGACACCATGAAGTAGCAATCTCAGCATGGACATGGCCAGCACCAGTAAGTCACACCAAGTCACAGTACCAGCGACGGCAGCCTAATGCAGGGCTGCACATGTGACGTGCATACGTAAGCCGGCAGCGCAATATCAGGCTGCGAGGCATCGCCCCTCGAACGACGGGCCTTGGCAAGCCGCCCCACGTCGTCATCGGGTAAGCAAAACAAGAGGTACGAACTGGTCAAACGCGCAACGAGGCGGAGCCAGGCACTCAATTTGCCGCCTAGTATATCCCTTTGCTCCGCACCCGACTCTCCCGCCGACCTCTTCCTCTGCACTTTGCAAACATGAACATCATCAAACTGCAAAAGTACGTCGCACTCCCCCTCGTTTCCACGCCTGTCCGCCGCCTTCCACCCGTGCTAACATGCCATTGCAACCAGGAAGTATCCCCAGTTTGACCAGGGCGAGATCTTCGGCCTGCAAGACGCTTTCCGCAAGCTCGATGTCGACGACAATGGCTACCTCGACGAGTCCACAGTCATCAAGGCCGCCCAGCAGTCGGAGCACCAGCCTTACGATGTCGTACGACAAGCCCTGAAAGAGGTCGAGCTCGACTCCTCAAGGAGAGTAGAGCTCGACGACTACGTAGATGTATGCCACTGCACCACACTGCAAAGTCATGTTGGTCCTAACACTCCCAGCTCATCTCCAAACTGCGAGTCTCGTCTCCAGCCCAACAGCGCATGTCTACCGGCCCAACCCGCCCACGCGCCGGCACTGCTACAAGTGTCAACTCGCCCTCCAACCCAGGGCACGCCTCCAAAGGTAGCTTAGGTGGTGGCAGGATCCAGGTTCAGGGCTCCTCTGCCAATGTCACTCACACCATCAACGAGGATGAGCGAACCGAGTTTACGCGCCATATCAACGCCGTCCTTGCCGGCGACCCAGATATTGGCGACCGCTTACCCTTCCCGACCGACACTTTTGAGATGTTCGATGCTTGTAAAGACGGTCTAGTCCTGTCCAAGCTCATCAACGACAGTGTACCAGACACCATTGACGAGCGTGTGCTGAACAAGCCTGGCAAGAAGATCAAGGCGCTGAACAACTTCCACTTCAGTGAGAACATCAACATTGTCATTGAGTCAGCCAAGGGTATTGGTTGCTCGGTTGTCAACATTGGTAGTGGAGACATCATCGAAGTGCGAGAGCACTTGATTTTGGGTCTCATCTGGCAGATCATCAGGAGAGGTCTGTTGGGAAAGATTGATATCAAGCTACATCCAGAGCTGTACAGGCTGTTGGAGGATGACGAGACCCTAGAGCAGTTCCTGCGCCTACCTCCGGAGCAAATTCTGCTGAGGTGGTTCAACTACCACCTGAAGAACGCCAAGTGGCACAGGACGTAAGCCGGACTAGACTTTGTTTGAACGACAGTAATGGCTGACATTTGCAGTGTTACCAACTTCTCGACCGACGTCAAGGATGGCGAGAATTACACCGTCCTCCTCAACCAGCTAGCGCCCGAGATTTGCTCTCGCTCTCCACTTCAGCAGACTGACCTTCTCCAACGTGCTGAGATGGTCCTGCAGAACGCCGATGCCCTCGAATGCCGCAAGTTCCTTACCCCCAAATCGCTTGTAGCCGGAAACCCCAAGCTCAACTTGGCCTTCGTTGCCAATTTGTTCAACACACACCCTTGCCTCGACCCCATCACAGAGGAGGAAAAGGCCGAGATTGACGACTTCGATGCAACAGGAGAGCGTGAAGCTCGCGTCTTCACTCTCTGGCTCAATTCCCTCGACGTAAAGCCGGTTGTGCAGTCTTTCTACGAGGACCTCAAAGATGGTACCGTCATTCTTCAAGCATACGACAAGGTCATTCCAAGCAGCGTGAACTGGCGACACGTCAACAAGCCGCGCGAAGGTCAAGAATTGATGCGCTTCAAGGCTCTCGAGAACACAAACTACGCTGTCGAGCTTGGCAAGCAAAACCAGTTCTCGCTGCCTGGTATCCAGGGTGCTGATATCACCGACGGCCAGCGCACACTTACCCTCGGTCTCGTATGGCAGCTGATGCGCAAGGACATTGTTTCCACCCTCAACGATCTTGCTCAGCAGCTCGGCAAGCGTGAAATTGCTGATGCAGACATGATCAAGTGGGCCAACGACATGGCAAGGAAGGGCGGCAAGAACAGTCAGATCCGCTCTTTCAAGGACTCCTCTCTCAGCAACGCCATCTTTCTTCTCGATGTTCTGGCCGGCATGAAGCCTGCATACGTCGACTACGACCTCGTTGCCCCAGGTCGCAACGATGACGAATGCTACCAGAACGCTAAGCTGGCTATTAGTATTGCACGAAAGATGGGCGCTACCATTTGGCTTGTGCCAGACGACATTGTCGCTGTACAGAGCAGGCTTATCACCAGTTTTATTGGTAGTTTGATGGCCACGGCTGAAAAGGGCGGACAGTAAGCGGGTTGTGCTTTTCCAATGATGTCGTATATTTTTCTTTTGTACCCCTACGGAATGCGTAGATGATGTTATGCCTATTTTCTGGGGGAGGAACGTGTAAGCGTTACGAAAAAAAACAAGCGTCCATTCCTTAAGAGGCTATTTTTCGGCTGTCTTCAATGGAGGAAAATAATTAGCAAACTATTTATTTTTGGTACACTGATAGATATGCCATGTGTGAAGTGTGGTTTGAGTTGGTGAAGTTGAAGAATGTGATGTACTGGAGTGCGAGTTGATGCTACTTTTCTTGTATCGTTTACTCGATTCAGCCAGATAGGTCGGAAGGTATGGATATGTATGGTGTTCTTCTGTGATGTCTCGTATGGAAAAACAAGGCCAGTCGAGACTAGAGGAAGCAGATAACGAAGCGAACATTAAGTGAGAAACCGAACATAAGCAGTATCAGTATGTTAGCAACAAAAACACATGAAAAACAGTCTCCATCTATTGTGCTTCAAAGACCAACATCTCTCCTAGTAACCAAGTATGCTACCTCAATATATATCCTCCAACCCACCACCTATTCTTCCTTTAGAACTACGAAAGTCACCCCTACTACACCCTGTCTCTCTCAACCCATGCCACATCCTCCCCGGCACAACCAGCAGAAAACACAACCTCTTCTTCCTCACCACCACTCTCCCCGCTTCACCTCCAAAAAAACCTACCTACCTACCTACCTACCTCATGCCCCTCCCCACCTCCTATCCTTCACTCTTCATCCCTCTTTATTCCAAAAAAAGCCAGTTTACATAGCCACACCAACACAAAACCCATCATTACTCCCACCCCACCCTTCCCATACCAACCCCAACCCCCGGCAGGCAGTACCATTTTCCTTCCTCTCAACTTTGAAAGAGCTAGCTTGACTATTCTGCATCACATTGGGTTCTGGTATTGAAGTCTCTAGCCTCTAGCTCTAAAGGAAAAATCCACGAGATACAGAGAACTGGAGATCTTAACCCCCCATCTCAACGGAGAAAGAGAGAAAAGAGAGAGAGAGAGAGAGAAAGAAAGATCAACGGTTCGAAGTAAAAAGTAAGAGAATACGAGAAGTGCCCCCCCCCC